>NC_133666.1:382645118-382959817 GCF_037893015.1 Macrotis lagotis
ACATGCTGTGGAGATAGTCTCAATAAAACTACACCTGTTCCAAGATTCCATTACTTCTTAAAGATATCATAATAGGATTTATAGTGGGAGAGGCTATAATATTAGTATTGAATACATATACCTATATAGAAATATATATATATATATATATATATATATTAAATCATCATATAGAGATAATTATTTTATTTTATTTATTTTAATTTTTAGGGGTTTTTTTAGGTTTTTTTTTTAGGTTTTTGCAAGGCAAATGGGGTTAAGTGGCTTGCCCAAAGCCACACAGCTAGGTAATTATTAAGTGTCTGAGACTGGATTTGAACCCAGGTACTCCTGACTCCAGGGCCGGCGCTTTATCCACTGCGCCAACTAGCTGCCCCATTTTAATTTTTAAAAAATTTTTATTTAAGGCAATGGGGTTAAGTGACTTGCCCAAGGCCACATAGCTAGGTAATTATTAAGTGTCTGTGACTGGATTTGAATTCAGATCCTCCTGACTCCAGGGCTGGTGCTCTATCCACTGTACCACCTAGCTGCCTCTAGAGATGATAATTAATAGGAAGCCAAAGAGAATAGGAAGAATAAGGAAAAAGGATCCAAAAAAAAAGAACCCTGGGACTCAATCACAGATCGGGGATTAGTTAGGAATTATGTGAGAAAGGAGCCTGGGAAAAAGCTGTCAGACAGAGAACTAAAAGAGAAAAGAGTCAGTCTCTCTCTCTCTCTCTCTCTCTCTCTCTCTCTCTCTCTCTCTCTCTCTCTCTCTCAGAGAGAAGAGAGATAGCCAATGCCTAGGAAGAAGGGATAGTATATGTTGTCAAATGTAGAGAGGTTAAGAAAAATAGGAATAAAAAAGATTGAATTTTGTCATTGAGATTATGGGTAACATTAGAGAGAGAAAATTTTCAGCTGAGTGATGAGATTAGATGCCAGATTGCTAGGGATTTAGAAAACAATGAAAGAATTGGAAGTAATAGTTTTTCTATGAGTTTTATTTTGTTTAAAAAGGAATGATATGGGCTGATATCTCAAGAGGATTATGAGGAGAGTCAGATAGCGGAAATCTGGGTGTATTTATAGACAAAGAGAATTAGCCTATTGATATAAATGGAAAATTAGAAAGAGAATAATTATGGGACAGATAGGAAGGGATGGGAATTAAGAAATCCAATGGAACTGTTGGCCTTGGTTAAGAGAACGGATACCTCTTCATCAGATACTAAAATCAGAAAGAAGGGCAGCAGGGAGGTGATGTCAAGGCATTTTAAGATAGAGAGTACAGGAGAAGAGGTAACTTGGAATGAATGGTTGCCACTTTTCTCAATAAAGAAGCAAGGTCTTTTGCTGAAAGTGAATGAAGGTAGGTTGGGAGATTTGAGTAGAGAAGGGAAAAGTATGGAACAGGTGTTATGGGCACTAATGTAAAGAAGCAATTAAAGAAGAATGAGGATCAAAAGCAATACCACATAACAGTACAAGACAATTTCAAATTAGTTTAAAAAAAGTTGTATTGACTGAGTAAGCATGATTGTGTATGTCCAAAAACATGTGAAAAGGAGAAAAGGAAGATGGTAAAAGAAAGAACAGAGTTTGGTTAAATATCAATCAAAGCCAAAAAAAAGGTAGAGAGTTGCAGAAAGGGGTTTGAGGGTAGATATCAGTATTAATATTGAAGCTGGTCAAGATTGGGATTGATGTAAATGAAGTTGGAAGGGAAGAAGACCAGGGAGAATCCAGGAATAGAGTGAATGGAGGTCATTATGAGAATGAAGGACAGATTTAAAAGGAATGAAGCACTGAGAGTGATGGAATGATAAAATAGAGGAATTCCAATGTTCTTGTTCATGATGATAATAGATATTTGGGGTGACAGAGAAATGAAAGGTATGACCATCTCTACATGTGACTGAGGAGGAGATGAAAGAGGAAGTCAGGGGAGTCTAAAAGAATTCAAAACTGGGAGGTTAGGATATTTGAAAGAGCACCAATGTATGTATATGTTGAAATACAGCATTATAGCAGAGAAAGAAAACAATTAGTTTAAGTGCTAGCTATGGTGTTGGGGATAAATATAATAGTGGCTCATATTTATATACCTCCTTGAAATTTACCATTACAAAGTAATTTTCCCATAACTACTCTCTGAGGTAGGCTAAGCAAGAATTATTATCTCCATTTTATAGATATGGAAAGTAAGCTTCAGAGAAATTAATTGCCCATTGTCTTGTATGAGTCAGAGATAGGATTTGAACTCAGATGTTCTAATGTTCCAATTACCTACAAATCCATTTAAAAAATGATATCACTCTTGCTTTTGAGAAGCTTACAAAATATAAACTAGTTATACAGATTAAATGTGATAAGGCAAAGAAGAGATCTAGACAAAATACTTCAAGGAACTTTTGATGAAGAATCCTGTACTGGTTTTCACAAAACATAAAATGAACAGAAGATAAATTTAGTTTTGTAGATCTTATGCAAATGATGATACCATGAACTAGAATTACCTCGTATAAGAAGGGACTGTAATTTGCACTAGTGAAAGGAATACCTACTTCAATGAGATTGCAATGAAAAGAGAAAATAAATTAATGTACTTTGTTGATTTCTAATTTAAGTGTACACATGCACTATGCTTCCTAAACCTAAAGAGATGACCCTGAGTCCTTACAACAACCTTGGGTTGGCAAATATTAATCCCATTTCACAGAAGAAGCAGAAAATTTCAGTAATTTGTCTAAGGTCGTGTAATTAATAGTATTAGAGCCAAAACCAAAAACAAACTGAAGTAATCTTGATAAAAGAATAGGGGAGTCCCTTTTGTACCATGAGATCAGCTGGGGCAGATTGGGGCAGCTAGATAGAGCACTGACCTTGGGGACGGGAGAACCTGAGATCAAATCCAGCCTCTGATATTTGACACTTACTAGCTGTATGATTTTGGGTAAATCACTTAATCCTGATTGGTTCACAATCAGGGCCATCTCTATTCACCCTAATTCTTATCTGGCCATTGGAGTTAGATGACCCTAGACTAGAAGAAAGTGAAGCTGGTGACTTAGACAGCAACTCCTCACTTAAATGACATCACCTCCCTAATGTCATGTCATCTTCAAGAATGAAGGAAAAACATCATCATCATTATCATCATGAGACTGGAACCAAGGAATCCTGGGACCAAATCTATGAAATTTTCAATTTGTACTAACTCTTGCAATGTATTGTATGTACTCAATGTACCTGAATGGGGAACTTACACTAAAGAAAGAAATAATAAATGATAACTTTCCCTGCTTAAAGTTAGTGGCAGTAGTTGTTTCAAAGCAGGAATTTAAATTTTTTTTTTTAAACTTTCTCCTCAAAAGTGGAGAGTGGAAGGAAAATTATTGTATGTGAGTACATGGAATATTTTAAATTCTCAAAGAGTTACATTCCTTAAAGAAAAACTCTATATTGAAGTATTTAATTCCTTCCTATTTTTGTTTATGCATCTCTATCGCTTTTACTTCTTTTGTACAATGAAAACTTAAATTTGCTTATTGAAAATCTTTTAAGGTCATAACAACATACCAATTTATTACCCAGTAGTGTGCCCAAGAGTTCTAGTTAACTGAAATTCATTTTTTCTTTACTCCAACTAAAAAACTACATGTACAAATGTCTGATGACATGAGAATTAATTAAATGCCCAATTTTCAGATAACTCTTTTAAGGAAAATGTGGCTCTTAGAATTCCTTAAAAAGAACTGATTTATAATCTTATCTTGCAAATGCTTAAATACCTTTGAGATTAACAGCATGTTAGGGCACATTTTCCAAATTAATAACCTGAGTGCTCACCAGAAAGCTAAATTACAGGTGCTGATAACCATGAAAAGCTTCTCAGCTAACTAAATATTATTCAATTAAAATGGCTCTGAATTTTCAGACAATCTATTGTTCTCATAAGAAAATCTTATTTATAATTTTACTGTGCTTCCTTAAAACAAATCTTAACAAAGCAACCCATTTGAAAAAGAAAATCTACTGTAAATAAACTAATAAGATAGAGAATTTTTTAAGAAAAGGTTTCACTCTTTCCTTATGCTGTAGCTTAAAATATTATGATAATTCAATTCAGTTCCAATGTTTATTTTTTACTTACCCCATAATCAGTGTCAAACTCCCAGTTTTAAAACTGATAATCATAAATCCAGTTCAAACCAGGCAACTTCCCTGATAGCACACCATGGTATCCAATTGTTACATACACTATGATATCACATTGGATAGACTGGTAACATAGCCAAAAAGAGGATACATAGGAAAATAAAATGAGCTCAAATTAAAAGTGCAGAATAACTCATATCTGCAAAGAGACTGACAAACACCAATATAATTTCAAAGGAAAATTCAAGAAGTGATGCTCATAATCTATCTAGTGTCGTATATTCTCAATTTCATTTCTGCCATTTTTGCTTGCCCACATTGTTTGCATAATTAGAATGAAAAATGTGGGATGTGGAAGCTAAGGATCCTGGTGATACTTCTCTGCTTTAGAATATATCTAGTTAAAATTGACTGAAGATCATAAAGGGTGATACCATGGACACATTAGGGAATCATAGAATAATTTACCTGTCAAAATATGAATAAGGGAAGAATTTTTAAACAAACTGGAGACAAGAGAGCATTATGAGACGTAAAATGGATAACTGTGATTACATTAAATTTAAAATGTTTTACACAAACAAAGCCAATGCAGTCAAGATTAAAAGGAAAGCAGAAAGTTGGGGTGGGGCAGAGGTAGATGGGGTAAGGAGGGGAAAGAATGCAAGTCATGCCCCAATTGATAAATTCAAAGCATATGAACAGGCAGTTTTCAGATGAAGAAATCAAGCCAATCTATAGTCACATGAAAAATGCTGAAAATACTCTAAATCACTATTGATTAGAGAAAAGCAAATTTAAGAAAACTTTGAGGTTCACCTCTCACACCTATCAGATGACTAAGGGTGACAAAAAAAGCAAAATCGCAAATGTTGGAGGGGATGTAGGAAAATTGGAACAATAATGTATTGTTGGTGGAAATGTAAAACAATCCAACCATTCTGGATAGCAATTTGAAACTATGCCCCAAAGGAAATAAAACTGTGCATTCCCTTGATCTAGCATTACCATTTCTAGGTCTTTATTCCAAAGAGATTAAAAAAAGAAAAGTATCTACAGATCTCCTAGTGGTGGCAAAAAAATAGGGCATCGAGGTGGTGCCCATCAACTGGGAAATGGCTGAACAAGTTGTGATAAATGATGGAACATTATGGTGCTTTAAGAAAAGATGAGCAGGACGTGTTCAGAAAAGCCTGGGAAGATTTATATGAACTGATCATACAAAGTGAAGTGAGCCTAAGGGAATATTACACATAGGAACAGGAATAGTATAATGATGACCAACTGTGAAATGCATGGCAATACAATACAGCAATACAATAATCCAAGATAATTTGAAGGATTCATTGATGAAAAATGTTGTCTGCCTCCAGAGAAAGAACTTATAAAATACTGAAACAGAGTATTTTGCACTTTTATTTTTTTCATGATTTGTTCTTTGGTCTGTACTTTCACAATATGACTATATATTCCCATATGTTTGCATGATTGCACATGTATAACCTATATCAAATTGCTTGCCATCTCACCAAGGGGAAGGAGAGGGAAGAAAGAAGAGAATTTGAAACAAAAATCTTTTTAAAACAAATGCTAAAAATTTGCAAATAGTAAAAAAGAAAATATTAGGAACAGTATGAAGGTAGTGATTACATCTGATATAGGAAATTCAAATAACACAATTGAAGAACCCTTTATGCCATGAGATTCAACAAACCCATGCTTGAATCATGAATTATCCTATTTCTTAGACCAACAAAAAAAAACAAACCATATAATTATTTAACTAATTTAATTTAACTCTTGGGTCTAAACTCTGCCTGTATCCCTATGTTCAATCTGGTTCCAAAAGATTAAAAATTTATGAAATAAAGTAACTTCATATAAGAAATACGATCTAACTTCATCAAAAACAAGAAGATTAAAGATGTACTATGATATAACCTTTATCAAGAGGATATAAATGACAAAGAAATAAGAAAATATCATGAATTTAATAAAAAAAACAAACTTTCACAGGATTCCCTGGCAGGGTGAAGGAATCAGTGCTTGCTTAGCTTCTAAGCAACAAATATTGACACGGAGGGGTTTGGGGGCACAAGATCCTCTAATCACTGAAGACAGAGAAGTATAGTAATGCTTTTTATAAAGTTAGTCACAGGGACAAAATTAAAATACAACGTTTTCTAGTTACTCATCAATTAAATAAGAAATTCAATTAATCAGGTCACTTAGTTCCTTAGGCATCCTAGTTAATCAAAGTTTCACTGCATTTGAATTGTATCACTTTCTTACTAAGAAGCTGCCTAATTGAAAAAGAAAGTACTCTGACCAGGAAACCATCACTTGCATCATAATATAACCTGAAGATCACTCTCTAAATCTACATATTTATAAAATTCAAATATGACTAGATAATACAAAATTTAAAAAACCAAGAAAACCATAGAGACTCTGATGTAGAGGAAAGAACACCAGATTTATTTTGTTTCTTACTATTTTACTAGAAGTACTAGTCTCAATTAGTTTCTATGCAGATTCTCCAGGATTTTCAAAGATAAATCATGTCACCTGACAATGGGATAATTCTCTTTGTCAATTTTAATGTCTTCTAATATTTCTCTATTCTTATTCCTACTGCTAGCATTTGTAGAAAGTCAAATAACTGTTTCATTGTTTTATCCCTGTTACTTATTGGAAAACTTTTAGTATTTCTCCATTGCAAATAATGTTATTTTTTTTTTATTTTAGATGACATTTTTAATCATGTTAAAAATTATGCCTAATGGGTATGGGTTTGGTTTTTGGTTGTTGTTGTTATCAATAGCATAAATGGACTTATATTTTGTTAGAGGTTTTTTCTCCATCACTTCTCATCATCATAAGGTTTTAGTTGTTTTTATTTTTAATATGATCATGCTTTTCCTATTGTAGTATAAATTTAGCTCGACTACAATGAACATATATACATATATATGAAACACCATTTTGTAACATACACATACATTTTTATACATCTATTGCAATAGCCTTATTGTTACAATTTCACTTAAAGGTCTTGCATCAATTTCCAGTCATGATATTTGTCTATAGATCTGGGGGATAGAATATGAGCCTCAGAACCCCTACAAGAGTACCGTTCAGGGTGGCTAGGTGGCACAGTGAATAGAGCACCGTGAGTTCAAATCCAACCTCAGACACTTAATAATTACCTAGCTGTGTGGCCTTGGGCAACCCACTTAACACCATCGCCTTGCAAAAAAAACAAAACAAACCCAAAAAAAGAGTACCATTCAATTTCAAGTTAGTTAAAAATTTCTTACAGCGAAAATCAATTACTACAACTTATCCCTGGATAGCCTTTAAAAATGCTGTTATATTATGGGAAAGAGAATTATTATTTCAGATCTGCAAATATAACTGTTATACAAAATAGGAAGTAGAGGTTCACTCAAGAAGTTTACTTCTATCTGAATTGCATTTTTCCTCAAACACTTGCTCACTTGAGCCAATGAAACTAAGTTCACAGATAAAGACATTAGTCCAATCATAGTTCAATCTTACAACTGCCCATTGAACAAGAACCTAGGTCTCTTGGCACTTGTTCTCAAGTATACCTTCCACTCTACCACATTTTCATCATATACTGAAATTCAAAGGAAATACAAAAAAATGATTTTAATCTGTAAAATTCTAATGATTCTTTTGGGGTTAATTTTTAAGACTTGTAGTCGCAGAATATTCTGCTTTCTGTAATGGAAAAATCAATTACTAAAAACAGCTACCAAATAAACATCTCAAAACTAATCCTTAAAGACCCTATTTTGGTTTTTCCATAATGGAGTCAGGTAGAAAATTTCCTCATAACACGCTGTGATTAGATAATTTTCCCTGTAACCTACTGCTATGATTTTATTTTATAAAACAAATATGTTTACTACACACTGAACATAACAGGATATAAAATTAGCAAATATTTCTTGAATGTCAGACTATATTTTCCACAAATTTTGCTGGGAAAAAAAAAAGAGTATCAATGTTTCTCCACTGGGTATTACATCTTTTTTTTTTTTAGGTTTTTGCAAGGCAAATGGAATTACGTGGCTTGCCCAAGGCCACACAGCTAGGTAACTATTAAGTGTCTGAGGCCAGATTTGAATTCGGGTCCTCCTGACTCCAGGGCCGGTGCTCTATCCACTGCGCCACCTGGCTGCCCTATCACTGGTATTACATCTTAAAACTCTCTATTCTGACCAGTATGAGTCATTTAAGAGACTAAGATATATGAAGTTAGTATATAAATCTTTGTACTTAGTTGTTCTGCCTTAAATCATACGTATATCCATGAAAGAAATTTTCCTAATAGAATTGGGAAAAAAAAAAATACTTGAAAATTTTACTTCTAGAAGACTTTTAAAAGAACAGGAATGAAATTAATAAAACTATTGCTAACTTTTTTAAAGCATTATAAGCTTTAGGGGCGCAGTGGATAGAGAACCGGCCCTGGAGTCAGGAGGACCCGAGTTCAAATCTGACCTCCGACACTTAATAGTTACCTAGCTGTGTGGCCTTGGGCAAGCCACTTAACCCCTTGCAAAAAAAAAAAAAAAAAAAAAAGCATTATAAGGTTTGCCACTTATTTGGGCCTTTACTGTAAAGTAAAAGAACTAGACTAGATCATCTCTGGGGTCTCTTCAAGTTCTAAACCCATGGATTCAAAAGATCTATAATCTCTCTATGTAAAATTAAATTTCTTTTTTTCTGTTCTTAAGAAAGATGAAATCTGTAACCCTTCTTTCACTTAAGAGATTTGAAAATTGTCAGAGGAATACATGGATAGTTATTTAAGTCATTTTGCAGGCATGATCATAGGATAAAATTTATTTTTCTGTGGAAAAACAGAGATAAGAAGGTATCAAGAAATTTTTCAAAGTCCACAAAGTAAGACTGGAAATAAATCCACACTTTCTTAAACCCAGTCTGGTATAACTACTATAAAGTACATATTGGACTAGGATGCTAACACTCATGGACTGTACTGGTTAGTAATGATTTCAGCCAACTGTAGAATTTGCGTTAACTTATTTAATTAATAGCTAATCCTGCACAAGGCTTTCTTCCAGTTGTACTTCTCTCCAGTGTGACAAAGGAGGGGAACTGTAGGATTATCCAATGGTGCTAGTCACCCATACTATGTATTTACCATTAAGAAGCTAAGATGTACTCACTCAACCTTTTAGAATGTCTCAGAGTATACAGTTACTCAAATTCCCCCCTCAGTACTTCTAATAAAATTGACTGTTTCAAATAAAACTGCAACTGCTTTTGGAGTTTCCCACTGGTACTATCAAGGAGTCTTGGTTTCAGACTTAGCTGACACCACTGAAACAGTCAGCAGAGCATGAAAGAATTGTTTTGGTTAAAATTCAAACTATAAATTGCTCCAGAGTCCTGCTTGAGAATTCTACTAACACAATATATATGAGAATTGTGTGGGATACGATTTTGGGATATTTTCACAGAATAGAGAGGACCAAAGGAGATAGGAGATGAATATTCTTTATTCTACTCTAGAGACTTTTCATTCCAACCCCAGGGCAGGATGTATAGATGAACTAGATTTATAAATAGGTAGAAAGATAACAATAGACAGTGACAGACAAGAGACAGAAAGAGAGAGAGACAGGGAGAGGGAGAGGGGGAGGGAGGGGGAGAGAGAGAGAGAGAGAGAGAGAGAGAGAGAAACAGAGAGAGAGAGAGAGAGAGAGAGAGAGAGAGAGACAGAGACAGAGACAGAGACAGAGACAGAGACAGAGAAAGGGGAGATTGCTCTCCTCCCCACTAAAAATAGAATTTGAGGCTGAATTTGAGCTGTTTCTCTTTGAGTGAGTAGGGGCTGTGCAAAGTCACTAGCCTCACTTTCTCCTCCAGCATTATCTGGGTCCAGTGATCAGATAAGAATCAGGATGACTGGAGATGGCCTGGCTGTGAGGCAATCAGGGTTAAATGATTTGTTCAAAGTCACACAGCTTGTAAGTGTCCTGAGGCTGAATTTGAACTCAGGTCTTCTTGACTTCAGGACTGGTGCTCTACCCACTGCACCATCTAACCATCCTATGGAGGGAATCAACAGAGGGAAGTGTTATGAAAAATATAAGTAGAAAACTCTGAAGATGATATTTGGCCTGCATCAAACTTATTCGTAAATTCATAAACCTTTTAGATATGTCTTACCTATCCTTCTTTGAATAGCATTTACATCCCACCCAGTGTAACATAATTCTTGCACTTAAATCATTTATTATCCCAATACTTGTAGCATAGGCACTTCCTCAATATAAACAAAAACTTTTTCAATATAAAAGTACCTTACCTAAACCACACCTAATCATACATATATACAATATATTACAGTAATAATTAAAGATGACATTTATTTTATCTGTTTTATAAAATTAAATTAAAATTTTCCCTCTCAGATTCCAACATGTAGATTTTCAAATTGAATTAACCAGTACTCAATTTCTCATTTTTAATAATCTAGAATATTTTAAAAATTTTAAAAATCCTCATAGGACAAAAAGCAAATATTGAACTCTAAATAGGGACAAGGCAATTTCTAGATATATTACTAATTTATGACATAATATGATCAACACAAAAAGCAACACATTTTTCCCTGTAAGACCTCATGTGCTTCTCAGAATTCTTTTATGAATTCCCTAAATTATAATCCTAAATAATCTCTCCCTCAAAACATAACACTCTATTGCTGATATTAGCACCCTAAAGTGCCATTACCATGAAGAGGGTCATACTCCATTGATATTTTGGAACACACAAAAAATGCCTATTTAGATATAAAACTATTAATACTTGTTTCTAATTCAAGTAAGCAAGATCCCTTTAAAAGCAAATATCCTAATCACTCAAAATTTGTTCACACATAAAACATTGATACTTTTATTTATTTTATTTATTTTATCTTTTATTTAACTATCTGATATTGCTGATAATTTGACAACCTCCTCTCTTACCCAAAAATAGACTGAATTATGTACAGTGTCTAAAAGGCAAGAAATGAAGCAGGTAAAATGTTATCATGGTATAGAACTCCTTTTAAAAATTGTTTAAAAATTGTTTTAAAAATTGTTTAAAAAAATAACAAGGTAAGAAGAAAGCATGGGGGTAACTAGGTGGAGCAGTGGATAGACACTGGAGTAAGGACCTGAGTTCAAATTTGACCTCAAACATGTAATAATTACCCAGCTGTATGAACTTGGGGAAGCCACTTAACCCTGTTGCTTTGCAAAAAAAAAAGGAAAGAAAGAAGAAAGCACATAGCAGCTGGTGGGTAAAGTTATTTTAGGACTAAAAAAGATTATGGACAATTCACAAATCAAATAAGCAAATCTGAAAGCAAATATGAAAAAAATGACTCGATATAGTAAAAGTTCATTGAATTGAGCAAACTGAATTTCAGCATAAAAAGTCTGAATCAACAAAGAATTTACATTAAAAATAGAGTTAATCCCTACTTTTTACCAAATTTTATGCCAGGACATAATGTTAAAAATAATTCACCATAAAGTAGACTGCATTTCCCTAGTATAATAATGCTATAACTGGGAATATCTTCCTGAGGAAAGAATTTCCATTAAATAAATTCATAAATAAGAAAAACAAAAAGATATAACACCTATTATTTCTATAACTACTTAAAATAATAAAATTATATTTCAGGTCCTCTAAAATGCCCATAGTTTGTACAACAGATTAGAAGGGCACCAAAGTACCACAAATTGCATTGATAGCATATTTTGAAAACTTTAATGCACTATTAATTAATCCTAAAAGTTATATTAATTATTTAAAAAACCCTTTAATTATGCATAGTTTTTGTCTATCTTCTTAGTAATTAAAAAGGCTTTTGGAAGATGATTTGGATCAACCAAATATCCCCTAAAAGTTGTTCAGGGATGTTTGAACTGATTTTATCATTTTTTTCTACTGACATAGTTTCCTAAAATAAATATTCCTTTGACTTTGGAGCCATGCTCAATACATATCTGTGGATGCTGATGAGCAGATAGTGTTTCTTCCACTGAAAAGTATTTTTCAAAGACTGACCCAACATTTCTGACTTTCACCCCTTTACATTCCCTCAGTTTATTCAACTACAAAAATGTTTATTCAACTACAAAAATTATCAAACCACAGAAAGTTAACCAAAAATAACAATAGTAATATTATTATAATTCATATATACATTTTTGTGTCATAAAGTTTACAAATCAATTTCTTTTAGAAGAAAGTAAATGTCACTTTAAGTCAAGACACTGCTCTTATAATTGATAGTTGGAACCTAAATGCAATGAATGTCTACTTATTTGATTTCAAAATTGTTGTTACTACTTCAAGTCTCTTCTCACCCCAATCCATCCTCCCATATACCTATCAAAGTGAGTTTCCTTAAGCACAGAGTTGACCATGACATGACCCTATTCAACCAATTCCAATGGGGAAGGAGTATTATTATCTCCATTTTAAGATGAATGAACTTAGGTCTCAGATGCAAATAATGATTATTATTATATTGCTAAGTTAGAGTCACAGAAATTTGAACCTAGTTCTCCTGCTTCAAAATTCAGTATTCTCTCCACTACACCATATTTGTCTAATTGAGTCCATATACTTTATTAACAAATATCAAGGCACTTCATACTTACATACTTAACTGGTGAGAATCCTTCTTTATTTAAGTTATAATATTCAATCAGACATGTAAAATTAAGTGTGAACAATTCCTAAATACTTCAGTTGAATTGAAAACATAACAAAACTGCTTTTACACTATTAATATTTCTAGCAAAATCTCTCATGTAATTTAATATTCACTAAGACTTAGCCAACTCAAAGTGAGCTCTCTTAGCTACTATCTTCTGATTCTTGCATGTTCTCAGCATCATCCCTCTTTTGTTTCTCCTTCCCTCATATCTAGCACCTATCTACCTTTTCAGACCTACAAGATACTACATCTTTCAGTTATGGGCATTTTTCTCTGGCTGTCTCCCATATCAGGAATATTCTCCTTTCTCTGCACTGACCACTAAGCTCTTTGACTTCCTTTAAATCTCCACTAAAATTCTACTCCTACAGGAAGCATTCTTTAATCTCTCTTAATTGCGGTGGTGCTTTTCCTCTTAATTATTTCCAATTTATCCTGCATATGGTTTGCTTTGTATATAATTTGCATGTTGTCTCCCCCATTAGATTTAAGTTTCTAGAGGACAGTCTTTTGCCTTGCCTCTTGTGGGGGTGGGGAAGACAGGGTTGTTGTGGAAAAGAAGTGCATTCCAGTAGTGGCTAGGTGGCATAGTCAGGCAGCTAGGTGGTGTAGTGGATAGAGCACCAGCCCTGGAGTCAGGAATACCTGAGTTCAAATCCGACCTCAGACAGTTAATAATTATACCTAGCTGTGTGGCCTTGGGCAAGCCACTTAACCCCACTGCCTTGCAAAAAAAAAAAACAAACCTAAAAAAAGTGCATTCCAGGCATGGTCAATGACCAGTAAAAATAAATGCATGGAGATGGGAAATGAAGATGGAATGCCATCCATAGGGAACAGGGAGAATGCAATTTGGGTAGACCACGGAAAAAAGAAGTAATGTCCAAAGGGGTTGAAGAGATAAGAAGAGGTCAGCTTGAGAAGGGTTTTAGAAGTCAACCAGAAGAGTTTATATTTTATTGTAGAGTAAGAGGGAGTCATTGGAGCTTATTGAGTAGGGAAACAATACAGTAAAATCTTCACTTAAGTTGTCACTTTGGCACCTCTGTGAAAGATAACTGGGGTACATAAGATGCTTGAATTAGGGAGAGCTATTTGGAGACTGAATAAATAAAATTTGATGCACTCAAATTTAACCAATCAATTTTAAGAGCAATATCTTGGTTCAAGCAAAAGTTCTTATTTTCCTTCTAAGAAAATCTCTGAACATCTATTAGTGAGAAGAAAAGTTTCTAGCGAAGATGGTGCCTTCTGCCACTGATTGAAAGTCAGCTCCTTATATTCAACCCAAATATGGACTACAAAGACCCATTACTCTAATACTAGAAAAGGTCAGATCTCACCCTGGCAGGAGTTTTAAAAGGAACTCCCACTGACACAGTCCAATTAGACAGTCTGATCCTTCAAAAATGTTAGAATAGATAGGTATTATTTCCCATATAAATTATAATTGTAGTTGAATATGATATGAAGATTTACAGAAAAGGGATATGTTACACCTCCAAAAAAGGACACAAAAATTCAATTCCCATAAACAATAATATGAAAATGTAAAAAATCACAATGGCAATGATCAGTCTTCCAATAACTCTAAGTTAATTATAGTTATCGACTAAGGCCTCAGTAATCTGACCTGTCAACCCAAGAATTTTTGTACCACAGCTACTCTGAGAAGCTGAAAATTTTGTTTTAAGGTACACATCCAAATACATTGGTTTTGTGCAGATTATCAGGAGCTTGTTTAAATATATACATATATTATAATATAGATAGATAGATAGATAGGAATGCACACTTATGACCCTACTTTATGTAATAATTAGAATGCAACACTACAGAGTCACTCAAATGCATGCTTAGTCCCCAAACTCCCCATGTTTACTTTACCTTAAATTGAAGAAAGATGCAGTCCCCCCCAAAAAATATATATGGTTTAAATAACATTAAATCAGGAGTTAAGAACTTTGCTGGGGTCTGGTCTCAGGGTCAAGTCATTAAATGTTTTTCTGACTCCACTTTGCCATCTGTAAAGTAAGAATAACATTGCTGTAAGTATGTTGTAAGGATGAGATGAGATGAGAGATATTAAAAGCGAAAGGAAAACTTGCGCCTCTTACATTTCAAGATTTTTGAATGTGTTAATGTTATTCACTTGAGACTGTGAATCTTCAGACCATTCACACTTTACTGTGTGACTCTAGGCAGGCCATTAAATGACTTTGCCTCAGTTTCCTCAACTGTTAAATGGGGGTTATAATATAATTCCTCTCAGGGTTGTTGTGAGGATCAAAGATGACAATTTTTATAAAACACTTAGCCTAGGGTCTGGAGCATAATTGGCACTTAACAAATGCTTATTTCCTTCCTTATCATAAAATAAACACCCAGAGACCATTATGATCTGGACTCCTGCATCCTGCACCCTTGGCAAATGCCTATTTTGGCACCATTGCTGTTAGCTCTGTGAGCAGGAGCAGCTGACATTCAAGAACTCCTCCCCTTTCTCCATTTTTATTTGTATTCTAATACCTTCTCTTATAGTATGCAAAACTCAGGCAAAGAATATTAATGGTTAAAACATTTCTAAGTTCTATCCAATAAATGCTAATATGGTATTTAGAAAGACTAAACTATGATATTCTAATTTACATTATTAGTATTATTATAATGCTTTTCAAAAGCCAAACCACCTGCTGGGTTACAAAATTGAGAAATGAAGTATTTATAAACCTTAATATGAAAACCTTTCAAAAAACTTTTCTACTTTTTTTCTCAAGAAGAGTCTTTTGAAACACTTAAATCTAAAACTTGAGGGAAACAGTAGAACAGGCACTACAGTTCAAATATCATTTAATGTCTACATGCTAGTAAAAGTTTGCCAACCCATAAAATCCAGTAAAATGAAACATTTTAATATATCGTTTCTTTTAACACTTTAGGAAGATTATCTATGTGGTATGATGAAAAGTGTGTTGGACAGGTAGCCCTGCCCATGACTAATAGTATGATCAAGCGTCATTTAATTTGTTTCAGCCTCTGTTTCCACATCTGTAAAATGGGAAAAACAAAAATATTTACCTCATAGGGTTCTGAGAATCAAATGAGAAACTTCAACATGTCATATAAATGCCAGTGATTTTTTATTTGTTTCTGGATCAGTAATGTGATACCCTAGTTATGCAAAAGTAAATTTAAAAATCACTTATCTATTATTTTCATTGGGTGAGCAAAAACAATTTCTTCATAGCTAGAATAATATCAATTTGTTTTGAAAGAAGAAAATGAATCAATTGGGAGACTAGTATAGCAGTTCCTAACTAATTCATACTAATTACTGGGAGCTTTGCAGCTGATGGAACTGTGATTTAGCAAGTAAACAAACCTTATCAAAAGAAAATTAAAGCTTTTGCTTTCCCAAATGTATTTCCCTCATTTATCTTAATAAGTGTAATTTAATTTTGTTTATTGGTGATCATTCTTCATGTTATATTAAGTTTATTTTGTATAATTAATTAAATCTTAGTAATAGGAAAACTAACTGCAGACATCAACTTTTTTTTTTAACCTCTTCTGGAACTGAATTGACCCTGTTCGTTATAAATCCAAGAGTAAGTTCCTAGCCAAAATTTTAAATAGAGACAGAAACTAATCCATTTGCAAATTGCCCCAGTCAACTCTTTTAGTAACACTACTAAGCACAATCAAATCAAGAGTCCAGACATCATAAGTCCTAGATTAGAGAGATAGTCCATCTGATTATAGATGGATATCAAAACCACAGAAAACATTAGCTCTTCAAAAGAGAGTCTTTAGAAATAAACTTGTCAAAAATTAAATAGCTGGGCTAATCCCCATAGAATCACTATTACATAAAGAATTTTGGGTCACCTATTGCAATTTCCTCATTTTGCCAAAGAGTAAAATGAAAGATTATAAAAGTTGAAATGACTTGCCCAGGGTCATAGAGGAGAAATGGGAAGAAATAACATTTGCCTACACAGCTTCCTACTCAAAACCCAACATTCATTTGACCATGTAATGCTTCTTCACTTTGAGATGAAAACTGAAGTTAATTAATTCATCTAAAAGCACATGGACATAGCTACCTAGCAGCAGAATGAGGACTAGAACCTAGGTCTCCTGACTCCCAAGCCAGTGCTCTTTTCACTGTACCACACTTTTCTTCAAGTAGAAGAAAATTCAAAGTAATGATTACTATCTCAATTTCTGACTTGATGCTGCTTCCAACTTCTGTCCCAGATTCATCAGTTATTTCTGAGACAACACTAACATAAAAAGAAAAGATACTGTAACTAATAACACAATTCTTTATCACCCTACCTAGTCTTATTAAGCTCCTAGCCTGTGATTCTGTACAGGTTTGGGGAAGGGAGACAGTATAATCCAATGAAAGGTTTAACTAGTACTGAAAAAAGGGTAGCATTTGTACAGTATTTTAAAGTTAAGATGCTTCACAAAGCAATGTGACCTGATGAAATTTGCATTTTAGGAAAATCACTTTAGAGGCTGAATGGAAAATGGATTGGATTGGGGAAAAAGTTGTGGCTGCCAGCAAGCTCTTGCAATAATCTAGGCATGAGGTGATAAGGGCTTGCACTAGAATGGTAGCTCATAATACTTCTAACCAAATGAAATTAAAATGTAATTGGGAAATATTTAACAAATAAATGGAACTATAATAAAAAAGATATTATTACATTTTAAAAATAAGTCAATATGTGGCTCTCAGGGATCTTTATGTATGGATTAGTGACTTCTGTTTCCAATTCAGTTTGATACCATTGGTGTAAAATGAGACATGTTTTTGTCTATATCCTAAAGGAATATATTTTGTTTGATTAATTATATTCATTGCAAGAAGCTTTTCCCTGTTTTTCCAATTCCAATTCAGGGTTATGGGAGGGAGATAATAAATTTCTGTTAATGTAAATAAATGGAGGTAGAGTATTACAAATATGAAATGCTCCATGCATAACATGCAGTTGAAGTAAGTCATACCATAATTTGTTTTATTTTGCAACTTTTCATTTTGTAACAAGAGACCTTTCACAAAGTAAGAATAACTAAATGTTTCTAATATGAAAATAAAACAAATCAATAAAACTTTAAAATTAAAGTTTTTTTAAAATAGTACAGAGTGGGGCATCAAGGTGGCACAGTGGATAGAGCACCAGCCCTGGAGTCAGGAGTACCTGAGTTCAACTCCAGCCTCAGACACTTAAAAATTGACTAGCTGTGTGGCCTTGGACAAGCCACTTAACACCATTTGCCTTGCAAACAAAATCTAAAATAAAAAAAATAGTAAAGAGGGGGGAAAAATCCGGAAGAGAGTTCAAAGTATATATAGAGAGATGCCTTTTAGTGCAATATAAGAAAAATTAAAGTTAGAATTGTCATCCTTATAAATAAGACTACATAAAGAATCATTTTGACCTTGATACTGGGTACCTGGGAAAGAGACCATGGCCTTTTCTTATCAGGAACCAGGTGAACAAGTCACTTCCTAGCCATTTACATGAATTGCTCTCTCTCTCTCTCTCTCTCTCTCTCTCTCTCTCTCTCTGTCTCCCCCACCCAGGTCTCCTGATTCCCAAGCTAATACTTTTTCCACTATACCACACTTTCCCCCAATTAGGATATCATTTGTTTGAAAGAAGGGACTTCATTACTATTCCCACCACTTAGCACAGTCTCTGATACATAGTATTGTCAGCATATTAAATGCTTTATTAATGACAGTGTTTGGGGGTACCTAGGTGGCACGTGGATGGAGCACTGGCCTTGGAGTCAGGAGGACCTGAGTTCAAATCCAACCTCAGACACTTAATTGCCTAACTGCGTGACCCTGGGCAAGTCACTTAACCCCATTGCTTTAAATAATTTTTTTTTAAATAAAGTGTTTGAACAATTGCTGGCTTTCCATCCAACAGAAATATTGAAGAAGGTGCTATATCTTAGGAGTTTAAACTAGATATTTTGTCTCTTCTAACTTAAAAGAATTTCTCATATGAAGGATAAAGTAGGGACTTGGATAGGATTAGACATTGTGCAAGGCCATTCCAAGGCAATAGAACAGCAGTTCCTAACAGGTTTATCTTTATCTATTAAATAAATTTTATCTTCTCTCCCCTACCAATTCTTTGGTGCTAATGAAGATACCCGGGTGGGGAACACAGTATAATCAATAGCTATACCTGGTCAACCCTTAAAATACACACAACCTTCCACTTGAATCTCACAACAGGTTCTTGTGACAATAGAGACTGTAAAGTTAATCAATCAACAAACATTTAATAGCATCAATAATATGCTGAACATTGTGCTATAAATAGGAACTTAAATCCTAAAGGAGAAGACAGGTGTATATATAAGTATGTAAAAATAATTATAAAGAGAATAATAATACAAATAAGCACAAAATAAATATAATGTAGAAGGAAAACACTAGCAGCTGGGGATGAGGGATGGTTTGGGAAAAAAATTCAGGTAGAAGGTGGTACTCAAGCTGCATTTGAAAGAAAAGAAGGATTCTATGAGAAAGAGGTAAAGAGGCCTTCATGAGTACAAAGGCAGAGAGACAAAATATAAAGTACTATATTTGCAGTACAGAAAGACCAGTATGACCAGGACACAGTATTCAGATGGGGGAGTGAGGCTAGAATTGACTTCAGACAGATGTAAAGGGTTTTAAAAGCTAAACAGAAACCACCAAAATTGATTACATGGAAAAATGACATGGTCAGATGAGCCCTTAAAGAAAATCACTGGGCGGCTAGGTGGCATAGTGGATAAAGCATCTGCCTTGGAGTCAGGAGTACCTGGGTTCAAATCCAGTCTCAGACACTTAATAATTACCTAGCTGTGTGGCCTTAGGCAAGCCACTTAACCCAGTTTGCCTTGAAAAAAAAAAAACCTAAAAAAAATCACTTGGATGGTAGTGTGGACAATGAACTGGAGTGAGAAGAGGATTGAGGCAGAATGACCAATTAGAAAGTTCTTGCAGTAAGGGCCTGAGTTAAATATCTATTTGAGTCAGGGGGAAGGAGGGTAAGATGATGCAAGAGATGTAAAAACAGAAAAGGCAAGTTTTGGCAACTGAATGAATATGTGGGATGAATATAAGAAGTCAAAGGTAATGACAAGTTTACAAACGTGGGAGATTGGAAAAATGATAGTACCTTCAAAGTAAAACAGGAAATTTGGAAGAAAGGAGTGTTTCAGGGGAAAATAATATGTTCATTTTCGGACATATTGAGTTTTTGATGTCTCCTTAGAACATCTAGTTTCAAGTGTCCAATAGGCAATTAATATGGGACTGATGCTCAGGGAAGAGGAATATTGGAGATGATATAGATACAGATATATTGATACTTTAGTGAAGAATCTGAATAGAGAGGTTAAATTCATGGGAATTATTGTGGGTAAGGAGGGGAAGGGGGAGAGAGAGAGAGAGAGAGAGAAAGGGAAACAGAAACAATTAATATGAATGGGGGGGGAAGAGAAGACAGAACAGAATCTTGAGAATACTTGGGGGACTTGATAAAAATGCTAAGTCAGTCAAACAGAGGATGGAGGAAGACACAATCAGGAGGAGCACCAGGAGAAAGTGTCATGAAAATCCTGACAGGAAAGAGTATCCAGAAAGAAAAGATGGTCATCACTGTGTCAAGTACTAACAATTAAGAGCCCATTGGTAATTTATGAGAGAACAGTTTCATTAAGTGAGGAGAAAGGAAGTCAGATTGCAAACGGCTGAGTTATAAGAGAGGATAGCTTGAGGGAAGTTGTTTTGTTTTTGCTTTTTAAAGAATAGGAGAGATTTGGATATATTTGAAAGCTGTAAGGAATGAATCAGTAGGTGAACCATAGGAGAGATATTGTTTGCAATCTACTGGTGAAGGTGGAATAGTTTCTTCCTCCAAAGCCAGTTATTGTGATTAAAGGAGGGATAAAGAGGAAGAAAGCAGGAGGTAAGAGATTGTTAGCCAGAGTGGTACATGAATAACATAATTCAGTCCCCAAAGAGATTTAGGTGATTCCCAGCCTACTGTTGCAACAAGTTTCTTCTCCTCCTGCTCCACCTTCTCTTTCCTCCTCATAGTTGGAGGAGAGAGATACTCTGATTCCAGATTCAGTACCCTTATTTGGACAAGCTACCAAAAGACTGAAGTATTTTTGTATGAAAGTTTAAGAAATAAGGTCAGACAGGTGACTTCCATCTTGTGGAAGGTAAAGGAGCCTTGAGCCTTTGAGGTTGGCAATTGAAAACTATTGAAAGTTTCTGAGCAAGAGAGTGGCATTTCAAGAAGAAAAATACACAAATGTTATTGATGATAGAACAGATGGGGAAAAACAAGTGGATATGAAATCAAGTGGGATATAATTTTTAATGTTCCAGGAGCAAGGTAGCAATACTTTATGCTAGGATAGTGATAGTGGGGGTAGGAAGGGTGAGTTCTGGTTTTGAAATTTTCTGCAAGTGATAAAAAGAAAAAAAAACCTAGATAACAATGACTGGATAAGAGATATTAATGATGACTTAGGTGTTTAACCCACATGATTTAAATAAGAGATATTTAGCCCAGGCAAGAGATCCAGTTTGGGGAGGACATGATGATATACTAAGTTTTTTAGAGAGAAATTGGGGAAATATAAATGAAGATATACAACACACAATCAAGCACAGGAAAATAAGAGCTTGGAAAAATATATGTGAGAAGTCATACATGTAGAGAGCATATTTAAAACAATAAGAATGCACAGAAGATAGGCAAGATTACATAGAAATAAGCAAAGTCAAAAAATTACTCAATAAAATTAATCAAAAATAGAATCAAGAGTAAATGGTTATGAGAATACTCAAAATATCTAAAAGCATAGTACTCATTCATTGAAATGATGTATCTCAGACCATGAGGTACTGTCTTGAAGTGTTTGACAGGTATAACAAACTTACTGGGGGCAGTTCTTTTTAAAAGGAATTGATGTTAATGTAAATTAATGATGCATAAATTAAACTAGTCTCTTGAAAGTCACAACTTATTCAGAAAAGCTAAAAAAATCAAATGATTTCAATTATAGAAGGTTTTAACCACATTTATTTTAAAAAATCTTTTTTTTTATTCTGAAGTAAACTATGTTCCTACCATCTAGACAAGTTCCAAAAAGAAAAATTTTTTCCAGTGTATTTTTTCAATAGGGTTCTGTATAGATACAGACATGAATGCAATTAACTATTGCAAAGTAATCCAGACCAGGTATGAAACTTAAACTCCAACCCCCACCCCCAACCACCAAAAAGAGCCCCAAAACATTTTCAAAGACTTTAACTTTCAACATTTTAAAGACTTTAATCCACAGTAGTCAACTTGGCTAAGGACAAAGAAGTTTGCTCCCAACACTGTCATACAATATAGTGATTTAATAATGGTATGGTAAACAGCTGTGACTGCACCACATCAACATCTGTCCCCTTTTCAAAACAAATTATGATACATTTAACATAAATTACCACAAGTACTTTTAAAAATCCATGTCATAAATGATTTACCACACATTATGTTCTGATATTATATAATATCCTTCACCAAAGTCTTTCAATGCCTCCTCATGGCACCTGGATTCTCCAAGGTGATGCTGGCCAAATGAGCACAAGTTCCAGGCAGGTCCTACCAAGCTGGAAAAGCTTTGAGAACTGGGACTGGTGACAGATTGCATGGCTATCACTCAAAAACCAGCCTTAACAGTTTCTCAGAAAACAGGTCACAGCTAATTTTTTTTAAATTTTTGCTATGACAGCTAATTAAACTGAGTGCTAAAGCTTGAAGTGATTGAGACCAGATGAAATATTAAAGTATTATGTACAGGGAAATAATTACCAATCCATTTGGTATTTTAATAACTTTAAAAATTATTAATCAAAATACCTTGATTGCTATACACTACATTGACTGGCAAAAGTTGGAAGAGAAGAGAAATTGTTAAAGGTACCTCTTTATTAATTTGTTTGTTTATATGTTGCTTTTTACTTCTGATCTGTGACTTTTTTTTTGTTAGTATAAGGAATCTCTAATATTTGCTCCAAAAACACAGGACAAAAATTTCTCTGCACCTTAGAATCTTCAAATATCCTCCAGGAACTGAGTGATTAAGTAACTTGCCCTTGGCCACACAAATACTTAAAATTTGTCAGAGGTAGGACCTGAACCCAGATTTTTTTTCAAACACCAAACAAAGCTGGAAATTTGTCAACTGCATCACGCTGTCTCATTATCCAGTTATAAAATGAATGTGTAATTACCAAGAACAATAGAGATAAATTTTCAGGAGAAAAAAAAAATCAAACTATGATCATTCTTTAAGATTAGTGCCCCCAGTCTCCAATCTTAGAACATATATTTAGAGTTGGAAAGAACCTCAGCAGAGTCTTCTACTGTAAACATTCATTTGACTGATGAGTGAACCAAGGGCTCAATGAGAAGAAATGAATTTCCTTGGGTCACTAAGGAAAGAAGCAGGAAAACCCTAATTTAAATTCATATACTAACTGCAAATTTAGAAAACTTTTCACTGAACCATACAAGTGTATTTTCTAAGAAACTAAAGCTACTAATGTCATCAGTCAAAAATTTCACCAAATTTTTTGTTTTCATTTTCTTTAACACTTGAATTTCCTATCTGCAAGTCTCCTCTTCCTATCTAATATGAAAGGCATCATGAACAGCGCTGTTATTTTCTCCCATGGCTGAATGGAAAGAAGCTTTACTGTATTTGTTACTAGTTAAGTACCTCATAAGTCAAGCTCAAATGCTCCTTGATTGATTACAATCTTCTAATAGTCTTTGACAAAAATTATGAACACAAAGCTTCCGCTAATAATACAATCCTTCAGGTCAGATGGTACCTTTTAAGGAACAATTACTATCAGTATACTACAGAAAAATACATTAGCAAGTGGCGAAGTTCCCATTCCTAACTCAAGTAACTTTATTATAATCACACTGTAAATGTCCTGCAAACAATCTCATGCATACCTATCTTAAAGTCAACATCAAAGCTACTCAGATACATATAGCTAGCAAAATTATCTACCTTGAGATAACAAAAAAAGAACCTTGCAATTAAAACACCTCTTGCTAAGTTGTGCTTTGATAAATTTGCTCTTTTTTCTTTTATTCAGAGGAAGTTGTGGTTGGCTTTTATTTCAAGTAAAAATTCTCCAAGACAATCTTTACAACAAAGGAGGAAAAACTTCTAGATATAAGATACTGTTTCGGTAAGAAAATTATGTGACCAAGTTTTGTAAATTATTTGATGTGTTAACATTATAATAGAAAATACCATTTATTTGAAATTTCTAAATCACTACACAAACTATTATCCATGATTTAAATTATGTAATTGGACATGAAATTGTCTACTATAGAATATGTATCTTTCTCTGTGTTTTCATTCCTTTCATTCTTTCCTAAGTTTACCTTGAACTACTACTGCCCCCTTTCAAGGAAAAAAAAAACATTTTTTACTTCCCTATAACTTTATTTTAATTTTTACTATGGTCAGTTTTTGAAAACATAATATATTAAATCTTTTTATACTGCTCAAAGAAGAAAATAAATTTCTCAAGATTGAACTCCAGATCTTAGTATTCAAAGATTTCCATAATCTCTTTCAATTCATATTTCAAGTCTTAGTCTTTAAATTTTCCTTTCACATACCCCATTTCCAGACATACTGGGCAATTCCATCCATGTTTTCATTCTGATTCCTCCTGATACTGCAGCTTTGATCATATACTCCTTGCACCCCTAAACCACCACCACCACCAACAACAGAAGGAAATGGAATGCTTCTTTTGCACTCCATCTACCTCCTACCTTCCTTCAATGCCCTACTTGTCACTCCTCTCCCTAAAGTCATCTCTGATCCCCAATCCCCTGATAGAGGACACTTCCTCTATATTAATATTGTTCTTTATATCAGCTATTTTTGCACATTTTTTGTTGACACATTTCATCCTTTATTAGAGTTTTTAAGATCCCTGATGGCAGAATCTATGTTCTATCCTTGTATCTCCAGCACTCAGATAGTAGTTGCAAAATGTTTGTAATTGAATTCATTTTGCAGAGGAAAAAATCATATGGGAAAAGGACCTAGGTCATCCCAAAAGACTGTACCAATAGTACTCAAGGTAACAGCTTACATTTCTTCTTTCTGAAGTGTTAAATAAAATATGCATTGCAAAGAAATATTTAAGGATCTTCAATACCAATGATTTAGTTCCAAGCAAAACCATGCCTGCCTTTAAAAAATAAAGGAAGAAAGGAAAGAAAGAAAAAAGGAGGGAAGGGAAAGAGACAAAAAAGAAAAAAGAGAAAGAGAGAGAGAGAGAGAGAGAGAGAGAGAGAGAGAGAGAGAGAGAGAGAGAGAGAGAGAGAGAGGAGAAAGAAGGAGGGAAAGGAAGGAAGATACCATTTTGTTCTGCAGTTTGGGTGGGCAGCATTAACATCAGCTAGTGGCCTAGGAGGTAGTGAATTATCCAAATGAAGGATTCATCATTGAGGCACTTTTTTCTTTTCATTCATTCCTTTGTTCATTCAGGTTAAATGGGACCTCTTTAAACTCTTTTCTAAATCAAGCAGTTGAGTTTGAAGGCAAAACTAGATTTGAGCTAGGCCCATGAAGAATAGTTCTCCAGAGTAGTTAAATAGATACTAAAATTTAGAGATTAGAATGAATCTGAATCAGGCAATATGAAGTAAACATTGAATCTCAATTCATTTATTATATATAAATCTTCTTAAGAATCCTTTTCTCAGACTGGACAATTCACTAGATACTAGACAACTGTTATTTTAGGAATATAACCTAATTATATGGAACTTTATAATTTCCAAAGTACTCTCCTCACAAGAACATTGAAAGATTTGTGACATGAGTGTCATCCTCAGTTTTGTTCAAATAGACACTTGAATGAGGAATATGGTTTAGAAAACAAAGACTGAACTTTACATTAGCTATTCTACATAAATTTTAAGTTTCCTCTTTCCTTTTCCAATTCATACTGAACAACTCTCTATACGCTAGACAACTATATTTTAGGGGATAAATCCTATTTAGATAGTTTAAAGTACTCCTCTCACAACAAGCCTGAGAGATAGGTGGCATGATTATCTTCATCCTCAGTTTATACATATAAAACAATATTTTCCTTGCTACGGGAAGGAAGAGCAAAGGGTTGAGTTCCACCAGCTTTAAGAATTCCTTTTCAGTCTTAACCTTCTCACACAACACACACCCCCAACCATTCTTTTGTTTTGTTTTGTTTTTTTGCAAGGCAAAAGGAGTTAAGAGGTTTGCCCAAGACCACACAGCTAGGTAATTATTAAGTGTCTGAGGACAAATTTGAATTAAGGTACTCCTGACTCCAGGGCCAGTGCTCTATCCACTGCACCACCTAGCTGTGCCCCCCCCCCAACCACTCTTCAGCTCCATTTTTTGTGGTCTCACATTAGAATATAAACTTCTTGAGGGCATAGACTTTCTCTTAGCAAAGTAAAGGAAAGGTTATATAGTGAACACTTAATGAAAGGCTTGTTGACTTTTCTTACTCTTGAGCTGGTTGAAAACAAGGGCATTAAGGAGTTATGAAGAAGTCCTTATTCCATCTCTTTTGTCTCTTTATTTTTTCCTTCTTTCCTTCCATTGTTTCTTTTGTGAATAGTAATCCACAGATTATGAGATTTTAGATAAAATTTAAACCTAAACTCCAATTAGATTCCAATAAGATTCCCAGATCCAGTAAAAGAAAATATCTTAAAAATCCACAAAGATTTCTCTTGTTTGTGTCTGGCTTTTACAATACAAATGGGGCTTTTAAGAGGTATGCTTACCAACTCCTCCAGGCAGAGTAGGGGGAAGGTGAAAGAGGGGCAGAGTAATTTTGGAATTCAAAAATTTTTTAAGATAAATGTTAAAAATTGTCTTTATATATAACTGAGGGAAAATATTTTTTTTAAAAAATAAAGAAGCTGTACCATGCCATTCCATGCAGATGACCAGCTGATGGGAGAGAGCAGCAGAAGCAGCTCAGCAGAGAATAGCACACAAGGATTTAGGATTTAATCCACTTCCCCATTTTACTAATAAGGAAACTGAAACCCAGGCAGGTTAAGTGATCTGTCAAAGGCAAGCAGCTAAGCAATAAGCATTTATTTAGGAATTATTGTGTGCCCTATTATGGGCACTCACTAGACATAGTACATAAGCAGGACATGTGTTGCTCCCTAGTCACATGTTTGTTCCACTTCATATATGTTCTCTGGTCATCCACATTCCCTGAAGACATTCCTCTCCTCCTCCCTCCTCCTCTCCAAACCCCATGTCTCAGTACAAATAGAGGGAGAGTACCTCCATGCAAAAGAAATCATAGTTACCTATTTTTCTATGATTGATTATATGTCAGTATCTTCTGGTTGGCCTAATTAAAAATTGATTGATTGATTGTTGCCCTTTGTAATCAAAGAAGACAATAACATCAAGTAAATGATGACAAGGACATGCACATTATGTTGATTAAAGTGAGGGGAATGTAGTGTAAAGACAATCTTCTTACTCCCTCTTCCAGAACCACCTGACCCAGTGGCCTGATAGAATAGGAAATAGGACTTTTGGTGTCCATCTGGATACAATGGAAGACTATGGCCTTTTAGATGAAGGTCTTTCCCCTGTCATAAAGACATCACAACATTACAGTTAATGCCAGCAGTTCAGTATGGAAATTTTATAATTTTATAATCTAATTTTATAATCTCCAGACAGTAGGGTAAAGCTAGCTTATTTCACAATGGTATGGTAAACAGGAAGCTACATTTTTAGTAAAAATAAAAACTTAAGGGAAGGATTGTAATTGACCTATGGTTTTTCAATATACCTTCACAAAGCACCTTTAGCCTTCAGTAGTTTTCTAGAGGAATATACCCATATGTGAGAGGGAGCCTTAAGTAATATTTCCAGGTAAGGAAATGTAGGACTTAGAAAAGTGACTTGCCCAAGTCTCCTGGCTGAAGTACCAAACTCAGAAAACTCAGGCAACCTGTTAGCAAATCCAGGTTCCTTTGTAATTCTCCAGACAGGTTTTTTTTTTTTTGCACTATATAAAATCAGAAGAGTATGTATAAGGTTTCATACTGAGAAGAAATGCTACATATGTTATCTTTTTCTTCTGATTGCAGTAAAATCCCTAGTAACAAGGTTATAGAGTTGCTGTTTTATTTTCAAAGTTACTATTTATTTCAGTCCCTCTTACTACAGATTTGTAACTCAATGGTAAAACTTATTTTCTCTGAAAGTCAACTAAAAAATCTTCCCACTGGAGATACATTATTTACTTAAGAAAACATTTTCCAAGATCTTTTTTTCCTTTACCATTCTTTTAAAATGCATAAACTTTTCTCATGGGCTCTGAGTCTACTGATGAGAAGAGAGTAAATCACTTCAATTCAATAATCAAATAGCAAGGGTCTATTATGGAAAGGTACCAGTCTGAGTAGCTCAGATGCAAAGATAAAAGGAAAAGTGCTTAGCACTCTGGTTGAGATGTGCTGATCCTGAGAGTGCATTCTAGATACTGAAAAAAAAAGGCACTCAGTTAAGAGGATACAACCGGCCTAAAAGCTTACAAGAAAATAAGCCATGGACCTCCTTTTTTTCTTCTTGAGGAAACTATCAAACATAAAACAGTTGGTCTGATCAGGAACACTAAGGTAAACACAAAAAAGGAAATATTAGCCTATCTGGTGAATGTTTACTGTTTTAAAAGTAAACTCTCCTTCCATTAGGGATTACTACAGATCAAACCCTGACATGTAGAGATAGTAGATATGGGGACACTCCTCTCTGCCCATGTGGACTCCTTCTACCCCACCCACACACACACTATTTGCATGGGATTTGCAGAACTGATACAATCAGCAAAATAAATACAGCACTGGGTGATTCGTTGTAAACATTGCAAGAACCAACTTAATATCACTACATTGTAAACAGCAGCATTCCAGGGGGGAGAGAAAGAGAATATGTTGAAAAGAAAAGAACAAAGGGCTTTGTCATTTGTGATACTTTCCAAAGACAATATCGAACTTCCATCTGTTCTATTCCCAACTACCCTTGGCTTCAATATTTGTAATTCAAAGCAGTGGAGTCAATTAGAATTCAGGATTGAGAATTTCCTTCCATTGCCCTCAGTTCCCTGAGACTCAAATTTCTCTCTGTGTGTCTCTCCCTCTCTTCCTCTCCTCTCACTCAATATTTTATATATGTGTGTATGTGTATGTATGTATGTATGTATGAATATATATTTTTTCCTGTATTCTCTCTCCACCCCAGCACAGCTCCAGTTTATCTAATAGACTGTCCCATAAATCTTTTTGGTATTCTTCAATGCAGGGATATAGGTACATAAACCTTATCACAACATACACTACAGTTATGTTTCAATCCCCCCCATTAAAATGGGACATTTTCTAGGGCCTCATTGCTGAAACATAAGATAGGAGAAGGCTATTTTAAAAAGACAAGGGCAACCACTCTGTAAACATCACATGCTGCTCTACCCCAAAATAAAGAGCTGTAGCCCAGTGAAGGTCATAGGCCTGTAAGTCTGCACAGATGTCTTTTGAGAAAGAAATGATGAAACTATCATAGGAACATATGTCTCAATTCTGAAGGTTCTTTGATGAAAAGTAGTGCATGCTAGAAATTGGTCCCATCATAAAGGTAATGATTGGCTGCATTTTCTTCAAGATAAACTGTGGATATCATGGCATCTCTGTCTATATAAAATGCTAAAACCTCTCCTTCAGAATGCCCCAACTATATCAGGGTATACTTGGCTTCCACAGTATAACAAGGTCCCTTCTGAAATTCAGACCAATTTAAGTCTACGTTGTGGGTTCCTATTTGTTCCAATACAAGCCTGAGAAAATCAAAAATCAAGGAGATCAAAAATCATTGATCCTTAGAGATAAAAATGTTATCTGAAATCAACTAATCCAAATCTTTCATTTTATAGTTAAGAGGACATGAGGCCAAAACAGGTTATTGCCCAATAAGAGCTGTATGCTCTTTCACCATACTAAAGTGAGGCATAGTCTGAGGGGTCTAACTTCATTTGGGCAAAAACTGAAGTGGTGGCTATAATCAGGTGCCTTTGGACTTACAAGATTACTTTATCCCACCCTTGGGCCCCATGCCACTGTACTAAACCTACACTGAAGGCCTTTAAGCACTGATCCCAGTCTTAAGTTTCGGGCTACCTGTATAGTGACAAGTTACCTTTCTTCTATTTTTGATGAGGCAATGCAGTAAAATGGCTTACAGTCACATAGCTAGTAAGTATCAAGTGTCTAAGACTGGATTTGAATTCAGATCCTTCTGATTCCAGGGATGGTATACTATCACTGCACCACCTAGCTGCCCCCCACAAGTTACCTTTGATGAACACTCTGAAGTTTCTCTGTTTTGATGAGTTTCAGTTAACTAGAGAGATACAATCATTCTATAAATATCAAGATCTAGAAATGGTATAGTCTCAACTAATTTTATTCTGACATAAGCTTATTATCCTTCTTAGTAGAAAGACCATTGGATTTTTCAAAATCCAATTCTATAATTTACTTGCTATGGGATCCTGAACAAGTAGCTTGAACATTTTTAGGTCTTAGTCTTGCTGTATGTAAATGAGGTTTAACTAGACAACCTAAGGAAGGTCCCTTCTAGCTTTAAATCTATGGTGATTGTTTGAAACTATAACTAGTTTATAAAAGGCTTTGATTATAATCTCAACTTTTATATAATTATAATTATACTATCTTATAAGTGATATGTGACTCCAATATGCCATTTTTAAAAGTTATTTAATATTCTAAAAAGAAATCATGCTATGGAAGCTAACATCTTATTGAATCAGGTTCTACCATTCCAGAATTTAAGGTAAAATAAGGAAATTTAAGGAAAATAAGGTAAAGTTTACCTTTATCCTATCCATGAAAAAATTAGTTCCTAAGTGCATTTTTTTTTTGCTTCTTCAAGGCAATTGGGGTTAAGAGACTTGCCCAAGGTCACAGAGCTAGGTAATTATTAAGTGTTTGAGGTGGAGTTGAACTCAGGTTCTCCTGACTCCAGGACTGGTGCTCTGTCCACTACCAAGCTATCTCCCTAAGTTTACATTATTAACATAAATAAGGTCACAGAGGGAAAAAAATTTAAACTAGTTAAGGGAACAAAAATATTTTAGACAATACAAAAAATGTCCATTTTAGTAGATTTAGGGTTTTTGTATATATTTCTGATTTATTCATGAATATAGGTCAGTTGAGTTTTTCTATATCGATAATTTATTAGTCTAAAAATTCTAAAACTGAAGTTTATTTTTTCAGAATGGCATTCCCAATATCATACCAGTTTAAAATTTAGAGCTTTAATGCAACTAGGGGTGAAGGGTGATTTTCCTGGAGTAGCAAGAATAAAAAAGGAGAGGGGAGATTGAAGTGAATCCATTAGACTTTTAGTCCTCAAGATCTTCTCTACTATCTGCAGTGTTGAATGAAATAACATAAGAAAAGTATACAAATGATAGCTAACACTGGCTGCTATTCTGATTTCCTTGAAGTCTTCTGTAACCACTGGGCTTGCTAAAGTACATATTAAGTTGAGATGGATGGGAAGAGAAAGGAGACCACTAATGGCCACTGTTTTCCCCCACTAAGGAATACAAAAACTAATCTCCTGAGAAGTACCTCCTGGTCACACATATGCCTCTTCTCAACCCCAACCAGTAATGCCTTTTCCATCTCTCCAAACAGGAATGATCTCTGACAGATCATTAGCACAGTGGAGAGAGCTTGGATTTAGAAGCTAGAGTAACTAGGATTTACTTTTTGCTTTCCCTAGGGACTACTTCTGTGTAACATTGGGGAAGTCATCTCATATCTTCAATAAAGTGAAAGAAAGAGCATTGGGTTAGATGATCTTGAAGGTTCCTTCCAGCTTTAAATTCTGTAACTCTATTGTCTTCTGTGCAACCTTGGTAACTGCCATAAACTAAGTTTCTTCACTACACAATTTTACTCCTTAGTTATATGCTACATTATATTATTCAAAATTTTGGTAATTATATATGCCTAACTAGATGGCAATTCATACTGACTTTGCATCTATCCATGTCATTTCCTATAGTTAGTTCAAATTAAAGAGCTTTTATGTCACTGAGAAAGGAAGAGGAAGAATAAGGCTTCCTTGTGTCCCTTCTCTGCTGTCATTTAAATATGCATTTACTAAAACCTAACTACAAGATTAACAAGACAAATAAAAAGGGTCAAGCCTTAAAAGAACTTTTATTTTCTACTAAGAGATACAACATGTAAATACCAGGTAACTTGAGGGGGGGGAAAGGTGACCTTAGATACTTAATTAAACCTTTAGAGTTTGCTTCCTTAATAAAACATCTAGTTGTATTGGACAGTATTCTAATCTCTTCTAGATCTCACTCTATGTTCCTACAATAATGACTGAGGTGACCACAGAAAGCATCTCTCCCCCCCACCCCTTTGTAAATAGTACTTGAGCTTTGCCTTCATTAAAATTCACCCATTAACTGGGACCAAGTGAGATAGATACATGGGACACTATGAACTCAGAGATGAGTGTCAAATATACTTTGTCTCCTTCTTCCTACTGCTCCCAACATTAAAGGACAAGATAGTTTAAGTCAGTGGTGTGTCATCTTAAAATAATCCCTTTAACAACAGAACTGTACAGGAATGCAGCAGGTAAAAATAGCACTATATTGTGATTAGCACTAACTCCACTATACAGTTCTCAAGTGTCATTGAGATGGGGCAGGGACATCTAGCATGGCATTAAGGGTAAATTAATGGTGAGCCTCTATCTGTGGCTGATTTGGTTATTTTTCACATAAAATTATAAGAGGAGTTCATAGATTATATGCAAAAACAGGTAAGTTCTCCAGAGTAGAGAGACTTATCAATGTGCCTCCCAATAACATTTAATGTAATATCAACCTTCAAAGTAGCAATTTTCAAACCTACCCCAAAGCACACAACTGCAAAAGAATATCACACCAAATATGTTATTGTTTTTGAAACTATTATCTTAGCTTCATTCACTATCAGTCAAAATGAGAATGTTATTTTAATGTTAATGTATTCCTGGCCATTTTCTCCCAGCAGCTGAGCACATTTTGCTCTTTCATAATAACAGTATCCATAATGATCAGGAGTTCTGAGAGTCACAAAGAGGGTTGTTATAATGTGAATGAGGATACTCAAATCAAGGGAGGTAAGGTAAAGCAGATGTCTGCCACAAAGAGAGTTTCAGCAGCAGGGCTAATTGCAGAGGGAGTATATTGGCCAATTACAGACTATAGTTACAAAATCCCAACATACACAAATGAAAATCAGCATTCCCCCAGTAGAGATTGTGACCAGTCTGGTGAGGTGGAAGGTTATAGCATGTTTATATCAATGTGTGTCACAGAGAGCAGGTGTTCTTTTTTCTGAAGTGGCTGTCAAGTAGAATTTAAAAGCCAGAGAGTGAAAGGTGTTAAGAAAATGCAGAAAATTTCAGTACATTCAACACCCCCCCACATACCAACACCAACAATATTTCACAGTAGCATCATTAATGCATTATAACATTGGTTGGTATATTAGCAAAGGACTGCTTTAAAACACATACACAACATATACCACATACACATAAAGACACACAAACACACACACTCTTAAAATTTTTCATCTACCTTTACCTTGCTCTAAGACAGGAAGATGTAGGCTAGGTAGAGCAATTGGCAAGCACCATGAGTTGTAAATCACAGGGATGAAAAAGCGAAAAGAGGATTAGGGAAACCATAACCTTTGCCCTATCTAGGACCAAGGCTGGAAGTGTTATACTGTTGGTACCATGGGAAGAAGTAAGCATTGGAATGTTTTCCAGTGCATAAAGCTCTCACTACAACTAAACTCCGAAATATTGTGAAATTCAAATATAATTTGATTTGATCAATCACTAGCAATAGCAACTGGTTAATTCAGAGGCAATGCAAGCTAGCAAAAGGCATTATTCAGAACGGGTGGCTAGGTGGTGTAGTGGATAAAGCACCCGTCCTGGAGTCAGGAATACCTGGGTTCAAATCCGGTCTCAGACACTTAATAATTACCTAGCTGTGTGGCCTTGGGCAAGCCACTTAACCCCATTTGCCTTGCAAAAAAAAAAAAACCTAAAAAAAAGGCATTATTCATTCCAAAGTTATCAGCCTGATGACTATCCCATTTGTAAGATGGTTTCTACAGAACTATTTATTTCTTTTTCTGCCTAATATCTTGTTTTCACACAACCAATTAATGACAATTGGGAAATATGCTGAAAAAAAGCCAATTCTATTCAAGTTATGTTCTCTAGAAAGAAATACTATTTTTCTCTTCCTGTGCTTCCAGGGAAAAACAGCACAACCTATTTGGGTCCTACAGAATTTGCTTTATCATTTATAAAACATTTATAAAAATATTAAAGGTATCCAGATATCCAAGTGTAATTTTCATTGATATATCTATTTAACATAATTTTCAATCAGAATACAAATCAAAAGTCTTTTTATTACTAATTTATCATTATTTTTCTGTTCAACTTTAATGAATGCAATTCAACAAGCATTGGGTGGACCTACTATGGACCAGATACCGTAGTAGGAATCAATAAAAAAGGCAGAAATGAAAAACAGCTCCTACCCTCAAAGAGTTTAGAAAATTACATGAATGGCAAAAGGTTGGGCATCCAGAGGTTTAGTTGGCCTACCATGTATGTAAGTCTCTATGCTAGAGGTTATGAAGAATACAAATAAACAGGTGAGAAAATCTGGTCCCTGTCCTCAAGGAACTTACATTATACTAGAAAAAAACATATAAATGCAGAACACACAGAAGCAAAAGTAGTCACAAAAATAAGCATCTAATGAATGGTATAGATGAATGTCACAGGATCTGGGCAGTAAGGGATTGATACTGGCTGAGATTATGTAGAAAGGCTTCCAAGAAAAGATGGTATTTGATCTAAGCCTTGGAGAATGGACTAGGGTTCCGACAAGTGAGACTACAAGGAAGGAAATTCCAGAGTTTCTAAAATTTAAAAAAAAATAAATTTGCACAAAACAGCTTGGAGGAAGAGTCAGAATGAGAATACTGGTTGAAATGAAGAGTTCAACTGGAGAATAACAAGACACAGGTTTAGAAAGATAGGTAGAAGCCTCACTGTGTGAGGTCTTGAATGTCAGGCTAATTAAATTTGATTTTTTGTTATCCCTTTACATGACATATAGCTATTGAACATTTTTAAAGTTAGAAAGTATTATTTTCAGAAGATGATCCAACAATGCTTGGCAGGACAGACCAAGCAAGAAGGCCAAATAGTCCAGGTGCAAAATGATAAGGACCTGACCCAGGATGATGGCAATGGGAACAGAAATGAAAGGACAGATGTGAGAGAGCTGTCAAAGGATTCAAAACATTAATAATACAACATACTTTTACTGAACTTTTCATCAACTCTCTCATTAATTCTCACAGTATCCCTGTGAGTTCTGCAGCAAATACTGTTATACAGATTTATAGATAGGAATTGAGCCAAAAACATTAAAGTACTTCAGTAGGTAAGAATGAGGTAGAAAAAGAAGAGAAAACTTGGAGCAGTCAGGGAGGAAAGATATAGTCTTTATAGATGTCAGGTCACACTACACTGAGACATCACTAACACACCTCCTTCAATGGGATATCTGGAGCACATGAGAAATGAGGTTCACCCTAATGTCATAAATGACATATATAAATATCAAGAAACTTTTGTGTGCCTACTTTCAAAAATATATAATTATATATTTATATAACATAGTACTTATATAATTTTTACATTTTACAGATGAGGAGATTGAGGTGGACAAAGTTTAGGTGACATTTTACACTCAGGTCTTCCTGACTCTAATAGTCAAGTCTAGTGCTATGTGTCACCTGCAAAATTAAATAAAGCAAACAATAAAGATATCATATCTAAGTCACATAGGGAAGTTAGGTGTTACAATGGATAAAGTTCCAGCACTGTAGTCAGGAAAACCTTATCAAATCCAGCCTCCAGTTGTGTGACCCTGTGCAAGTTATTTAATCTTGTTTACCTTAGTTTCCTCATCTATAAAATGAACTGGAAAAGAAAATGGTAAACCACTCCAATATCTTTGCCAAGAAAATTCTAAATGTGGTAACAGAGTCAAATACAACAAAAACAATCTAAAGCACACAAAACTTTATTTGTATCTTTCCAATGGGCTGTCAACAGGTAGTATAACTGTTTCATTAATATCTTACCAAATGTAAATTTCATAAGGGAAGGGACTCACATTATGCATATTTTTACTTCTCCCAAGATCTAGTACAGTATCCCAGCCCACTATAAACACAGAATCCTTCAATAAATATTTATCAAATTGATTCTAATAGATTTTAAACTCCTATAAGAGAAAGGAGAGAGACAAGTTCTTTTACCATTTTGTAACCCCAGTTTCTGCATGTGGTCTTACACATACACCATTAATAAGTGCTTATTGAATTGAATCCCTTGGGAAATCACAGTGAAGGCCAAGGAAAAGACAACAGCAGAAAACTTTTTATTAAAATTTCCTCAAATTTTACTTCAGGATTGATTACCTAATGTGTCTTCTCTAGGGCACAAAAGCCAGAAGTGATCTGAAACAAAAGACCCCAGAAGTCTTTAGATTGTCACAAGGTCACAGTCATCAAGAATTCCTCTTCTATTTGTCTTAATTTGACTTTTACTCCACTCTTGAGAGGATCTTATACCAAAGTTTGTTTCCTTTGGTATCTGTCCCATTAAGGTCCCCTATGAAAACTTGAAACATTTCTAGATGAGGATGCTGGATACTATAGGATGAGAATTGCTTCACTTGACTTGTCTTCAATTAAGCAACTGGCTCATAAGGTGGCAAAACAGAGTGCCACATCCTTGCTCCTTCATGGAAAAAAACTCCAGGTTATTCTTCACTACCATCACACCCAAGGATGAAATGGATTTATTTCCATAAAGTCAATGAGGCTCCCCCTTTTCCAGAATACTACTCTCATTAGCTCTTGTGTCCTCTTCTTACCTCTACCCTGGATTTTTTTCAAAGTTTTAATTCCCAAAGGAAGTCTATCTTGGTCTCCTCAGTTACTAATAACTTCATCACAGAAATTACTTTATACATTTTTCTTTTGTATGTATTGTTCTATGGGCAGGGATATTTCCATTTTTGTCTTTTACACTTCACCTGTCCTAACTATTTGTTGAAAGCATGAAGGAATCTTAGAGAGAGAAGTCCATCCCATTCCCTTCATTTTATGGATGAAGAAACTGAGCCCAGAGAGATACATGTGCATTCACCCTCAAAAATCAAACAATAGCATTTTATCAGGTACCTCCGAGGGTCAAGCATCAGGCTAGGGATTGAATTGTTCTGGGATACAAGGACGAAGCTAAAACCAGGATCCTTGAAGAGCTAACATTCTATTGGGGGAGATGTGTGGGAAATACAGGTAGTTAGTAGCATAGACAGAAATCAAACCCAAGTCCTACGACTCCTCAGTCAGTATCCTTTCTATTGGACCACAGTGGTCCTTGAGTTGATTATCCCTATAATCATCTGTCTCTCAGTTTTACCAAGAATACTACTGGAATTGACCTTAAAAATCTTCCTTTCCTTTTGTCATTGTGCTAAGACCTTGGTTCTAAGGTTGGTGCCCTGTTTCCTGCACTTGGGAATAGAGGATGTACTTAAGTCTTTATCTAGATTTTTCTGCCCATGTAGTCAATTCCTCATCTAGATTTCACAGCCCATTATTATTTTTTTTTAGATTTTTCAAGGCAATGGGGTTAAGTGGCTTGCTCAAGGCCACACGGCTAGGTAATTTTCAAGTGTCTGAGGTAGGATTTGAACCCAGGTACTCCTGACTCCAAGGCCGATGCTCTATGCACTGTGCCACCTAGCTGCCCCAACACAGCCCATTATTTTAAAGGGGTCTCATCTCCGAGTTGACAGTCACTTTTGGGTGAATTTTGTTATGCATGTTAAATCAGGTCAAAAGCAAACAAACAATACTCTGAGTTCAAAAGTGATCCTACATTTTTTGTATATGAAACCATTCAAAATTCCAATTCATGCAATTCTACATCTCAAAATGAACAAATATGTTTTAGCATGGTTTAGGGGGAGGGAAGGAATAAGAATTTATGTAGTACCTACTATGTATCACAAACTGTGCTAAGTATTCTACAATTATTAAACTGAGAAAAATAGAGGTTTAAGTGACTTGCTCAGGTTCACATGTCCAATGAATGCCTGAGGTTGAATCTGAATTCAACAAATATATTTTAGCATGGCTTTGGGGGGAAGGAGGGAATAAGTATTTATATAGCACTTACTATGTATCACAAACTGCTCTAAGTATTTTACAATTATTAACCTGAGAAAAATAGAGGATAGGTGACTTGCCCAGGTTTACATGTCCAGTGAATGTCTGAGGCTGAATTTGAATTCGGGTCTTCCTGACTCTCAGCCCAGAGTTCTCTCTGCTGTGCCACCTAGCTGCATTAGCTTTGGTTGCATCACCTAATATGAACATTAAATGCCTACCTTGAAGACCCAGATATTATGAGGAAGACTTCTCTCAGATGATTTCATGTCCCATGGGAATGCATTAACTCTAGAAGTAAGAATACCTATCAGATGCTTCTCCTATAGACAGACTCATACCTATTGCAGAGTATCTCTCATCTGATATAGCCTAGTAAATAGACACTGATCTTTCTACCCAGAATAAATGTAATTTCTTTCATTTTACTACCAAGTTACTATCATGGGAAATATTCTAGTGAAAAGTTACTTAGTACAAATTAAAAATAAAGTACAGTAATAGACTCTCAGAAATGGAAGGGACCACCTACTTCATGTTGGTCAACTTTTACCAAAAAGCCTAAATTCCCTCTCTGCTATTGCCAAAACAACTATCATATTCAAAACACCCCCCCCACACACACACACACACCACACACAGCAATTCCACTAATTAAATACTAACCCATTAAATTTTTTGACAGTTCTAATTGTTAAGAAGTTCTTCCCTCAACTCAAGACAAAATCTTCATCCCTATCAATTCTATCCATTGGTCCTGGATCAGCCATTTTGTGTAAAATAAATTTAATTCCTTCTCCTCATTGATAGCCTTTCACATAACTTGAAATAATGATCAAATCTACCAGCCCAAGGTTTCTCTTCTCCAGACTAAACATCCACAGATTCTTCAATCGCTCTCCATGTGAGTTTCTGTTTCTTTCCCTACCCCAATCACACTTCTTGCTCTTTGTCCAGTGATTGAAGGATGTCCATTTGCCTCTTAAAATATGCCACCAAGAACTTAAAAGATATTCTACTAAGCAAGGCAAAATGGGCCTATTCTTTCCTATTCTGTCAACTTGTTGTTGTTCAGCATTCAGTTATGTCCAAATCTTCAGGACCCCAGGGCCCACACTGTGCATGGAATTTTCTTGACAAAGATACCAGAGTTGTTTTCCATCTTCTTCTCCAACTCATTTTACAAATGACGAAACTGAGACAATGTTAAGAGACTTGCCCATAGTCACACAGCTTGTAAATGTATGAGGGTCAGATGTAAACCTCAGGTCTTCCTGACTATCCACTGAGCTATCTAGTTGCCTATGCTCTATAAATTCAACCTAAGAGATAAATATTATGAGTACAGTTGCTCAAGTGTGTGCTGGAGATAGAACCAAAGAGGGTTTAAGTCTTACCTCTGACATATCCTGGTATGTGTCCCTAAGCAAGCCATTTAATCTCTCAATGTCCTAGGCAACTCTCAAGAAGAATAAGGATGTATGTGTACTGATAGCGGAATTCCCTAATTGGGGAGTTCCAATGAGAACACAGGTCTGGACAAGATAGCAGCATTTTTGACAGTTGTCACAATATTGACTCATACTGTGCTCAAATTTCACAAAAACCCAAGGTTTTTCACATGAAACTAAATGTGAAATTCATTATTTTTCTATTAATAACAATTGGGTCAGGGCTTATAGTGGCATTTCCTTCTTCATTCAGCTGTATCTTTTTCCCCCCAAAATAATTTGAATAGTGTATAGAACTTTCTAGACTTAGAACAAATTCTCTTTAGGACCCTTTAAATATTTCATTCATTCTTTATATATTAAGCATCTTCTGTGTGCCAAAGAAAATGTGGTAGACACTGGGATTACTTAGACAAATAAGATAACACCCTGAGGGAAGGAAGGAAGGAAGGAAGGAAGGAAGGAAGGAAGGAAGGAAGGAAGGAAGGAGGGAGGGAAGGAGGGTGGAAGGGTGAGAGGAAGGGAGGGTGTGAGGGTGTCAGGGAGGGTAGAAGGGTGGGAGGGAGGGAGGTAATTTCTAGGGTAATTAAGGGTCCCCTAACAAATGGACCTGGGGATGCTCTTACCCTCTAAAATAGCTAGGACATCTAAGGCAAAAAGATGAAAAAGGAAAGCATTTAAAATGGGGGAAGGGGGCAGTTAAGTGGCACAGTGGATAGAGCACCAGCCCTGGAGCCAGGAGGACCTGAGTTCAAATCCCATTGCAGATGGACTTAATAATTGCCTAACTGTGTGACTTTGGGCAAGTCACTTAACCCCATTGCCTTTATAAAAAGAAACTGGGGGAAGAAACTATGAAGAGGGCAAGGGACAGAGATGGCAAATTAGCTAAGGGGATAAGAAAATAGATTGGCATGGTTGGAACAGAAGAGTAGGGGAGAGAGAGTAATAAATAATCAAAATAGAAATATAAGCAGTAGCCAGACTAGGAAAAACTAAGTACCAAACAGAAGAATATCATTTGTGAAAATTTTATCTACATGTAAGAAACAGATCTATTCATTATCAATCACTCTTCTCTATGCATTAAAGCAGGTTCTTGATAAGAATGTATGTAACACTTTAATATAACAGTTTAAATTATGGCATATACTTGAAAATGATGAAACTCATTTCTCTAAAAATATTTTCTAAGTCAGATTTATTACTACTATTTATTACTACTTCCATATAGTACAAATTAAGCAAACTATATTGTATATTATTAAAAAGTGAATATCCAAAAAAGAAATGAGACCACAATGAGCCATCCTACCTCATTAAAAAACAGGTCATATCAGAGTGGCCTTATTTCCTTTTTTTTTTTGACAGGGTTACTAAAATGGTGGAGGAAGAAGTGTGTTAATATAATTTACATTGTATTTTAGCAAACATTTGAAAGTAGTTAATGCTATCCTTGTGGAAATGATGGTGAGAGTTGTTAAGACAATTCAGCAAGTATAATTAGATGGATTTAGAACTGGTTAAATGACTTAATAAAAAAATAATCATTAATGGATCAACTTTTAGTGGAATTCCTCATGGACCTAGGTTATTTCACACTTTTAAAGCACAGATGAAAAGGCAATGTGCTAAGATATTTTTATAAATATTATCTCATCTGATCCTGATAATAGCTCTGTGAGGTAAGGACTGTTATTATCCCCATTTTAAAATGGAAGAAACAAGCAAACAGAGGTTAAGAACTAAAATAAGACTTGTCCAAAGTCTCAGATCAAATTTGAACTCCAGTTTTCCTGACTTCAGGAATCTCCTGAATCTCCAGTCTGTCATAGATGGCCAGTATATTTATCAAATCTGAAGATAATAGAAAGCTGGAAGGAATGACTAATACAAGGCAATAGTCTCAAAAAATAGTCCAAAAAAACTTCACAGACTACAATATGGGACCAAAATTGATAAAATGAAATTTAATAGAGATAATTTCAAGCTTTATAAACTTAGTCTAAAAATATAACTTCACAAATACAAATTGGAAAGGCTAAATGCAGTTTTTCTGAAAAAGATCTGGAAATTTTAGTGGACTACAAGATCAAGGCGAATCAACTGTGTAACATGGTAGCCAGGAAATTGCCAGTGCTCTTAGAGTACCCTAGAGAGTTAGCTTCAAGAAACAAGGAGTTGCATGATCCCACTGGACTCTGCCCTACCCAGATCAGATCACCTCTAAAGAACTGTTTTCAGTTTCTAACACATTTGAAGAAGTAAATTAATTTATTATAATTATCATTCATATAATATTTTATATAATAGGAAAAATAAAATTAAATGTTATATAAATTAATATAATTATAATTAATAAGAGCAAGCAAGCAGAATGATTAAAAGGCTTCAGATTTATACCACATTAAGATTAGATGAAAAAACTAGGGATGTTGATCTAGAAAAAGATAAGGACTATAGGGTGAGAAGAAAGTTGGGAAATCATAATTTTTTTTCAAGTATGCCACTGTTTGTTGTGTTTGGAAACCAGTTGTCCATTCTACTTCCTAATCATCTTCATATCATGCCCTATGGGAAAGTGTATCCCCCACTCCTTTCTAATTCTACGTTATATACAGTAGCCTCTGCATGTAAGCCTTTGGAAAGCAAAGGACTAATATATCTGTCATATTTCCTGGATTTTTAATCCATCTGTGCAGAAATGGGATCACACTAGATCTGCTGGACTCCAAAGGACAAAATTAGAAACAATGGGTAGAAGTTTTAAAAGATAAATTTACATTTGGGGTAATAAAGAACTTTCTAGAAATTTGAGTTACCAAAAATATTATAGGCTTTGGAAAATAGTAACACTCCTGTTCATTTGCATATGTGGTCTTAACTCTCAATGGCTATTTATTGTGTTTGACACCACGGGTTAACCTAGGATAAGGAATTCTTCATATATGCCCAGGTGTTCTCTGAGGTCTCTCCTGAAATGGAGAGATTTAATCATATATCCACAAATAGATTCCAAAAGTTAGATCAAAAGATATTTTAGAACCCAGAAACCTTCCTCCCCCACAATAAAAGCAGTTTAGATTCATAAACTAGTACAAAAGAGTTTTAACCCATTATAATCAGTGTTGTTGAGTCATTTCACTTATGTTTGATTCTTGCTTACCCCTATTTGGGGGTTTTCTTGGCAAAGATACTGGAGTGGTTTGCTATTTTCTTCTCTAGTTCATTTTATACATGAGAAAAGAGGGTCAAGTGACTTGTCCAGGTGACAGCTAATAAGCGGCTGGAAGCTAGATTTCAACTCAAGTCCTTCAGGACCAGCTCTCTATCCATTTCACCACCTAGCTATCCCATAATCAGTGTTATGAACATGCAAACCCTAAACATATATTGCCTTATACAAAAGCAGTGCACAAATTGAACAAGAAAAAATAATATATTGCTGAGAAAACCAAGGAGTTTTTCAAATCTCATAGAAAAAAGTATCTAAGATAAATTAAACTGTGATCTAATTCACCTTAACTTGTCCAGGGTAACAGGATAATGGTCCATCTATTTACACGACTATCAAAAGGAGACTCAAAGAAGGAGAATTTATTACTGATTCTCTAACAGTTAAGATTAAGGATACCTGGATCTGATGCTATATGTATTCCAAACCTGTTTGGTTGGTCTAGATGATGATGATGATGATGATAATGATGATAGCTAATGTTTATATAGGAACTTCTCTAAGTGCTTAAACAGCTTTCTAATTTGATCTTCACAGCAACCCTGGGAGGGAGGTGTTTTTAATTATCGATATTTTACAGATGAGGAAGCTGAGGCAAACAGAGGTTAAGTGATTTGTCCAGGGTCACACTGCTACTAAGTCATAATTGAACTCAGGTCAGCCTGATTTTAGATCCAGCACTCTATTCACTTCGCCATCTAGCTGTCTGGTCTAACATTGCAAAGGCAACTGTGTGGCTAAAGACTAAAAAGACCGAATACTTTTGAGGTATAGGACTCCGGAGTTTCTGAATTGTCTCTGTGCAACAATATCTTATCTTGCCCTTAGGTGGAAGAAGGTACAGGGTGATAGTTTGTGGAGTCAAATACAGAATAAAAATGGATCCCTGCTACCTACATAATGACTTGGAAAATGACAAATTTGCATTACCTGTGTTGTATTGTAATTTATTTTGTTAAATATTTTTCAATTACATTAGAGAGTTTTGCCTGCAATCCACACAGACCATGATCTTCATACCTCTGAATTAATGATTATTAAGAACCTAATTTAAAAGATGTATTCTTTATAATCTGGACAGAGAAAGAATACCAGGTTATTCACTGTATTGATTATTTGGGACTTATAAGTAAATCTAAAGATATTCTCTTAGTATCTATCACAGATGTGGGCAGAAATGGGCCTGGGCAATCATTTTCCAGGTTGGAGACAAAGGGGGAACTGGAGTCCATGTAGCCTGCTGTAGAATTCCTAGAGACCAAACCACTTGGCTAAGAGAAAATTGAACATGAGGTTCCAAAACTTTAATAAAGATTTAAGTCTTTCTTAATGACTTTTAACTTCATGTGTTATTTCTAAGATTATATTCTCCCCCTTCAAATCACAAAATTATGAATTTGGAATATCTAGAAACAGCAAGGGATCTTAAGAGGTCATCTGATCCAAAAACCTCATTTTACAGAAAAAAAATGAGTGAGAAATTGAGACTTGATGAAGGGACCTATCCTTCAAAACCAGAACCCAGGTAATCTGGATGGTTTGGCCCAAAAGCAAAGAGGGCTCTTTTTAATCTACGCTCCTATTAAAAAAAAAAAAACAACACTGGCTGGTTCTGATGTAACCAATGGAAAGTGAAAAGTTAGAAACACTTGACATCTCATAGCAGTACCAGCAGAGGTGATATACCCAAATCTCTAGAGAGTAGATTTTGTGTTTTCTAATAACAAAGATCCCTCAGAAAAGAACATGAGTCTTACTAAGTTCTTAGTAACCTTAGCAGAAAATGCTATTTCCTTGGTGTGGTTTGGAATTATATTTTAAATTAACTTTAAGAGACACAAGAGTTACAAATGTTCCTACCTACCCCCAACCTCCACACTCTGTTTACTTTGCCAGATTATACAACAGGCCTTTAGTTTCAAAGGTTTCCACTCCTTTAATCAAACTCAATACTAACAGGAACAGGACAATACTATGAGAAAATGGTGCCAACAGGATAGACTGGTTCCAACAGCTCTGTAAAATGGTAGGGAATAATGTATAATAGAAAAAGGAAACCCTTGGCTTGGAACATGAGGAATCCATGTAGACACGGATGAACCAATTTCTTGTGATGCTTTATATTCACTCCTTACACTCCTCTGAAGAATGTCATGGTTGATACTAGATAATCCTTAAAGTTCTTTCCAGTTTTCAATTATTTGACCCAATTCTAATTTGTATCATCATTAGTTGTACATGTCTTAGTTTTCCAATTAAACTGTAAGACCCCAGCAGAGTTCCATAGAATCATCTCTATAGCCACTACAGTAACATCCTTGCACATGGTAGGCACTTAATAAATTGTTTGTTGATTTGAACCTAATTCAACCCAAGTTTCCAACGAATAATTCAAGGACAAGGAAAAGAACACTTTCTAATTAAAGTTTTCCAACAGAGAAAAAGTTACTTCTAAAACAGAGTGAGCTCCCTGTTAAAGGAAGTGTATTCAAGTAGAGTCTGAATAACCACATTATAGATGGGGGGGGGGGGTGGAAATTGGGACTAAATGTCTCTGAGATTCCTTCCAACATTGTGTCCATGAACCTATGCTGAACCACAGTCAGCTACACAAAGAATACAAAATAACAAACATTACATAATGTTCTTTTTAAAAAATCTCAATCATGAATATATAACATATCATCCCATTTAATTACTGCCCCAAATTTAAAACTTCAAATTATCCTGTATATATCTATGTACTTGGACATGAACTTTAATATGTGAATAGCTTTTTCCCCATGTGGATTTTTGTTTGTGCTGAATTTTTTCAAAGTTTTTTTAAACCACACCCTGTGCTTCTATTACAATATGACCCTCCCCATTATTCTGTTGGGTTCTTTTTCTTTGAGATAGTCCACACCCAGTAACATTGCTGACATTAACATCATTGTCCTAGAATTCTTTCTACCAGTCACATAATTTCAAAACCTTGGTCTTTCTTTCAGGAATTGACTAGATAACTTATTCATTTCCATATTAATTTTAAGCACCTTGAATAAGAGATAAACAACAATAGGATGTATTTCCTCAACAAAAGAAAGCAAGTAAAACAGATATACTATGGTAAATAGCATAAGCTTTTATACATGATGTAAACTTTGTTCTTTAAAGAGTCAAAGAAAATGAGCAACAGATACATGTGATGATCATATTGTAATAGGATAGAGAAAAATATCAGGAGAATGCTTTCAGTCATACAAGAAAAAATATTTTTAATACAATTAAAATATCACAAGTAATCATTCAACCTCTAGTGTACATGTATTACTACACACAGAACCATGGTCTCAGAAAGAATCAACCTTCTTGAGAAGGTTGAAGGTTACATTTTTCCCCCTTTGATATCTCTCAAGTTAACCCACAAATCTAGTTAAATTGCAAGTGGATCACAATTATTCTTGGAAAGAAAAAGGAGTGAAGAGAAGAAATCATGAGTCAAATTTCTGAAGAACCAGTGACCTACAGAAAAAAATGCAGAATCAAAGAGTACACTGGTTCATAGCTGTATAAATAGAAACTTTATTAAAGCTAGATTTCTTTGTTCTACTATAAGACAGCTCTCTCCTCTACAACCTCAGCAACTTATTGCATACACATCTATGACATTATGAGCAGTCACAACAAGGTGGGAGGTGAAGAGAATGATTTCAGTAGAGATCCCTACAACTGGAAGGGGAAGGGGGGGGTCACTTGTGAGTGGAGAATTTCTAAATAGACTCTTGGAATGACACCTTTTCAAATGTTGGTTCCAGAAGACAAAACCAAAATTTGTTATTGCAGATGGATAACTAAGCTTATCATAAGTTGAATTCCTATCTTTTGATAAACTATTTATGGATAGATTATATGAGAATCCCAAAGGGGGCTTACTGAAAATCAGGTAAATTAAAAGTCAGGTAAATCAAAAATCAGGTAAATCAAAAGTCACTCAGTCTGGAATTAACATTTCAAAAGAGATGTAAAAAGTCACTAACATTTTCCTACTAGAATAGTTATCTCCCCACTCTCCAACACCCATACCATTCCTTCACTTAGGCAGAAAATATTTGATGCAGTTAGAAATACAGCCCAGATCTGTGTAATCTCTATGTCCCACAAGGATTCAGAGATATCCATGTGGTTACCAAGAGTCTGTGGGGTTACCTGAATCTGTCATTGTGTCCCTTTTACATTTGGTATTTTGCTGGGAAGAGGTTGACAAGCAGGAAGCACAATTGTGACAGAGCTTTGTTCTGCCTGCAGTGAATTACATGCAGTAAGGGTTAGGAGACACTGGTAGCACACAAGAAAAGAAATCAAAGAAAGCATCCTTTCAAACCATTCTATCAGATATGGTTCTGAAGGGTATATTGGAGAGTGGTTGATATTTGAAGTGAGGAGAGTGACAAGGATTTTAAATTTTTTAGCTGCTACTGTTAAAGAAAAAATAACCACCATCTCATATCATCTCTGCAGTTTCCCTGGCCCCCAAATTCTCCCTTTGGTCTTTTAAGGAAGTATAGTGCTCCAAACAACAACAAAAGGTGGGGAAACAAGGGTAGGGTAAGTGACTGCTACCCGGAGATTAATAGATACTGAAGACCTAAACCTAGTTAAATACCTTCACTTGTGAATAGACTAAAATCCATGCCACCCACATAGAAGCACATAAACTAAGCGCTGCATTTCTAGGCACAGTTTTTTTTTTCTCTTCTTAGCCCCTGAGACGGTCCTCTCCACCTCCCTATCCCCATCCCCATTCCTTCCAGTCACCTCTTTGTTTCTTTATTTGGGATTTTGGATTTAATTTCTAGACTGCCAAGTCTTTGGAAACACTGTACCATTGCCCCCGGGCAGGAATCAGGCAAAGCCTCCTTAGTGAACTGCAATGTTTGCCACAAGCCCTCGCTTGCTCTTTGTCCTGCTACTTGCCCTTTCAGAAGAAACCACTCACCCTAGTCAAGCGGGATTGGCCACAAGAAAGCCTTGGAAACATCTGTCCCTTCTGCCCCTGATCTGGAGAAAGAAGAGAAGAGAAGACCTAGATCTAGGTACACAGCTGGCTAACTTCTTTTTTTTTTTGGTTGTTTTTATTTGCCCTGGGGGAGAAGGGAAAAGAAATGTGGGATTGGTCAGGAGGGGGCGTTGCCTTTCTCTCAGCCCAACAGCAGTAGCTGCACTACCCCCCCCACGACACACACACACACACACACACACACACACACACACACACACACACACACACACAGAGAGAGAGACAGAGAGAGAGAGAGAGAGAGAGAGACACATCCTCAGTTTGACCAGAGCTCCAGGGGGCATCCGAGGACTCCAGGTCCACAGACATCGACATTCGGCATCGCCCCCCCTCCAACACCTCAGTCATCATCATTCTAAAATTCAATCCAGTTAACATTTATGAAAAGCCTCAACTCCCAGCAGACCACCCCATTCACCCACCCCCCTCCCCCGTGAATGCTTCCCACAGCCAGGGTCTCTTCAGCCCCTTGCACCCTCGTCCTCTACCAGTGGGCCAGGCAGCGGGGTACCCAGTACCCGCAAATGAAAGAAACTCACTCTGTCTCTCTCTGTGTCTGTGCCTCTCCAAATAAATAAACACATCTGCAGCAGCCAGTGAAAGCGCGGCTAGCTTTTTGGACTTCTCTGTTTTTGTTGAAAATCAGACACCACCCCCACTCGCCACCCACCCATACTTCTACGAGTCCAGGGGGCCTGCGAAGAGAGAAAGGTGGAAGGAAGCGGGAAGACAAAACGAAACTCACTGACCTTTGTGTTAGCGTTGTGGGGGTCTGCCCTAAACAAGCGGCGGCGGCGGCGGCGGCGGCGGCAGCATCCCTAGGTGTCCCAGTTCGTCCCGGGGCCGCCGCTCGCTCAGTCTCCCTCTCTCCCTGACACGCACACGCGCGCGCACAAACACACACACTCACACGCACTCAGACCCACGCGCGAGCGCGCCAGCAACACACCGGGACTCCCCACGAACGAGCCGCGGAGAGCGGCGGGGCCGGCCGGGCAGCAGGCTGGCGAAGCCGCGGGCTCAGCCGGAGCCAGGTCCAGGGCTCCTGCGCCGCCCGGGTCCTCCCAGCAATGTCCTTCGACCCCGCCACTGCCTGCCTGGCCCCTACCCACGCCGCGGCTCCTCTCTGCTTCTGTGGCACACGCACACCCCGAGACACACAGACACTCAGCAAGAGCAGACAGCGGTGGCAGGAGCTCTCCTCCTCCTCCTCCTCCCCGGGCACCGCCCCCACCCTGGGCTCCGCCTCCCTCCCGCTTCTTGCCCCCCTCCCTGCAATGTCCGTGGGTCGGTCAGTCTAACAGTACGACTGTCCAGGAAACAGAACCCCCCCCCCCCCGGCAGGAGAGAGCTGTGAACACGGTGAATGCCCCCCCCCCCCCCAATTCTCTCGTCCTTTCTCCCCCAGTGGCCCGACCTCATCCCCAGCGCTGGGGGTTTTCCCTCCACCGCCTTCGAACTGGAGCCCCAGCTGGAGCCGGACCCAGGAGGGAGTCAGGTGTGAAGAGCAGAAAGCCGGGGCTGCTCCGCGGAGAGGAGGGCGGAGCCCGGGGGGTTTGAAGTGGAGGGGGAGGAGCTGGAAGAGACTTGGGGGGCGGGAGGAGGAGGAGGAGGAGCTCGGCTTATCACGTTCCCAGAAACTGACCTGGAGCCTCTCCGAGTCTACTCCGTTTTGGTCACCCCCAAAAATTTCTCTCAGGAGGATTGGGGGCAGAGGGGCCCTTTGGGGACCGATAAATGCTACCGAGAGATCCTAAAAGATAGAGATTGCTTCTGTCTGAGTGAAGCCCCCCAATGTTCCATGTCAGGGGGTACATGAACACATTTAATTTCGGAGGATGGCCACGGTAAGACATCTCCATTGCTTACTCCCACCTCGTTCCCTTGTAAATCTATGTCATTATGAATCTACACTCTGCACAGGTGACACAGCTAGAGTGTTTTATCTCCCAAGGAAAACTTAAGAACTTATCCCCACCTCCACCCTAACCTTTGGTTACCTACAAAATCTGTCCATCGTCCATGGAGGAGCTATTTAAATGGTCTTTGACTAAAGACTAAAGGAAGAACTAGGCAGATGCCGTTTCCCTAGCTTTTAGCAAGATTTCTTTATAAACACACAATATCACGTTAGTAAATTACCCTCCATAACATGTCTCTATTTTGGGTCTCTTTCAAACACCAAAGTCTTCAAGTCTTCTATAGGCTGCTTGGAATGGAGTTGAAGGAGACTGTGATGTTACTTCAGGTTACAAAATAAAGAATTTGAAGCCTTCCATGATCTCTAATATCGGCCAGAATGCAGAGAAAAAAAAAACAAACAAAAACAAAACAAACAAAAACAAAACAAGATGAAACCCAGTGACCAACTTGAGTAATTATAAAAATCTTACTAATAGTTATATCCAAAGGCCTCAGTTTTGCCTTCTTGCCCTGTCTGGCAAATATAATGGTTGATTGTTTCAGAAACTACATACTATCCTTATAATGAAAATCTGTCTCCATGAGATACAAAGAATTCTAACCCTCTTAATTGTACTTCCCTTTGTCTATGTATCCCTTGAAACCTCTCTATTGTAACAATGCTCTTTGTTCGTCCTTAATTTAATCCTTTATGTCCTTCCTTCCCTTTACCTCCAGGAAAGGAAATGCACATGTTGAAATTGTGCATGTAAACCTAACAATAAAAGAGAGCCAACACTGTTTGACAGCACTGTTCCAAGAACATGTTTTCAACTTTCAGCAAGAAAATAAGTTCTTTAAAGAAGAAAGGATTTTCCATAAAAAATTTGGAAGCTGCAGTATAGATTAGGGTAATTGGGTTTTTAGCTCCAGGTTATGTTTCTAGGAGCTACATCTAATAGTTATGAAAAATATAAATTTTTAAGAATTTGATTATTATTATTGAACAGGAAAATAATTACAAGTAATTACCACTTGTCACTGTTTTCCTACATAATCTCCTAACATATTTAATCATTCATCTTAACACTGAATATGGTTTTTCATGCTGATACTTAGTTAAATTCTAATGGTCTTCTAACTTACATAGCATTACATCAATTTAATAGACTTTGTCAACTGAAAAGTTTCTTTGCATGAACTTCAGCAAGTTAGAGATAAATCTCTGAAACAGAAACATTTTTCACTTCTAAATCAAATCATACCACATGCTTCAAATGGAGAACACATGTCTAGAAGAGTAGCCATATTGAACCGAAAACACTAATTTGAAAATTCAGTTGACTCATTTTGCAGTGCTGATACAGATGTCTAAAAATATTGTAGCAGCAACAATGTTATCTTTCCGTGTGATGAACAATTGTGTAAATTTGCTTTTAAAAAAAACTTTGTACATATAATTAGAATTTATGAAATTTTTACTACAGAATTACAAAATATTTAGAAATCTACCAACTGACACATAGAAAATATATGAAAATTACATGAATATAACTACAAAACACTGCAAAAATAAAGATGGACTTAAATATATGGAAAGGTATTCATTGCTCACAGCTATGATGCATCAATATAATAAAAATTACAATACTAAATTAATTTAAGTGCCACAGTAATCAAACTATTTTACTTTTAGTTCAGTTGTATCCATTTGAGGTTTTCTTGGAAGTAGTTTTCCATTTCCTTCTCCAACTCATTTTACAGATATGCAATTGAGGCAAACAAAGCTAAATTACTTGTCCAGGATCACACCACCAGTAAGTTTCTAAGGCCAGATTTGAACTTAGTTTTCCTAATTCCAAATCTACCACTCTATCCACCTTTTGCTTTAGAGAACTAAACCAATAATAAAATGCATCAGGAGAAAAGAACCAAAGGTCAGGTTCTCAAGGGAAATAATTGAAAAAAGCAGGAAGAGGCCTAGCAATATCAGATCTCAAACTATATTTATTCTGCAAAGCAGTTGAATCATCAAAACTATTTGATGCTTGATTTTAAAAAGTAGAAACATTTAAATATGTTCCATGTTAGGTACATAATCATGCAAAATGACATGAATGTAATACCAAAGATCCTTATCTGCAGGGATAAGACCTTACTGTCTGAAGAAAAAAAAAGCAACAACTGAGAAACTACAAAACAGTCTGACAGAAATTTGGTTTAGATCAAGATTTCACACCCTATACCAAAACAAGTTCCAAATTGATAATGATCTATTAGAAAAGATCATATCATGAACAAATTAGAGGCTTAAAGAAGAAAATACCTTTCATAAATATAGATAGAAGAAGAGTCAGATAAAGAATGTAAAGAGAAAATGGACAGTTTTGCTTATATCAATTGAAAAGGTTTGTAGAAACAAAATCAGAAGGAAAGGAAAAAAGGGAGGGGAGGGGAAAGGAGAAAGAAGAAAGGAGAGGAAAGGAAAAAGAGGAGAGGAAAGAAAAAGGAGGGGAGGGGAGGGGAGGGGAGAAAAGGAAAATGGAAAGGAAAGGAACCTTGAAAGAAACCAAGAAGAAACAAAGACAGAATTCTAGGAAGAGAGAATAGCCAGTGAAAATGCCCAGAGCAAAGAGATGAAGAAAAACAAAAACCAAATACTTCTTTTCCAAACTCCCCTGTGAGGAGTTGGATATCCATCCCCACCCACCCCCAGTCACCCAACTCAAAATTTCAATGCCAAATCTTGTTATTTTTACCTATACAGAATCTCCTGCACTCTACTCAGCCACTATCCTATCTTAGATCCTCAACTGCTCTCACCTGTACTATTGCAATAACCTTCTGATTGGGTCTCTGTCTTTAATCTCTCTCCTCACTCTAATCCATTCTTGACTCAGCTATCAAAGTGATTTTTCAGCAAATGTAGGTCTGACCTTATCATCTCCTCACTTAATAAACTCCATTGACTCTCCATTACCTCTGTGATCAAAGATAAAGTCTTCTGCTTGACATTTATAGTTCTTCTCAAACTAACCCCTTGCTACCTTTCTGGGGTTCTTCCTTGCATGAATCCAATAATCCAGCTATTCTGCCCTTCTTTGTTTGTTTGTTTGTTTGTTTGTTTTTTCAGGAAAAAAAATGTTTTCTGCCATGTCCATGTCTTTGTATTGACTGTTCTCCATATCTATTCTTTCCTCCCTCTTCATTTCTTTCTTATTTCCCCTGACTAAAACTCAGCTGAAATCTCACTTTCTTCAAAAATTCTTTCTCAGGAACCAGTACTTCCCCCTCTGAAATTACTCCCCATCTAATTTCTATGCATCTTGTATGCACAGTTATCCACATTATTTTTCTCATTAAAATATGAGTTCCATAAAGTCAGGGACCATTCCCTGTTCCTTTTCTTTGTATCCTCTTTGCTAACTCAGCATGGTGCCTAACCCTTAATATAATGTTTATTGATTGACTAATGAAGATCTTGTTTATAGTTGTTGATTCTATGTATTTGCTGGTTTAAATTAAGATCTGATTTCATAAAGTATTGGTATCTGTTGGTAAATAGCAAAATATTTAAATTTAATAAATTTGTTTGACTTTCTGATATTTTGAAGCAGGAACTTGTTCATTCAATATTTTTATATATTGGTCATTGTAACCCAAAGGATGCAGAGACATCAGCTGGAGCAAGATTTATGAAAGTTCATAAAATTTATGAGAACCTAGGAAGGTACTACGGTACCTTCCTGCAGGATTCTTGGTAATATAGTCAAATGACATAGGCTGGTTTTTAGAGGATCTTAATCTCAACTCCCATTTTTGGGGGGTGATTCATTACTATTGGAAGATGGAATCACTAATTGATGCATTCAAGAGGATGTCCATGATAATCCCATTATTATTTTTTAAAGGAGCAATTTTCAGGTTCCATGGCAATAGAAAAATATAATTAAGAAAAAAATTTTAAAATATTTGAAAGAGGTTACTTAGTCCACCAAATAATGATAATACTACTTTCTTGAATTCATTTAACAAGTATTCAGTGAGCAGCTATTATGTGCAATGGGCAGTTAGGTTCACATTGTATAAAGTACTGGAGCTGAAGCTTGGAAGCCATCCTCTTGACTTCAGATCTGGCCTCAGACACTTGAGCATGGCACTTAATTGTGTTTGCCTCAGTTCCTCATCTGTAAAATGAGCTAGAGAAGGAAAATGGCAAAAGACTCCAATATCTTTGCCTGGAAAACTGCAAATGGGGTCACAAAGAGTCAGACATGACTAAAACAAATGAACAACAACAAAATTGTGTGCAAGACACAGCTATAGTCTCTGAGGGAGATAAAGATGAATTAGTCTTAGGAGTTTAAAATGTCTACAAAACGCTCTCATATGCTTGAAGCACACTAAGGGAAGTACTTTCCTATTTCCAAAATACATCAGGGTGATACAGAGAAAAAATAAGCACTTTAAGAGATGAGCACACAGGGATGTATTATGGTCCCTAGAGTCTGACTTGGTACACACAGAGAACCTAGAAAGCTGCCTCTCAACTAACAATCTTGAAAGTTGCAGTTGGTTTAGGATCCAGGGAACAGTAAGGCTCCCCAAAGAAAATCAATCCCCAACTAGAGTAGTTGGCAACATCTCTTATTTTTGCATCAAGCAAAGGGGCTGCTTTAAGCAACAGAAAAACTAGGAATGGAAGCAGGAAAAAAACAGGCTTAACCTCTACTCCCATCTCCCAGTCTCAAATAAGTATCCATGAGAATACAATTGGATACAGAAATACTAATAAGTAGCCCCTCAGGAATAAATCTGGTTGCCCACAGAGGGCCACTGTGTTGACTCCTGCACCCCACTGCCTAATGGTATTTTATTAGTTCCTGTTCTAAAATAAATCAAAGAGAATATATTAAAGAGTATATTATACCAGACACTGGACCAAGCACTAGGAATACAAAGAAAGGCAAAAACAGCTCCTGTCTGCAAGGAAAATATATTCTACTGGGGGAAAAAAACATGTAAACTAAATATGTACAAGATGCCTATTGAATAAAAGGAAGGACTAGACATGTTTTCCAGTCTTCATGACCATTCAAACTTTAAAATAGGAATTCTGAAAAAAAGAATCAAGCAATTTCAATTGCCTCTATAATCCATTATATCAAGAACACTAATAAGTTAACAATTAAATAAACTAATAACAGAGAAGACTAATCCCTAACCAAAAACTGCTCATTCACCATCCCAACTCCATCATGTTTGGGCGGGACTAGTCTACACACTGGATTGCAGTAAAAGTCAATTCTACCTCTTGAAAACCAAAGGTCAGAAACTTTCTCTGGTTGAGACAGCATTATGACAATATTCTGTGCAGTGATAGAGCTCAACTAGAAAACTATAGGGCAAGACACAGGTATACAGCATTTGACTAAGCCCAGTATCAATCAAAGACCAGTACTGTTTGCCCAAAAGTCGCTTGGTGCAGAGACTCACACTGTTGAAATATGCATTACTCAACAAAGTTGAGATGGCTTTCAAGTACAGTCTCTCCCCTCTGTCCTCCACCACGAACTGTTATCATAGGGAAGGAGTCAGAAAGTGAATAATATAAGAATATATAAAAGGGGGAAAGATTGCCATTACCAAATATTCTAGGAAGATTAAAGCTCAGTTAAAGAACTTGAATATAAGCAGATACATAGGGAAGAAATTAACAATAAAAAGGATATGGCCTCCTAATCAGCTCCAAAATAGACATACATGAATAAATAATGAAAGACAAGATAAGAGAAAATGAAATCAATGCCTGATGAGACAGAGGACCATGTGGATTCCACAAAAAGGTATGGAACCACAGCAATAAGAATGTGAAAGCAGAATTTATGGTTTGTACAACAGAAATAACTTGCAGATTAGAAAAACTTAAATCTACATTGGCAAATCTCACCAATGGGAAAAAAAGAGATAACTTAATGGGAATGCAAATGCACAGAAGTAAAACAAAAATAATAATAATATCAAAATAATATATTAAAAATATAATATTAAAAGAGAGCATGATTTTCATATCAGCATAATATATTACTCTTGAAGTCAGGATGTATAGAGTTAGTATAAAAATTATAGATCTTTTAAAACAACACGGTAGATAGAAAAACCTGTATACTATAATGCAAGAAATAATACAAGAAAATTACCCAGAATTCCTGAACACAAAAAGCAAAGTGTCAATTGAAAGGATCTATAGATTTATCTCAGGGGGAAAAAAATCTATTCTGTAAAAATCTAAAACAAATAGTGCTTAAATTTTACAATTTCAATGACAAATTCTGTAAGCAACAAGGAGAAAGACCTTCAAATATAAAAGCAAGGAAAATCAAACAATATAAAACTTTTGCACCCACCATAAATTACAGGAGAGAATAGAATATTGTGATCTGAAAAGCAAAGTAGCTAAAGATGCAGCACACAATGAAATACTTTCCAAATTTGACCCTAACCTAAACTGGCAGGTGGTAGAGTGGATAGGACACTGGATTTGGAGTCAGGAAGACCTAGGTTCAGATATAGCCTCAAACACTTACTAGTTGTGTGAATCTCAGTTTTCTCAACTATAGAATGGTAGTAATAACAGCACCTCTGTCACCTGGTTATTATAGGAATCATATTTGTAAAATATTTGTATAACATATTGTTAAGGCACAGTATCTGGAATCTGGAAGGTGCTGTCTAAATGCTTTTTCCTCTTTTCCTTTCCCTAACCATTAATGAAAGAATGGAAATGTTCATTAAAAAAGAAGCATTCAAAACAGCCCTAGAAAGAAAACCAGGTCTAAACACATTATTTACTACTATTTAAATACTTTAGACAATAGAAGTACAAGAAAGGTAAACTGATTTAACAACCAAGGACAACAGCAAAATAACAAACAAAAGGATCATTAAGAGATTTCTTCAAAAACATACAAGAATGGAAGGAAACAAGTATTTATTTATTTATTCATTCATTCATTTATTTATGCTTACTGTTAAGGATTACCAAAGGTCCCCTGAACTCCTATTTTTGAGTTGCCACATTTTCTAAAGAAGCTAAACCCAGAGAATGCAGAAGTCCAGAAGTGCTTAGCTCTATATAAATATTATTTCATTTGATCCTCACAACAAATCTGTAAGATAGGTGCTATTATTCCCACTGAGGAGGTAGAGGTTGAGTGACATGCCCCCCCCCCACCCCAGACCCACAGACCATAAGTGTCTGAGTCTAGATTCTAACTCAGGTCTTCCTGACCCCAGGTTCAAAATTCCCTCCAGTAATTTGCTTAGATGTCAAGATCCTTTTTGCACAGTGAAAGCAAAAGTCAAATAGAAGTGATGATAGAGAAACCTGAAAAATCCTCCTCTTACAGCTGAATGTATTTGTGGCTAAATTACAGAAGGCACATGAAAGGCAAAAGGGGAGAAAAGACATAGTGTGAAATGTGTGATATACCCTAATAAAGTCCAAAGTTAATAATGAAGGGAAGGTACCACCTGTAGTCTCTGAAGAAAACATACAGGAGATTAAAAAGAGGGGTGTACTGAAATTGGGGAGGAAGAGTTAAAAGGAACAGAAATCTTATTTCATTGGTAGGAAGAGGTACCACTGATGAACTTCTATTAGGGGGGAACAGAGGTATTTTTATAAAGGGAGATTAAAATCCCACCATTTGGTGCTTATAGAGACCAATTAACTTGCCATGGAAAAAGGAATTCAGAACTCCTAGGGGCAACTGACACTCAGAAAAGTAGAAAGACATGGACCCAGAGAAGAGATTTCATTGGAAATGATGGGGAAATGACCATGGGGAAGGCAGGAGTTAATAATGAACAGTCCTATTGGGACATTGGAAAATTCCTACCACGGGACAATATCCTTTCTGTTACCTTCAAAAATTGATCTTCCCGAGAGTAAGAAAGTCATCTGGGAACAATCAACAAGACAATAACAGAGAAATTGTTTAGATAAGGGAACTCAAATTTGGCATCCTAGAAGTGTTAATCTCATGAGGAATATAGAGACTAAAGAATAAAATAAGTATAAAGACCATGAATCAAAGAATAAGTCTAAAACAGACAGACTTAATAAACAGAAAGAAGGAAAAATTTTAAACTTTCAGGCAATGAAAATTTTGAAAACTAAAAATAAAAAATGAAAGAAAAGTGAGAAAGATTTTTCTTGATTACAGAAAAAGAGATGGAAAGGGGAGGAATTAAATAACTAGATTTTTTTTAAAAAAGAAGAAAAGAAAATATCTAATAAATTAAATTTCTAAACTAAGGAAAGGTATCCCAAAGAGGAGTGGTATAATTTGATGTTGAGGGAAGAGAACCAACAAGAATAAAATTTCCTTATAGTAAATTAAACTAAAATAACTGAAAAGAAAAAATACTGTGTTTACAGTGAAAAAGGGTTAAAAGTTCTCATTAGGATAAAATAGCATTAGAGACCAATGAAGTGAAATATAAACCTGACTTTCAGAATTTTAAAAGTGAATAGATTAAATAAGCCAATAAAATTTTTAAAAATGTCCTGTTAAATAGAAAAACAAAACCCTACTATCAGTTGCTTATAAAAAAATACCATCTAAAAACCAAAGACATATACAGATCAAAAACTAAGGAACTGAAAAATATTTACTAATGCATCAGGTGAATCCAAAAAAGGCAAGTTATAATCATGTTATCAAACAAAACAAAAAGGTTAACAAAAGAGAAAATATAGAATTGAACAAACTTCTGGAAAACCCAGAATTAAAAAAAAAACCTATGGCTTCTTATAAAAAAAGACTAAAGAATATGTATTTCTATTTTCCACATGGAACTTTTATAAAGATAGAGAATATTTTAGAGCACAGAGATATTATGAAGAAACTTTAAAATATCAAAAATGTTAAAGATATCTTTTACAGAATATAATGCAAAAAAAAGGTGAGGAGGGGTTAACAAGAGTTCATGAAGCTAAAAAAATGACAGACCCCCCCCCAAGAAAGATATAACAATAAAATACTGAATAAAAACAAAGGACAAATCATAGAAATAATCAATAATTATGAAAAGAAGGGCAACTAGGTGGCACAGTGGATAGAGCACCAACCCTGGAGTCAGGAGTATCTAAGTTTAAATCCAGCATCAGACACTTAATAATTACCTAGCAGTATGGCCTTGGGCAAGCCACTTAACCCCATTTGCCTTGCAAAAACCTAAAAAAAATTAATTATGGAAAGAAAATTACAATAATGAAGCAACATACATACCAAATTTCTGGGATGCATCTAAAGCAGTTTTCGGGGGGGGGGATCATATTTCTACAATCACATATTAATAAAACAGAAAAATGAAAGATAAATGAATTGAGTGGATTTTTAAAATTACAAAGACAAGAAAAACAAAATAAATACAAAAAAGTATTAAAATCAAAAGGAAAATAGTCATACTGAAAGTAATATAAATCATAAAAATGATAAAATTAAAGCCAGTTTATTGAAAAATAATGAAATTAATAAACCTTTATCCTATTTTATTAAAAAGAAGAGGACAGAAAGTCAAATAAACAAAATAATAAAGGAATAAGATAAAATCACAAGAAGATCAGGTGAAATTAAAAAAAGAATTATGCAGTTATATGCTAACAAAATGGAGAAAACAAGGAAATAGAGGAATACTTCCAAAAATATAGAATACCTAAACTAGAAAAACACCAAATTGAAATTTTAAATAGTCCAATTTTAGAAAATGAAATAAACTAGCTATGAAGGAATTATCAGAGATAAAGAAGAAAAAGCTAGCACATTCTATCAAACTTTCTTTTTCTTTGTTTTAGGATTTTGAAAGTCAATGGGGTTAAGTGGCTTGCCCAAGGCCACACAGCTAGATAATTATTAAGTGTCTGAGTCCGGATTTGAACTCAGGTACGCCTGACTCCAGGGCCGGTGCTCTATCCACTGCGCCACCTCACCGCCCCTCTATCGAACTTTTCATGAATAGTTACTACGTATCAAGTGAATCTGAAGAGACATATTTGCAATCACAAGCCATTAATGAATAAATTATTCTCATAACTTGAGAAAAAAGCATTCTATCAGATTCTGTTTAAGATCCTGATATCTAAAGCAGAGATGAAAAAATGTAGAACTATAGATTCATTAATGAATATACACTCAAACATATTTAATAAAATCTTGTCAAATAGACCACCCTTTCATCCAAGAAATCATTAATTATTACCAAGTTGGATTTATAACAGGGATATAAAAAGGTTTCAACTTTAAGAGAACATTCAACATAATCACATTAAAAAAATTAAATCTGCATGATTATCTCAAAAAGATGGGGGGGGAGTCTTTAAAAGGTACAATAGTCATTTCTACAAAAAATAAAAAACAACCAAACACTAAAAAGTATAGTCAAAGACATTTTGGTATTTAAAATTTTAGATTTAAACCAAAAGTAAGCATGATAAACAATGGGCATACCAAAAGTTTTCCTAATAAATACAGGAATAAAACAAATATGCTCTCTTTCTACACTAATATTTGATATAATTCTGGAAATGTAAGCAATAGCAATAAGGTGAGAGAAAGAAATTAAGGTGTACAGTTTGATGAAAAGAAAATGAAGCTATCATTTGCTGATAGTAATATGGTTACTTAAAATCCCAGGAATACTACAAAAATATTATAAAGCCTTCAGCAAAGTTGCAGGATTCAAAAATTCAAAATCCTAAAAAACAACTTTAATAAAAAAATTATATAATAATAGCAAAGTCCAAGAAGCAATAATAGAAAGAGATTCTATTTTCACTAACTGCAAAATGCACAAAGTATTTGAATGGGGAAGAACCAACTGAAGCAGAAAAAAAGGTTCAAATAGATTCAGTTAGAAAATGTTACTTAAAGAAATAAAGAATAATTTAATTAGCTAGTAGAATTTCAGTGCTGATGATTGTGCTGTACTAATATAATAAAAATTATTATATTACTAAAATTACTCATAGTTTAACTGTTATGTTAATCAAATTATCAAAAGGACATTTAATAGAATTTGATAAAATAATAAGATTCTTTTGGAAAACCAAAAGATCTGAAATATCAAGGGAAATGATATAAAGTTTTAAGAACAAAGGGGAAATAGGACTTCCAGACCTCAAACTATTCTATATATATTGGCAGTCATCAAACCATCTGATACTTAGTTAAAAAAAAAAAAGGTGCATCCTGAAACAGACTAAATAACAGAGAATAAAAAAACTATGAAACTCAATAACCTAGATTTTAATAAACAAGAAAAATTAATATAATATATTTATTATATAATATAATATAATAATACAATACAATTAATATAATATAACATAATATAGTATAAATATTTTTCATATACTCCAAAATATTTATGTTACAATTATCGCAGTAACTAAAAATTGGGGAGGGGCGGAAGAGTAGATTGAAATCAATTGGGGAATAGCTAATAAATTGTAGAATATTACTCTGTAATGGAATTGTACTGTGACAAATGATGACTGTGATGAATATAAAGAAGAATGGCAAGATCTATATGAATAGATGCAGAATGAAGTCAGCAGAGGTAAAAATATACAAAATAACTCAACAATGTATATGGAAAGATAACACAACAAGAAATTCAAATGTACACATAACAAAATTTTAAGACTGGAATGAAGAGATATGAAAAGATACTTCCAAACCACCCTTTGATAGAGATGGAAGATCCACAGTTGTTACAAATTGCATGTGTTTTCTGACTTTTAAAATATATCAATCAGTTCTGGAGACTTTTTTTCCTCTCTAAAAAAATATTGCTTGATATATGGGATGTTCTTTGGAAAGCAGAAAGAAAGGGATGTATGGGATACCATAGTGATTTAAAAATCAGAAAATATCAACAAATCTTATTTTTAAAAAAATCATATCTATGAAGATGATGTTTATATTTATTTATGCAGCTCTACCTGCTCATCTGACCTTTAGTCCCCCCCAAAAAGGGACTATTGAAAATTTTTGAACTAGAATTCCACAGACAAAAGTATAAAACCTTAAGTCATTATATTCCTCACCACACCCTCAAATGCTTTCATCCTTCCTAACTTTCCTATTTCTTTGAAAGGTACCATCATCCTCCTAGTCACCCAGGTTCACAAATTTAAATCCTTGACTTGTGGTTCTCTCTTGTGCATACCCCTTCGCATATCCAGTCTCTCACCAAGTACTTCTATTTTACTTCATTAAATATACTCCCACTTTTTCCCTCCAATGCTGCAACCATCCTGCTTCAGGTCTTCATCCCCTCACACTTGGATCATTGCAACAGTTTTTGGGGTGACTTCCCTTCCTCAAATATCTCTCTACTCCAGAATATTCTAAGTATTTTTTCTGAAGTGCAGATCTAACTGTATCCCCCTCCTATTCCTACAATAGAATGACTTTATTACTTCCAGGATCAAATATAAACTCCTCTATTGGCATTTAAAATCTATCACTATCTTGACCCTTTCTTCCTTTTTTAGTCTTCTTAAATCTTATTCACCTCCACTTACTCTGTGATACAGAGATACAAGTCTCTATGAAATATCTGACAAAGGAAACTTTATCTCCCAAATTTGACATTTCCACTAGCTGTCCCCATGCCTGTAATTTGCTTCCTCTTTATCTCTATCTCTTGGCTTCTCTGGTTCCCTTCAAGTCTCAGCTAAACTCCAGGCTACTTCCAGAAGTCTTTCATGGTCCCTTTTATCATCAGTGCCTTCCCTCTGAGATTATCTCCAATTTAGCCCGAATATATTTTGTTTGTCCATAATTGTTTGCATGTCATCTTTCTCATTAATTTGTAAGGTCTTTGAGAGCAGGAACTGTCTTTTGCCTTCCTTTTCATTCCAAGCACTTAGCACAGTGTTTGGGACCTTATAAGGGCTTAAAATATGACTGCAATTTCCTTATTGTTCCATTGCAACTTTCTACAGTCAGTATCTTTTTCTCTTGTTTGCTCATTTTTTAGCCTACTTCTTGACTTTTAACAGTATGCTAAAATGGAACTCTACTTCCAGAATAGAGAGGGGTACTGTCTCAAGTTTCAGGCTTTTGGGGAAACTTTATTAAAGTATAATCCCAGAGATTTGTATGTTTTCAGTTCTTCTAAGATGGTATGAACTAGGGAGAGATGTGTTCACTATCTCCTAAACTAAACTCTAATTTGTGAGTGATCACAAGGACTCTATTTCACCCTGGAATTATGACCAGAATCCTAGCTCCCTTGCAGCCTCAAGCTCAAGTGTTCATCCTTGTCCTGGGACTGAGATCCAGGACTGAGAACTAGATCCAAGATTGGGCAATATAGCACAATCTTGCCCCCACTACCAACAAAGGGATCCCTATAATCTAATTCCAAATAGTTATCTGACCCACTTGCCATCTATGGGCTGAAATCTGAAATATCTGGAATTCACCACTGTCACTACTGATTCAGTTGCTGGGGCGGGGGTAGCTTCTGCCAGATTTCACTCCACTCTGATTCCAACGTAACAGATCTTATCTGTCTACCCTCTAAGTTGTCTTAAATTGGAAAATTGTTTTGTCTCACTCTTTTGTGGATTCTGCCACTTCCCCCCCGTCTTTTCTCCACTACCTTGACTCTGCCCCTTCTATAAAAATATTATAATAAGAACATGAAGCCTGGATTGATGATAAACCTGTTAACAAGCTGTTATGATAGTCCAGAGACCTGGAAATAATGCTAAAGTGGGAATAGAGAAATCAAATGGGATAGACCTTTCAATAAATCTATCAATAAACATATATTGAAAGCTTACTCTTATGCTACATATTAGGGATAGATAGTCAAAAATGAAATAATCCATTCCATCAACCAGATTACATTAATATATGAATATATAGAAACATCTACAAGAAAAAATAATGGATTGTAAGGTGGAGAAGGAACTCAATTCTAGGCAGACAACAAAAGGTTTTTTGTAGGAAACAGCCTTGGAATGAGCTTTAAAGAAAGTTAAAGATTCTAAGAGACTGAGGTAAGAAGGAAATATAGATGTCACAGAGATGGAGTCCACAGGAGTTGGCAGCTGAGTGAACATAAGCATTGAGGGACAGGGTAAGGGTTAAAGAATTCACAGGTTCTATAGGTGAGACAGAACACCATGGACAGAAATAATAATGTTAGAAGATGCTGGCTTGGAAGGAGGGTAAACATGAAACCATTAAAGGTTTTTGATCTAGGGCTAAGAAAAATTATTTTGGAACTGACAGAACGGGGAAAGAGAAGAAAGGGGGGAAGTTCCGCAAGAATATTGCACTAATCATACAATAACTTTCCTTTTTTACTACAGTTATTTCTTTGACCTGGCCCATCATCCCACTCTCCCCACTGTTAACACACACAGACACACATACCACATACTCCTTTTCTTTTCAGTCATCAAAGGTGCTGTGTGTGTGTGTGTGTGTGTGTGTGTGTGTGTGTGTGTGTGTGTGTGTGTGTAAAAAGGGTTTCAGACTCTCACAATATTTTTCTTTGGTCTTCTCTAAGTTTCATCCTAAAATTGTTGTCTTCCCAATGACCTTAGGAACTCAGTGAGATTTCCATTTTCTATCCCAAGAATTTTCTTGAATTAATCATTGTTTTTCTGGAAAAACCACATTCTGCTTTCATCTTCTGAGTTGTACCTGTTCTCAACATGAAATATTTGTCAACTCATTGACTTATCAACTAGGTGCCTCTCTATAAACTGCAGTAACAAACACTCATTCCTCTCCATACATCTTCCTAAAATCTCATGAACTTATGAGGCCTAACTGTTCTGGGTCACAATTGCCTTTCCCATTAGAGGAACGTTCCTTTTTGTTTCCCCATCTTCAGGTCAGAGCCTCTTAGGTTAAGAGGATCAGAGATTTAGAGCTGAAAGAGATATTAGAGGTCATTTAATCCTCATTTTACAGAGAAAGATAATGAGGTCTAGAGAAAAGCAATGATTCGTTCAAAGTCACTGGTGTAGTAAAAGAAATAGACAGGATCTGAATCAAGGTCCTCCAAAGCTAACTTCAGCTCTTATTTCACTGATGAATGTTATTAGCCTCTCAAATACTTACAGTTTAATGAATACAGTCCCAGAGAGACTGGGATTTGAGATGACTCCCAGATACACAAGGAGCTATATTTTCAGTTTATTTTATTTTGTTTTATTTTTTCTTCACACTGACATGAGAATTTATCCTCTGTCTAGAGATCTCGATAATTTCCAGTTTGGATTACCTACAGTCACCCAGAGCAGATTACTAGACAGTGGAACTTGCAGATTCCTTACATTAGCTGATGCTTAGGTGAAGAAATTCATGATTTATCCTGCTCATTTAACCTAAGAAAAATAATGAAAAAATACCAAAAAATGGGAATGATGAAAGGAGAATTGTTCTCTCTCTCACAAGTGTCCTTGTGCTTTCCAATTATTATATGAAATGAGCAGCTTTCAGATTCAATATCAATAGAAACTTTTATATTACTTTACAAACTCAAGAATTTAAAATAGGTCACATATCCCACTATGAGATGTTCAGGGAAGACTAGCACCTCTGGTGTGAGGGCTTGCTGAACCCTTTTCAGGGCTGCTTATTCTCCTTTTGTGTCTACCTAATTAATGTAAGTCTCACCTGTGGCTCTAAAACGCTATAGCATGCACAGTGCCCACTCCCTGGTAAACTTTCTGGGCAGACAGGCTAAACCAGATTGAGGGTAGTCAACAGGCTTCAAACTTGTTGTTCCAGTGGCTGTGAAGTTGACTGAAGAAGGGATGGTAGAACACTGAGATCTTGATCAAACATTGAAGACACCATAGTCTCTGGATTCCATGCTTTTTCCAATAGTCTGGACTTTAAAGACTCTGAAAGAGAGTTCATGGCTGACTGTGCAATCTTGCCCCACTTAAATTCAATTCATAGGCAAGTCTAGACATCATCCAGTGATGTCACTGCTCCACTTCAAAAAATGAAGGACAAACAAAACAACAATCTAAGGATGACATTACTTTTATGAATTTGTTTAACAATATTTATTGAATTTATTGAATACCAATTAAACAAAAGGCACAATGATAGTTGCTAAGGGAGATAAAGATCAATCAACAAGCATTTATTAAATGCCTACTAAGTGCCAGGCACTAGAGATCATACATGAAAAATGAAATAATCCCTACTCCAATGAGTTCATAGTCTGTGAAAAAAACAAAAAAGTACATATAAATATATGTGCATAGATGTTTACACATACATATATATGGCATAAATATAAAGTTAATAACACACACAAATATACAATCAAAGTAGTTCAATTCAAGGTAGTTTGAGAGGTAAAACACTAGTAATTGGTAATAGTGCAGGAGGTTTTGGAAAAAGTTTGATGCTTGGGCTGCACCTTAAAGAAAGAGAAGGACACTACAAGGTGGAGCTGAGATGGGGATGCATTCCAGATATGGGGTATAGCCAGAGGACAGGTACAGAAAAATGAGAGAGAATATAGTGAATGAGGAACAGAAGGTGAATTTGGCTGCATTATAGCATGTGGAAGGGAGATGAAAGTCCTTTGGGGTTAGAAAAAATAAGTTGAAATAAGGTTGTATAGAACTTTAAAAGCTAAACAAGAATTCAAATTTGATTCTAGAAGCAATAGGGGGGGCATAAGTTGATTAAGTGGGAAAGTCCCATGATCAGATCTACATTTAAGAAAAAGAGATGTTGTGAAAGTATAAATGTCAAGATTTGGCAAATGAGCACATATGTAGAGTAAAAAGATGAATGGGACTGAGATGCTTATAAAACCTATATAACTTTTGGATAAGAGGCAGTACAAACATATTAAATTGTCTAAGAGAGATACAAAAATATTAGTTTATATGACTTTTTAAAATGTTATTGATATCTTTTATTTTCCTTCACCTTCATTTCCCCAAATATGCTTTCCCTCTCACCATTCAGAGAATTAAAAAAAAAAAAGAAAGAGAAGGAAAACACTCAGTAAAATTAACCCAAACAGCAAACCCAAATAGTCCAGTAAGATATGGAATGATCTAAATTCTTAAACCCCTACCTATGCAAAGGAAGAAGGGAAGGACATTTAAATGTTCCTTTGTCATGGTAAAGCTAGGTAATTATAATTATAACATCTGGTTTTGATTTGGGGGGGGTATTTATTGTGCTTTCCACTTAATTAGTAATAGTTATTCTGTTTATTATGTTCATGGGTTTTTTTGCTTCAATCTGCATTAATTCACATAAACTGTCCATTTTTATGAAGGACAATAAGGCTGAGAAAATGTTTTCCTAACAATAATTCTATGAGGTAGTCAGTGCAGATTTTATTCTCCTTGTTTTGCTAATATGGAAATTGAAACTCGGAGATACTGAATGATTTTCCTAAGATTTTACATACATTCTAAGTGTCAGAATAAAGTTCACCAAGCATTGAATGAGCATGATCTTTCGGTTCTAAAACCAGTGCCTCTGTGAGGAATGGGGAGGAGTTTAAGGGTTAGGTACATGGAAGGAGAATAAAGAGGAAGAGTCAAAAGAATTGGAGATTATATCCTTAAGTCTAGAAGAAAAAGAAGGAGGTGTGATGGAGGCACTTTTTAAGACTTAATCTAGGTTTTAAAAGATAAACATGATTCTGCCTGAAACGGATTTTGTTATGTGAGATGTTGTGACAGGGGAGTAGAATTCAGGCAGAAATTGCTTGGTGATTCTGGCTTCTAGGCTGTCCCAGGAAGAAGACACTCCATTTTTCTGCTCTGGACATCCATCTTCTCTTATTGTCTCTTATTCCTGGAATGTTCTTCCCTCTTAAATCTTAAAAGATGAATCTGGTGGTCTTTCCTCAGTCTTTATCTTTCTTGTATTAACTTTTGTATTACTTTATCTCTTGTGAAAAAAACTCTCTTCTGGTTCTCTTTTCCTTTTCTTACTCAAACTCTTAGAAATGGCTACCTAAGCTATGTGTAGTGGCATGGGTCTATCATTCCCCATGGGATAGGCTGAGGCTGATAAATCATTTCAGTTCAGGATTTATGAGGTACAGTAGAACCAAACTCATCAAGTACCCACACTAAAACTGTACCAATATGGTGAACCCCCCAAAGTCAACTAACTGCCTAAAGAACTAGCCCTAGTTAGAAAAACAGTGCAAGTTAAAGCTTCCATGCTGATCGGAATTAGGATCAGGACCATGAATAGATGCTGTACCTCCAGCCTGGATGAAATCTCAAAAAAAAAAAAAAGTAGAAAAAGAAAAATTTCATCAATATTCACTGCTTCCGTTTCCTCTTGTCTTGTTTTTCAACCTCTTGCAGTCTGCTTTCCAAATATATCACTCAACTGAATCTCTACAAAGTTACCAGTGCTCTCTCAACTACTAAATTTGATGAAATTTTCTAAATTCATCATTCTTTACTCCTCTGCAGTATTTGTTACTATTGACCAACCTTTCCTTTATAATATCTTCCTGTATTTTTGTGGCAATATTCCCATGGTTTCCTCTTTTTACCTGTATAACCTTTATATTATCATTTCATGGATCATTAAACTCACCAAATCCCTAAGACTCTTTCTTGGACCCTCCTCTTTTTTTCTCTACAATCCACTCTTTTATTGGGTGACTTCATCAGATCTCATAAATCTCATGATCCCCCTCTATAAAGATGACTCATATCTGTATATCTAACCACTTATAGAATTGAACAGATGTTCTGCATCATCATTGTCTATAATATATTTCAAACTGGATATCTATAAGATGTCTCAAATGCAATACATCCCAAGACAGAACTCATTATCTTTCCCCAAAACCTGTCCTTTCCCTAAATTTCCCTATATCTGTCAAAGGTACAACCATCCTTCCAGTCATTTGAATAAACAAATTTCACTCTCCCTTAAGCCAAATATACAATCAACTGCCAAATCCTATCTTATCTACAAACAAAATATTTCTTACATATGTTCCCATTTATCCCCTCACAAGGCCATCATCACCTTATTCTGGCCCTTATGACTTCTTGCTTGGACCACTTCAATACCCTCCTAATCAGTCTCCCTGCTTTAAATCACTCCCCTTTCTAATCCATCTTCCAAATGCCTTTCAAAGGTGTTCTTCCTCAAGTCCAGGTCTAACCATGACACTGCCCTACTCAATAATTTCCAGTGGCTTCCCATTGCCACTTTTTCTCTTTCCAAAGTGACTAATGATTTCTTAATTAACAAATCTATTGGGGTTTTTCAATATTTATCCTTCTTAACCTCTCTGCAACCATGTGATCCTCTTGATCACTCTCTTTTTCTTGGTATATCTCTTCTCTAGATTTTCATGGTAATGCTCTCTCTGGTTCTCTTCTAGGCTCCTTTGCTAGATATTCATCTGGGCCGCAGTTACTAATAGCGGGTGTCCCCTAAAGCTTTGTCCTGGACTGTCTGAGAAGCAGTTTCATAGAGAGAATAATTGAACCCAAGAGAACTGATGAGATCTCTAAGTAAAATGATACAGAGAGAAAAGAAAAGACTGCTTAACCTCTCCCCTGACCTCCCATCCTCCATTTACAACTTTCTATCAGACATTTTATACTGAATGTCATATAGACATTTTAAATTCAGCATATCTAAAACTTAACTCATTAACTTTCTTCTTGAAACTCTCTCTTTTTGATTTCCCTATTACTTTTAGGGGTGTCATAGGGTATATGGAGTATCCAACAGGATTGGCACCTTTAATGTAAAGGATTGCTGAGTTCTTTTCAGGTCTGCTCATTCACCTTTGGTGTCCACCTGATTCACCCAAATCTCATCTGTAGCTCAAAGAAGCTGTTGCAAACAGAGCATTCACCTCCCAGGAAACCATCTTGGCAGATGGGCTTTATGAACCAGGTTGAGGGTAACAAATAGACTTCAGATCTGCTGGTGAGTTAGGGGAGTTTCTACCCCAAGATGAGATCAATTTTTTTTCCATGAAGATAGATGAAGTAGGCACTTATAGAGTACTTAGAGCCTGATCAGACACTGAAGATGCCAAGGACATCCACTGCATTCTAGGCCATCACCCATCATCCTTACTTTTGTCTTGCCAGTGGATTGTAGAGACTCTGGAAGAGAGAGGCTGATGACTTTGTGTAACTCTGCTTCATGTAATCCAACCCAAACATGAATCAAGATATCATCCTGTGATGTCATTTGTCCTCTTTGAAAATTAAAGATGGGGGAGGGCTAGGTGGTGTGGTGGATAAAGCACTGGCCTTGGAGTCAGGAGTACCTGGGTTCAAATCCGGTCTCAGACATTTAATAATTACCTAGCTGTGTGGCCTTGGGCAAGCCACTTAACCCCATTTGCCTTGCAAAAACCTAAAAAAAAAACCACAAAAAAAAAGAAAATTAAAGATGGGGGGGCAGCTAGGTGGTACAGTAGATAAAGCACTGGCCCTGGAGTCAGGAGTACCTGGGTTCAAATCCAGTCTCAGACACTTAATAATTACCTAGCTGTGTGTCCTTGGGCAAGCCACTTAACCCCATTTGCCTTACAAAAACCTAAAAAAAATTAAATATGGACAAATAGTTATCACCATCTTCCTAATAACTCAGTCTTACAACTTAGGCATCATCCTTGACTCTTCACTCGCTCAACCTCCATATCCAATCTGTTGCCAGGTCTTTTCTTGTCTACTTTCAAAACATCTCTCTTATATTCTCCCTCTCTTCTCTGACAGTGAAACCACCCTCATCACCTCCAGTCTAGACTGCTCCCTTAGCCTACTGATGGGTCTCTCTCTGCCTCAAATCTTTCTCCATTACGATCCATACTCCTATACTCTACTCAGATCTTCCTTAAGTGTTGGTCTAACCATATCTCTCTCTCTCTCTCTCTCTCTCTCTCTCTCTCTCTCTCTCTCTCTCTCTCACACACACACACACACACACACACACATTGAATAAACTCCAGTGTCTCCCCATTACCTCCTTTAGGATCAAATTTTAAATCTCCTGTCGGATTTTTAAAGGCCTTCATAACCTGACTCCCTTCTACCTTTCTAGTCTTCTTATACTTTTTCTCCCTCTGTGTATTCTATAATCCAGTGAACTCCTTGCTGTTCTTCCCACAGAATGCCCTATCTCTAAACTCTAGGTATTTTCACTGTCTTTTCCCTGGGTCTCTCCTTTCTCCTCTCTGTCTCCCAGTTTCCTTAAAGTTACTGTCTACAGGAAGTCTTTCCTAGACTTCCTTCATCTTCTCCCTTGTGATTATATCTCCAATTAATCCTTTCTATAGTTTATTTGTACATAGTTATTTTATGTTGTTTTCCCATTAGACTAGGAACTCCTTGAGAACAGAACTAAATTTTTGGTCTATCTTTGTATTCCTGGCAATTAGCACAGTAGCGGCTTAATAACTAATTGACTTCTTGGTACACTAATTGGACATACCTTAATAGTGTTTAAGGATTGAATTAGTGATTCTAGTACAGTTTCTTCAGTGACCTTTAGTGGATCACCTTCCTTCTCCTAGGGATGACTAAAGGTTCCATCACAGGCTTTCTTGTTTCTCTCCACCTTCCCCTTAGGTGATGTATCCATTGATTTCTCATCTCAATGCAGATGACACCCAGATTTATGAATTCAGTTCAAATCTCTCTCCTGAACTCTAGATTCTCACCATTTTAAGCAGGTTTTTTTAAAAAAATTTATTCATTTAAGGCAATGGGGTCAAGTGTTGCCCAAGGTCACACAGTTAGGCAATTATTTAGTGTCTGAGGCTAGTTTTGAACTTAGATCCTCTTGATTCCAGGCCAGGGCTCTAGCTACTGTGCCAACTAGCTGCCCCAGTTCTCACCATTTAACAAACATCAGTTACCATATGAAAAGTTTTCTGATCTTGAAAGTTTTTAGTATTCTCTCTTTCATCTGATTATTGTATAGTTGTTCATCTATGGGCATTTGTACCTGCCATAAGAAGTCCTTTTAAAAATGGGACTGTTTTTCATTTTTGTCTTTTTATACTCAATGCCTAGAAAAGTGCCTTGAACATAAGACAATAAATATTTGTTGAACTAAATTCCATTCTGAATCTTACTTTGATCAACATAGAAGAAATGATATAGGGATAAAAATTATAGAAACTTTGGAGGAGAAGGGTATTTATCTGAAATTTTATGATAGAATAGGAGAGGAAAGATGGACATGCGTTCTCAATTTCTGGAGAGCAGATTTTTACAACTTCAGAGACAAGATGGTGTAAGTTCAAGAAGCTGCATGGTGTAATGGAGAGAGAAATCAGAAAGAACTGGATTCAAGTTCATTGTCTGGCATGTACCTTGGAAAAGTCACTTTAATGTTTTAAAAAAGTCACTTTAATGTTTTAATGATCTGGGCAACTAGGATTCTAAGTTGTCCAGAATGTGCCAACCTGAACTGGTGTAGGGAATTTCCTCACCTTGGAGGTTCTCATACCAGGAAAAAAATAGGTCTATTTTTCCCTTCTATTCAGAAAAAAGGACAAATAGAATGCCTTAGCCTAATGATGATGATGATGATGTTTAGCCTTTGTTCTCAAAGAGACCATGATATCAGGGAGGTGATTCTACAAGCAAGTAAATTGGATTTGAGTGAAGGTGTGTTGTGCTAAATCACCAGCTTCCCTTTCTCCTCCAGAGGATCTAGGTCCAGTGGTCATATATTAGTTACATCTATTGAAGATGGCCCTGGAATTAATACAATCAAAATTAAGTGATTGCTCAAGGTCACACAATTCATAAGTCTGATACCATTTTTGAACTCAGGTCCTCCTGACTCCAGGCCTGGTGCTCTATCTACTGTACCACCTACTTGCCCCAACAAAGCCTAACATTGTACAGGTGAAATCAGCCCAGGAGGGGTGGAAAACTATCAAGAATGAAACTCAGAAGATCCAGTGAGAAATTTCTAGAGGAAGAATAGAAATCATTGGCTAGACTCTAGAGAGGAATAGATATTGATGCATAAGGAATTCAACAATTAATTTTTTCGAGAAAATGTTTAGAGAAGTTAGAAGCAAGCAGAGAATGAATTCAAAACTATGGCTTTGGCCAGAAAAAAATTGTATGAGAAATACTACAATTCAAAATGAGCTCAGGATGTTAACAAAAGTTAAAGAACAAAAGAGAGTTTGGGGGGCAGCTAGGTAGTGCAGTGGATAGAGCACCAGTCCTGGAGTCCAGAGGACCTGAGTTCAAATTCATCCTCAGACAGGGAGAGGGAGAGGGAGATTGGTTGCTTTTTTTCCTACCTGTTCAGAGGGAAAGAGGAGGCTCAAAGAATGAATAGGGCTGCTGAAAGGTGTGGCTAAGATGCTGATAACCAACAATTGAGAGAAGGAACTGTTGTTAAACTCATTTTACTTTTGTTTTTCCTGCCAAGAACAATGATCTTTGGACTAAAATAAGGACATACAAGAATTGTTGTAGAGTTTATACTTAAGATAAATATGGAAGTTGTAAAGGAACACTTAGTTTCTTGCAATGAATTTAAATCACCTGATACCAATATATCCTTGAAGAACTGAAAGAAATGGCTATGATTACTGCTGAGCTATTGTCAGTTACATTTTCCCATGGAAAATAGGTAAGAGGATTGGAAAACTAACTATTGTCAGTTATATTTTCCCATGAGGAATGGGTGAGAGGTACCATGGGATTGACTGGAAGATGATGTATTTCCTGATTTTTTTTTTATTGGAAAAGACTAGCTCCTGCAAACTATAGACAAGGAAATTTACTTTAATTCCTTTCAAAATATGTTCCTGAAACATATTAAAGTGATCATTAGGGAATATCTAAAAGAGAAATTGGCAGTCCTAAGGAGTCAACATTTATTTATAAAGAATAGGTAATGTTTGGGGGGCAACTAAGATGTGCTAGTGGTAAAGCACCAGCCCTGGATTCATGAGAACCTGAGTTCAAATTTGACCTCAGACACTTAATAATTAACTAGCTGTGTGACTTTGGGTAAGTCACTTAAACCAAATGTCTTGCAAACTTTTTTTAAAAGGGTAGCTAGGCGGAACAATAGATAGAGCACTGGCCCTGGAGTCAGGAGAACCTGAGTTCAAATCCAGGCTCAGTCCTTTAATACTTATCTAGTTGTGTGACCTTGAGCACATCACTTAACCCATTGCTTTGCAAAGAACCCCCTCCCAAAAGTATTTTTGGGGCAGCTAGGTGGTGTAGTGGATAAAGCACCAGCCCTGGAGTCAGGAGTACCTGGGGTCAAATCCGGTCTCAGACACTTAATAAATACCTAGTTGTGTGGCCTTGGGCAAGCCACTTAACCCTGTTTGCCTTGCAAAAACCTAAAAAAAAAAAAAGAATAGATAATGCTAGCCTAATCTTATTTCAGATCTTAACAATTGTCATTTTTGTAGAGTAGGTGTTTTATATATATATATATATATATATATATATATATATATATATATATATATGTATGTATTATATATATGTATATCACTATATATGCCCATATGTATGGGAATATGTATATTAAATATAAATAATATTCATATGCCTTTATATATATTTCTATACAAACACACACACACACACACACACATATATATATATATGTTTAACACAATTTTACCTTTTCACTTAACAGAATCTCTCATGCTTTTATCGTGGACAAGTTAGAGAGGAAATGATGACCACAGAATATAGAATAAGTTCAAGCCATACTCTAGTTTGCCAGAAAATAGGAAACTTGAAGCTACCCAGTATAGTGTAGAGCTAAAATGAAAGTTAATTCAGAAATCCCACAAAATGTTTCCTGCTTTGATGTTTTATGGATTTGACCTCTCACAAGAGTTTAAAAGGAGTTTCAGTTTGTCACTTCATGCTTATGTCTTCTTCAATGCACCTACGTTATGAGTTTTGTTTTAAGCATTTGATTAGAGTGGAGCAAATAGCTACCAGATCTTCTTTCCACATCAAGGACCTTTCAAATCCCTTTTGAAGAGATCCCAGACTTGAACTAAATGTAAATGGTTTTACTTAGGTTTCCAGATGGGGACATGACAAACCAGAAACAATGAAAAAGAGCCTGATACCTTTATTTAGGATCCAGGATCCATCAGTCTGTCAAACTGACTATCTCTAGTCCAATAGACCCATTGCTATATATATGCCCTCCTATACTGTGGCATGTAGGGTGGTCAGGGAAGACTAGTACCTCTGATGAGAGGACTGATGAGTCCTTTTCAGAGCTACTTTGTGCTTTTGATACCCATCTGATTCATCTAACTCTTACCTGTGATTCCAAGAAGCTATAGCATGCACAACAACCACATCCCAGTAAATCATTTTGGTAGTTAAAGACCTAAACCACATGAAGGATGACTGAGGGGTCTCAAGCCCTTGGATGTATTAGGCTGTTTACCCTCAGGTACGTGAAGACTTCCCCAGAATAGATAGGTGAGAACCATTTGCTTCAATAGCCTCTACAACAGCTGAAGCAGGTGCTGTAGAACACTGAGAGTTTGGTCAGGCATAGAAGCGGTCAAGGTCATCCACTGAATTCCTGGGTATCACCAATCTTTCTGACGTTTTGTCTTGCCACTAGATTTTGAAGACTGAAGGAGAGAGTGAGACTGAAGACTTTGAGCAACTCTATCTCACTTATATAGCTTTTTTTAAGGTTTATGAAATATTTTATGAATATCATTTCATTTGTCCTCTTCTCTACAACCCCATAGACTCTATAATAGTTTAGTTCATTACCTCTCACTTGAATTATTGCAGGTCTTCTATTTGCACTCTCTTCAATCCATTCCCCACCTAGATGTGAAACTGAAATTCATAAAACAAAGATCTACCTCTACTCAACAATCTTGAGGGGCTCTAAAGGATTGATGATGAAACAAACCTTTTTGTTAAGACATAGTTGTCCACTAGAATGTCTAGAATGAGGCATATATCATGGCAAACATCATCAATGTAAGCTTCCTGAGAGTAGAGATTGTTTCCTTCTGTGTATCTATAATGCATAGCGAAGTTCCAGGCAGGAGATTATGGAATGTTTTTTAATTGTTAGATTGTTGTGATATTTTACTGTTTTTATTTCTTACAAAAGAAGTAAACTGAGGGGCGGCTAGGTGGCATAGGGGATAAAGCACCGGCCCTGGAGTCAGGAGTACCTGGGTTCAAATCCGGCCTCAGACACTTAATAATTACCTAGCTGTGTGGCCTTGGGCAAGCCACTTATAACCCCATTGCCTAGCAAAAAAAAAAAAGCCTAAAAAAATTAAACTGAGAAAATCATACAGGAAATAATTCTTCAGGGAATCTGGATCTTTGGTGAGAATCCCCATACCAATGTAAGTCTGACTCTTTTTGCAATTTTCATTCTCAGAGAGTTGTCTAGGATATTGAAAGATTGAATGGCTGGTTTATAGTAATATGGCTAGTATATTTTAGGGATATGATTTGAACCCAGGATATGATTTTCCTGACCCTGAAGAGAACTCTATATTATGTTATACTGTTTCTCTTTGAGCATTAAAAAATAACAATCATGTTGGGTAGGGGCATCAAACATTTTTTTAAATCTTGCTCTGGGAGTAAGCTAGGTGGTGCAGTAGATAGAGCACTGACCTTGGAGTCAGGAGTACCTGAGTTCAAATTTGACCTCAGACACTTAATAATTACCTACCTGTGTGCCCTTGAGCAAGTCACCTAACCCCATTGCTTAGTAAAAAACAGAAAAAAAATCTTGTTCTGTGTCCTCCATTCTGTTTTAGTCAATTCTCCATACACTAGCTAGCAATTCTCCATATACAACAGTTCATCTTCCCCCTCTGGGCTTTTGCATCCCATGTCTGGAGTGCACTACCTCCTTCCTTTCACCTCTTTGAATTTCTAGTTTCCTTCAATCATCAATTAGGTTTTCCTTCCTATATAGTACCTTTCTTAATCTTAAACTTCATCCTCCTAAGTACATAGTGCTCAGTCTCTCGAAAATATTTCTTATAACTAATCTTTATATGCTATATTTTCCAAATAGACTGTAAACTTAAGTGCAGTGATTATTTTGTTTGTTGAACTGAGAAAGATTAGCCTCCCCTGGAGGGAGTTGTAAGGAAATTAATGTCCAGTGATGGTTATGGGATAGGGGAGGCTAATTCATGCAAAGAAGGAAAATGCTAAAGGACCTTATTGCAAAAAAGTAGACCTTGAGTGGGGTAAATTTTGAGCCAGATAGAAAAGGATTAAAGATGTTTCTAGCCAAGGAAGGCTAGTATACAATGAATGAAGTGGTGGACTTGGAGACAGGAAGACTGAAGTTCAGGTCCTGTTTCAGGATGCTTCTTAGCTATATGCCTGTGCAGGTCTCTTAACTTCAGTTTCCTCATCTTTAATGTGGAGACAATAATATTACCTACCTTATAGGAACTTGAAGAGCATCAAAAGTTAAGCATTATATAAACACTAGCTATTATTTGTGTGTTAGGTGGTGGATGGAGTGCTAGGTCTTGGAGTCAAAAAAGACTCTTCTTCCCAAGTCCAAATGTGACTATGGGCAAGTCACATAACCCAATGTGCCTCAGTTTCCTTACATGTACTATAGCTGGAGAAGGAAATAGCAAAACTCTTTAGTATCTTTGCCAAAATAAAAACCATAGGGAGAGTCAGATATGACTGAAAATCAACTGAACAACAACAGGGATAAGGGAAGCAGAAAGTTGGAAATAAACTGAAAACATGGTAGTTGGAGAGATGAACAAATTGAATTTCTGAGTTAAAATTTCTTTTTAAAATTACACCCCAAAGTCTATGAATTACACATTAGATATTATATTTTGGTGAATTAGTAATTCCTCCTAGGTTGGGGGTGGAAGGGATGGGAAGTCATATAATTTATATTCTTGTTCATCCTGCTTAAAAAAAATATGATTAGGGTACTATGAAAATCTTTATAGAAACAGAGGGGCAGTACATAACTCACTTTACCAAATCATTTTTTAGTTTTAAAACTTGAAGGAGCTGCTTCTGTGGTTCTCAATAGGCCTTAATAACATATAACAAAACTTCTACTTTCCTTTTGTTTTCTCTACCTACATATTAAACTCATTCATTTAATTCATTTCTCCCCTAACAGTTAAATCCAATTTGCCTGGCTTCCAAACTGTTTTTTTTTTAAGTCTTTACCTTTTGCTTCTTTGTTGACTGATTTAGTTCTGGGAAGCTTTTCACAGGCTGCAAAATTTGTTTCTTTGTAGTTGAGAAATTAAGAGGAGTTCAGTTTTTTCTCCCTTCTTTAAATCTGTGGTCCTTGCCTCCATAATTCAGGGAACCTTTTTTCCTAACTCTTTATAGAACCACAAGATTAAGCAATTAATCAGTTTAACAACTAACATTTATTAACCTCCTACTGCATGCTAGGCATTGGGGATATAAAGACAAAACTATTTTAGAGATTGAGAATACAAAGGAAAAAATAAAACAATCCCTGCCTTCAAGGAATTATATTTTATCAAGATAATTATTAGTGATTGTCTTGTATTTTAAGATAATCTTGGTTATTAATTTTTTTAAACCTTTGCTGGTCCTTATAAAAGGGTTATTACCAAAGTTTCCAGATTGAAACTTCGACAGACAAATACCAAAGTTTAGAAAACATCTGCAACTGTTAGTGTCTATTTCTTGCAAACTTTATCCTCAAATAATAACTAATGCCAGCTGTTTAAGATTCATGAGCAGCCACACAGTAAACAAACCGAAGTTATGGGAAAGTGGAAAAAACTGATTTGCAACAGGAAATACATATCCATCACACTTGGCATCTTTATATTAAACTTAGGGACTCAAAGATCATCTCAACGTGGAAACTGAGGAAACCTCAACCAACCTTTCAGCTTCAAGGACAAAGAATAATGGGGAAGGGGAAACTCAATCTGCCACCATTGGTTTCTGTGTTGTTTCTAGGCTCTAAGGAAAAAATCCAGCACCCAGTCCCAAGACTCTATACTTTCATTGGACACAAGAAATACCTTTCCAAAAAAGAAGATACTGTTTTGTACTCTCTTCAAAATTAATATTTTCAAAAATATCACTCGGTATATTTTTAAAATATGTGAGGGGCAGCTAGGTGACACAATGTATAGAGCACTGGCCCTGGAGTCAGGAGGACCTGAGTTCAAATTTGGCCTCAGACACTTAATAATTACCTAGCTGTGTGACCTTGGGCAAGTTACTTAACCCCATTGCCTTGCCAAAAACAAAAAAAAACCTTAAAATATGTGTGAAATTGGAACAACAATGCATAAATCAAGCATTTATTAAATTTTAATAATAAATAATTATACTTTTTAACTTTATAAAATACTTTTAGTCTTTAAAATTCTTTCAGTCATCAACTAATTTAATTAAGTTGTGCATTCTATTTTAAATTACTCAAAAAGCCTGATTTTTTTTCCAAATTGAAAAGGAAAACAGAACAAAGAAACCAACACAAAATAGGAATAATCAAAACTCTGAACTTGCCTTCCCTAGTGATTCAGATCATCCATTTGAAAATTCACTATTTTTTCAGTACTTTTGCTGAGAGGAGACATACAATTTGTTTGAAATCATATGCAAATTGATTGAAAATGCTTTTAACTGAACAACACTTAGCCAGTATATATAAATCAGGATCCTTTTACCATACACACTAAAAAACCACCCATAAACCCAATAAATTGAGATTTCTCAGATCTTTAAAATGCAAAGGCTGGAGGTGGAGATGGTTAAAGGAAAAAGAAATAGTTGTTCAAAGAAATGAACTGAAATCATTTTATGCAACTGTACTTGACTATTCAATATAATCTTACTCCTATAATTCTATATAAATTTACTCCTCTTTAAAGTTGTACCTGAAATCAGATGTTAGTGAAGACCAATGACTGAGAAGTGTCCCTTTCTAGCCAATCTAAATCACCAGCTGTTAAAGCATATATATTTTGGTTATCTATTATCTGCTTGTAGAAATAACAAAGTCTCTATTCTAAAATACACCTGGGTTGGATTGTATTTGTCCTAAAAATGACCCAAACCACAGTGCCATGGAACACTCATTACTAATCACAGTGAGCCTGACAACATGGCAAGCCAGCTGACTATGCCACAATCAATCTTTATTACATTTGGAAAAACAAACAAACTCTAGAAGTTTGATTCAGTGGCCATGTGTAGATGGAATCCAAATTTTGTTATTTTAAAAGTAATTTCATTCACCTTTAACTCTGCACTGAAATATATCTAGTTGTTAAAATAAGTCTCTTTTTTTCCATTAACTTCCTAAGGAATAAAAATCCCTTCATGTACATACTGTAATTTTTCTCTAAAGAATTTTTTTAAATAAAATTTTCAACTAGCCAAGGTTATTGGGTTTCAAAATATAGAATCTTTGTTTAGAAGCAATATAATATATTTTTCTTTTTTTATATTTTCAACAATATATCATATCCAATTTTTTAAAGCAATCTAATCTAACCCAGCAAACATTTATGTGGATAGAGCACTAGGCCTACAACAGGAAGAACCAAGTTCAAATCCATTCTCAGACTTACTGTGTAACCCTGGCCTGGTCACCTAACCCTGTTTGTCTCAGTTTCTTCACCTATAAAATGAGCTAGAGAATGAAATGGCAAACTTCTTCAGTATCTCTGCCCCCCAAAAAAACAAATGGGTTCATGAAGAGTTGGGCATGACTGAAAAATGATTGAGCAATCTAAGCTTTAGATGAAGTAGAAATTCTAATAGGTACAACAAAGTGGGGGGTGCTGAAAATTTCAGAAAAAACAAATAAGTAAGTCAGTTTGACTAGTAAACACAGTGTATGAAAAGCAATTAATATGAAGTGGGATGAGAAAATTCAACTGGAGTGAGATTATGAAGGTCTTTAAATACCAAACTGAGGAATCAGCTGTCTTTGGAGTCAGCCGACTTGGACTCAAATTCTGCTTCTGATGCATACTGTCTGTATTACCTTGGGTAAATCATAGAACCATCCTAAAGGGTCACAGCTTCTAATCTATAAAATGAGACATTGTACTACATAGACTCTGAGATGTTTTCAGTTCTAGATCTAGGACTCTGAGTTTATTTTATATCTTAAAAGAAGTAGACAGCTATTAAAGATTCTTGAGCCCAGGAAAAATATGATTTTGATATGGAGAATATATTGGAGAATGGAGAAGCTGAATCTGATATTCCAGTCAGGTAGTAGTTACAATGGACAGACCAGTGTTGGAGAATTCCTCAACCTGGATTTTCCTAAAATCCTCCTGCAGATATTTTTCCTAACTAGGTCCCTTTGACTGGAGGTCAATAAATCAAGATTTAGAGCTAAAAGATAAGTTTAATACAGATCAGTTGAGGAGCAGTTATCAGGTAGAACAAAGTTTTAAGTAAGGGTATTCAGCCATTGTCCTTATGTGGGAGATTGAGAGGACAGGGTGTCAAATGATTTGGGGGGAATGTTAACTTTGGTATCACCCAAGATAAAGTCTCTACTCTCCTCACGAATGTCTAGAAGAGATCAAGATTATGGATTGAGATGAAACAGAAGAGAATACAGACAGAATATAGACTTGTCTCTATTTACACAAACCTGCAGGTTCCTTTTCTTTAACCTGCACACACAGGTTTTATTCATTTCCTTCACACAGGGAAGAGGTGATACTATAATATTCTTAGGCAATTTGCTATTCAAATGTTATAGGAATTTAGTTCAAACGCAATCACCTAAGAAATCTTCACCCATGTGGAAGGTTGGAGGCCAATGTATGAATACTCTACATTCCCTATAATATAGTTGCAGCAGCTTTTTCCCATTGGTTAACATAGCCAGAACTGTCTGAAACTTTAAAAGTGCCTATTTAGCATAAAATTGGCCAAAGAGGTGACCAAGTGGAAAGAGCATTATACATGAAGTCAGGAAGACTCTTCATGACTTCAAATCCAGCCTCAAACACTTACTAGCTGAGTGATCCTGGAGAAGTCACTTAATACCATTTGATTTAGTTTCCTCATTTGAAAAATGAGCTAGAAAAGGAAATGAGAAATAACTCCAGTATCTTTGCCAAGAAAATCCCAGATTAAGTCACAAAGTATCAAACAAGACTGAAAAATAATTAAACTACAATAAATAGTCTAAAACAGCTTGAGATTTTTTTCCTGCATAAAAATCTGAGGGTAAAGGACTCTTTAAATCATAGGTAATACTACACATTAACAGGGGAAGGACGCTCAAGAGGTCTTCTCCTGTCCCTTCTTTTAGGCCACATGGCCCCATTAAACAGGCATTGGGTTTTGGTCTGCCTTTTCATTATCCTTTTCAATTCTAGGCACAAAAAGAAGAGTGTTCAAACATTTTTTTTTTAGGTTTTGCAAGGCAAACGGGTTAAGTGGCTTGCCCAAGGCCACACAGCTAGGTAATTATTAAGTGTCTGAGACCAGATTTGAACCTAGGTACTACTGACTCTAGGGCCAATGCTTTATCCGCTACACCACCTAGCTGCCCCAAGTGTTCAAACTTAAAATTCAATCCACAAGCAAGTCTAGAATTGTTCATGGTAGATTAATACTATATAGGAACCAAGGGAAATTATAAACTTTATCTCCCTTCCCTCCTTGGAGACTAAGGCCAAAAATGGCAGGAGTAGGGGATTGGAGAATTAATTGGGGGTGGGGGGGGTAGATGAAATGTTTGTAGGTTCTTATCTTATATTATCTTAAACATAAATATCCATTTCTGAAAGTGAATTCAATGTTGCTATTAAATGGAACTGGGGTGCTCTTCCCAGAGTCCTTAATAGTGGAAGAATATTCCCCAATCCCTTCAGGGTACCAGAGAACCCTAAGAAAAGGGAAGGTGAAAATATAAGCATCTTGGCCCCAAGAGAGTAGGGCCAGAGTCCATCAGTTGGTCAGGTACAACCCTGAATATCTTGAAAGTTTACCTTTCATTTTGTTTTTTTGAGGCTAAAAAGATTTCTTTCAAAATCTTTCTTTAACCTATTGAGGCACTAGAAACAGTTTACTTTCTGTAAAAGTTGTTTTCATTCTCATTGGTTTAAAAAAATAAAGAAAGAAGGAAGGAAGGGCAACAATAATCCTGACAATAGCCATTCCAAGGATGGGTAGTTGGAAGAACCAATAAAAAAGATTTTAGAATGCTTTGCAATTGGATGGTTATAACAATACCACCATCAATAATAAAAATCACTCGCACCAGTAAAATTTACATTCTCCACTTACTCCATAAGTATTCTTGAGGCAAGTCTATCTGTTCACAATGACTTCTGCCCAACTGATGAAGGAGGATTCAGTATTATGGGCAAATTGACAATATAATGGGAGTTTTTATTATAATTATGGGTCAGTGGTTTTTGAATTGTTTATATGTAGGAGCCACCAGAGGCATATGCTGAATATATAGTCCATGAAAGGCCAAATTAAATAAACAAAAGGCAATTTACAAGCTGGAAAAATGTGTTAGTTCACATGTAGAGTTCAAGCAAATGCCCTATATAATCTGACTTTACAATAAGGCTATTTATACTCTGACCACCAAGCCAGGGGCTCATCTACCTAAAAACCTAAAAGAAAGTGAGCCAGGGGTAAAATGTCAAAGAAAATTGAAAATGTGACCTATGGCAATCCCACTATACTATTTCAGGCTTCTGGGATTCTCATAATAAGATTCATCATCACTGCAGTACAGAATAATTGGGGAAAGAACATTGGAAAAATTTTGTAGTCAGGCTCAGGGATTGTTTGGATCCTATCTGTGAAGCTAAGAATTAGTCAAGTGAGGAGTCCAAAAAGTATTTCTATAGCTCTAAGTTGAGCCTGATCAAGCTACCTTTCCCCTCTGCCCTCTTCCCCTGTCCTGTGCCCTGGCCCCTGCTTCATTACATACTCTGAATCAGTCTCAGACTAGAGAGAAGAGAAAATCAGTGAGGATGGCTGGTGACTATCTCACACTTTGTGGCAAAACTACTGACCCTCTAGGTCTGGAGTGGGGAATCTTTTTTCTGCTAAAGGATCATTTGGATATTTATAGCATCATTCATGGGCCATACACAGTTAATCAACTTAAAAATAAGTCTGTGACTGATAGTTATTTTATTAGTGTTAGTTATTTTATTAGCTGTGTCAAATTTAAAAGAATACAAGACATTCCCCAATTAATAAACAGCCAAAGGATATGAAAAGGCAATTTTCAAATGAAGAAATTAAAGCTACAGTCATATGAAAAAATGCTCTAAATCATTATTGATTAGAGAAATACAAATTAAAATAACTCTGTGGTACCACCTCACACCTCTCAGACTTGCCAATATGACTAAAAAAGGAAAATGATCAATATTGGATGGGATGTGGGAAATCTGGGACACTAATGCATTGTTGGTGGAATTGTGAATTGATGCAATCATTCTGGAGAGCAACTTGGAGTTATGCCCAAAGGGCAATAAAACTGTGCATATTCTTTGATCCAGCAACATCATTTCTAGGTCTGTATCCCAAAGAGATCACAAAAAGGGATTAAAAAAACTCACATGTACAAAAATATTTATAGCAGTTTTTTTCATAGTGGCAAAGAATTGGAAACTGAGGATATGTTCATCAACTGGGGAATGGTGAAACAAATTGTGGTGTATATAAATGTGATGGGACACTTGTTCTATAAGAAATCATAAGAGATAGGAATTCAGAAAAGCCTGTAAAAACTTGCATAAATTGATGCTGAGTGAAGTGAGCAAAATCAGAGGAACATTGTATACACTAAGAGCAATATTAGATGATGATCAGCTTTGATGGACTTGTTCATTTCAGCAGCAAAATAATCAAAGATAATTCTAAAAACTTGTGATGAAAAATACCATCCATAGCCAAAGAAGGAATTGAAGTTTAAGTAGACCAAAGCTTATTATCATCAATTTTTTTAGTTTTTTGCAAGGCAATGGGGTTAAGTGGCTTACCCAAGGCCACACAGCTAGCTAATTATTAAGTGTCTGAGGCAGGATTTGAACTCAGGTACTCCTGACTCCAGGGCTGATTCTTTATCCGCTGCACCACCTAACTGCCCCTATCTTCAATTTTAAAAAGCAGTTTTAGGTATTTTTTTCTCTAAAATTCTTTCCTATTTCAATTTGATCCTTCTTTCACAACATAATTAATATGAATTCATGTTTAGCAAGGTTATCTATGTATAGCCTATATTAGATACATTTCTATTGGGGGGAGGAGAAGGAGAGAGAAAAATGTGCAACTCAAAACTTTGCAAAAATGATTGTTGAAAAGTATTATTTCATGATGTTGGAAAAATAAATAAAATATTTTTTTTAAAATTAGTCTTCTTGGGGCTGCTAGGTGCTGCAGTGGGCAGAGCACCAGCCCTGGAGTCAGGAGTACCTGAGTTCAAATCCAGCCGCAGACACTTAATAATTAGCTAGCTGTGTGGCCTTGGGCAAGCCACTTAACGCTACTGCCTTGCAAAAACCTAAAAAAAAAAAGTAGTCTTCTATATTTGGTCAAACATTTCATTTTAATTAACTCCTAAAAAGCTTCAAGATTTATTGAATTTTGAGTCCCATCTATGGTTGGTTGCCATGGTGGTACAAGACTAAATGATTTTGCTGACTGCATGGCAAAAGAAATGGTGCTCAGATCCTTATCTCAACCATATATCTGTAATAGTAGTAAATGAAGGAAGAGCAGGGTATAGAAGAGAATAGAGAAGTATCAGAAAATATTTCCTATGACAAGAGTTCTCAACCTTTATGGTCCCAGCATTCATTTTCACTCTTAAAAATCATTGAGGACTACAAAGAACTTTTGTTTGTGTTTATTAGAGGTGTCAATATTTATTGTATTTGAAATTTAAAACTGATAAAGTTTTAAAATATTTAAAAATCCATCAAAAATATTAATAACCCATTAAATTATATAAATATTTTAACAAAATAACATTTTACAAACTGAAAATAATTTTGGAGAAGCATTTTGCTATTTTACATATTTTTGCAAATCTCTTTAATGTCTAGCTTCATAGAAGACAGGTGCATCCTCTTATCTTCTTCATTCAGTTTTTTGAGATAGGTTGTTAATATAGATATGTTATTAGAAAAAAGAAAATTATATTAATAGGTAAATAATGTCAATATTATTATGAAAATAGTTTTAATATTTTGGACCAAAGCATTTTGGAGACCATGGGAATTCTTGGATCACACTTTGAGAGCCACTGCCTTATGACAAGCGTTCAGAAGATCAAGCATCTTCTGAAGCAAGAAAGTCTGTTGTTGATGATGTTCAGCCATATCCCTTCATAACATCATTTGGGATATTCTTGGCAAAGATCATGAAGTAGTTCCCATTTTCTTCTGCAGCTTATTTTACAGAATATTGTAACAAGGTTACAGTGACTTGCCCAGGGTCACACAGCCACTAGGTATCTGGGCAAGATTTGAACTCAAGTCTTTCTGACTCCAAACCCCCCCCCTGCCCAAAAGGAATTCAGAAGGTATCTAATGCAAAAAAAAACCCCACTTTACAAATGAGCAAATTGAGACCCAAGGAAGGTAAGGAACTTTCTCATCCAAGATCACAGAGTTGGGAAGTAGTAGAGGTGCGGTCTGAACAGAGCAGGTCAAGTCTTCTGACTACAGAGACAGTATCTTTCTACTGTAGCATGCTGTCTTCCAAGGTAGGAAGACATTCTACTAAATGCAAGTGCCACTATATCTTTGTTGCCTAGTCTTGCTTTTTTAGAGCTAAGTGAACCCCTATTTATTATCTAACTCTTCAATAACCCAAGAGAAACTCTTTTCATACCAGCATCAATCCTGCCTTTTACAAGTAGAATTTCTCCACCTCCTAAAGCTGCTCATTTTACTTTTGGATAGTTTTAATTGTTGGGAAATTTTTCCCTTTACATTATCATCATATTATATTATAGCTTTACTGCAACTTCCACAAAGAGCTCTGGATTCTAACATCTAGGGCCAAGAAGAGCAAATCTGATCTCTTTTTCATATCATTGTCTAAGTGAATGATGTTAGGAAAGTCAAATCATCTCCTAGGACTCCTATTTCTTCATCTGTGAATTGAAGAAATTAGACCATACAAATTCTAAAGTCACTTCCAGCTAAATCTGATATTCTATGAAATGTTTAAATGTTTGAAGTAAAAACCAAAGAAACCCTACCTACTTAGGTATAAAATAAGTTCAGTACTTCTACTATTATAAAATACATTTTGTAATATTCCAGGATCATTTTCTCTTAAAGTCTATAATTTAATGTTTAAATTTTGAATTTGATAAACGTATAAAAATGAATATTTCCATATACAAGGCAGTACAGAGACAAATGTATATGAAACACAGTTCTATTCTGAGTGATTTGCTCATTTAAAATATAATACAATCATCATGGAATTTTCAAAGTTGTCCTAGCTGTTGGTTATTCCTTTTGTTCTCTGTAGTACATTTTTAATATTTCAATGACACCCTTCTCTTTCTTTTGGCAACATTCTTCCTACCCTGACCCTCCTCTTAAATACTTCCACAAAACTGAAAAGAAAAAAAAGGTGAAAAGAAAGTCCTTATAATATATAAGTGCACTCAAATGCTCAGCCAAGCTTCATCATCTCTCTAGGGTCTCATTAGTCATTACACTGATATTAAGACTTTAAAATTTTTTTCTTTATAATGTTGATGTTATATAAATTATTGAATAAAATCTTATTATATAATTACTTCTGGTTCTGCCCACTTTTTACCTTACATGAAGTCATACAGATATTAGATTTTTTGGAAATCATCCTTTTTATATTTCTTACACTATGATAATATTTCATTTTATTCATATACTATTATTTGTTCAGTCACTCCCTAATTGGTGGTTTCTAGTTCTTTGCTTAAAAAAAAATCACTGCTATTAATATTTTTCTTTTTCTCTTTTATCTCTTTGGAGTAAAGAACTTCTTAATGCTTCACTGGGTCAAAATTTATGCTCAGTTTAGTGACATTATGAATATAGTTCTTAATTGCTTTACAGTATGGTTATGTCGGTCCACAGTTCTACCAAGAGTACTTTAGTGTGCACAGCTTCAACATTCTTTTCATCAATGGTCATTTTCTTTTTATGTCATCTTTGTCCATCTAATGAACATGAAATGAAAATGGTTATTTCCATTTGAATTTCACTTATTATTAGTGATTTAAATGATTTTTTCATATGACTATGGATAACTTGGATTTCTTCCTTTGAAGACAAGCTGATTATACCTTATGATCATTTACTTATTACAGGATTTCAATTCAGTTTATAAATTATTTTATCAGGATTATCATGAACCCTCTGTAAATTAGCATGATAAAATGGCTAAAGGAAGAAGAAAGAAAAAGAAAAGCAATAAATCATAGGGCCTGGGTTCAAATTCCTTTTTAGGCTCTTAAGCAAGTCAGCTGATCTCTCTGAGTCTGTTTCCTCATTTGTAAAATGAGAAAACTAAACTGTACATCTCTGAGATCCTACCAGTTTTTAAAACATTTTTATTTAAAGTTTTGAGTTCCAAATTCTGTCTCTCCCTCCCTCCATCCCCTCTGCCCTCCCTGAGAGGACAAGCAATCAGATATGTTATACTGTGCAGTTATGCAAAACGTAATTCCATATTAGTCATTTTGTATAAGAAGATTTGAATAAAAGAAAAAATGAAAGAAATAGTCAAAAATAGAATGCTGCAGTCTGTATACAATCAATTTCAATTATTTCTCTAGTATGCTTCATCATTAGTCCTTTGGGATTCTATTGGTTCATTGAATTGCTGAGAATAGCTAAGTCATTCACAACTCATCATCAAACAGTATTGCTGTTACTGTGTATAGTGTTCTCCTAGTTCTGTTTACTTCACTCAGCATCAGTATACTTAAATCTTCCAAGGTTTTTCTGAAATCATCATGCTTGTCATTTCTTATAACACAGTAGCATTCCATTACAATCATGCACTACAGCTTGTTTAGCCATTTTCCAGGTGATGGACATACCCTTGCTTTCCACTTTTTAGCCACTGCAAAAAGAACTGTTATATTTTTGTATAAATAGATCCTTTTCACAATGATCAGTGTTGGAAGAGATGTGGGAAATCTGGGACACAAATGTATTGTTGGTGGAGCTGTGAACTCATCCAAACCTTTCTGGAGAACAATTTGGAATTACGCCCAAAGAGCAACAAAAATGTGCATGCCTTTGATCCAAAAATACCATGACTGGGTCTATACCCTGATAAGATCATGAAAAAGGGTAAAAACATCACTGGTACAAAAATATTCATACCAGCTCTATTTGTGGTAGCAAAGAATTGGAAATTGAGGAAATGTCCATCAACTGGGGAATGGCTGAACAAATTGTGGTTTATGAATGTTATGGAACACTATTGTTCTATTAGAAACCAGGAGGGATGGGAATTCAGAGAAGCCTAGATGGATTTGCATGAACTGATGCTGAGCAAGATAAGCAAAACCAGAAGAATATTGTACACCATAACAGCAACATGGGGGTGATGATCAACCTTGATGGACTTGCTCACTTCATAAGTGCAACAATCAGGGACAATTTTGGGGTATCTGTGATGGAGAATACCATCTGTATCCAGAGAAAGAATTGTGGAGATTGAACAAAGACCAAAGACTATTTATTACCTTTAATTTTTTTTAAAAGTTACCTTATAATGTAATCTTGCTCTCTCTTTTATTTTTTTTTTCTTAAGGATCTGATTTCTTTCTCAACACATTCAATTTAGATCAATGTATAGCATGGAAACAATGTAAAGACTAACAGGCTGCCTTCTGGGGTGGGGAGGGAAGTGAGATTTGGGGAAAAACTGTAAAATTCAAAAATAAATAAATATATTTAAAAATAGGTCCTTCTCTCTCTTTTTTTTTTTTTTGGTTGAATTTTGGATATAAACCTAGCAGTGATAGTCTTGAGTCAAAGTATATACCCAGTTTTATAGCCCTTTGGGCATAGTTCCAAACTGCTCACCAGAATGATTGGATTAATTCATAAATCCACCAATATGCATAGTGTCCCATTGCACTGTTGGTGCATCTCCTTCAACATCCAATATTTTTCTTTTTTGTCATATTATCTAGTCTGAGAGATGTGAGCTGATATCTAAGAGTTGTTTTAGTTTGTATTTCTTTGATCAATAGTGATTAGATTTTTTTCTTTTTCTTTTTCTTTTTGCAAAGCAGTGGGATTAAGTGACTAGCCCAAACACACAGCTAGGTAATTAAGTGGCAGAGGTCAAATTTGAACTCAGATCCTCCTGACTCCAGGACTGATTCTCTATCCACTGTGCCATCAAACTACCCCAGAGCACTGACTGTAGATAGTTTTGATTTTCTTCTCTGAAAACTACCTATTCATATCCTTTTGATCATTTATTATTTGGGGGATGTTTTGTTGGGGGTTTTTTATATAAATTTTGATATTTCTCTATATATTTGATAAATGAGGCGTTTATCAGAGAAAGTCCAAAATTTTCTTCCAGTTTTCTCTTTTCCTTATAATTTTGGCTGCATTGGTTTGTGCAAAACCTTTTTAATTTTATATAATCAAAATGGTCTATTTTGTAATGATCTTTGTGTCTCCTTTGGACCCATATTCTTCCCTTATCCATAAATCTGAGAGATAAACCATGATCTCTTAATTTGTTTATGGTATCACCCTTTATGTTTAAATCATATACCCATTTTGACCATATCTTTGTACTAAGTGTGAGATGTTCATCTACACCTAGCTTCTATCATACTATTTTTTCTGTCTTCCTAAAAATTTTTGTCAAATAATGAGTTTTTGTTTTAAATGTTTGGACCTTTGGATTTATCATAACTAGATTACTGTAATGAGAATAAGCTAGAAGCCTTCCCAGTATAATCAGGGGTGAAGTAAAAATGCCCATTATTACCACTATTATTTAAAATTATGCTTTTATGTTAGCTATAACAATGATAGAGGGGTATCCAGGTAGCACAATGGGTAGGGCATGAACCCTACCTCAGGAGGACCTGAGTTCAAATCTAACTTCAGACATTACTAACTGTGTGATCTTGGGCTAGTCACTTAAGCCTGATTGCCTTGCATCCAAGACCTTCCCCTGTTGTCCTGGCAAATAAAACTAGAAGGCTCTGGAGGAGAAAGTAAGGCTGGTGACCTAGCACAGCACTCCCTCTCTAATTTGTACTTATTATACATTTCAGTGATCCACTACTCTATTTGTTTGTTTGTTTTTGCAGGGCAATGGGGTTAAATGACTTTCCCAAGGTCACACAGCTAGGTAATTATTAAATGTCTAAGGCCAGATTTGAACTCAGGTACTCCTGACTCCAGGGCCAGTGCTCTATCCTCTGCATCACCTAGCTGCCCCCACTACTCTATTTCTTAACCAGTACCAGATTGTTTTGATAACAATTGTTTTATAATCCAATTTGAAATTTGGTACAACTAAGACCGCCTTTCTTCACATTTTTTCCCACTGATTCCCTTGATAACCTGGAACTTTTTTTTTGTTCCAGATGAATTTTGTTATTATATTTTTCCAGCTCTATAAAATAATTTTGGGTCGTTTGATAGCACGAAATAAATAGCGAGAAATAAATAGATTAATTTAGGTGGAATTGTCATTTTTTTCATATTGACAGCCTACCCAAGAACAATTGATATTTTTCCAATTGTTTATTTGTGTGAAGTGTTTTATAGTTGTGTTCATATTCGTTTTCTTGGTCAGTAGATTCCCAAGTATTTTAAATAGTCTACAGGGTTTTTTTTTTAATATTTGTAAGGCAATGGGGTTAAGTGACTTGCCCAATGTCACACAGCTAAGTTAGTATTAAGTGTCTGAGGCCGAATTTGTACTCAAGTCCTCCTGACTCCAGTCAGTGTTCTGTCCACTATGTCAATCTAACTGCCCCTAGTCTACAGTTATTTCTTCTCTATTTCTTGTTGCTAGACTTTATTGGTTTTTTATATATATATACATATATATATTGATTTATATGGGTTTATTTTGTATACTGCAACTTTGCTAAAGTTGGTCATTTCAAATAGCTTTTTAGTTGATTCTCTAGAATTTTCTAAGTATAGCATCATATCACCTGTAAAAAGTGAAAGTTTTGTTTCCTCACTGCCTATGCTAATTCCTTTAATTACTTTTCCTTCTATTATTGTTGATAATGCTTGCCCTTATTTTCAAAAAAGATCATGACATCAGGGATGTGATGCCATGGAATGCACATGAATTGGATTTGAGAGAGGGGGTGCTGTGCTAAGTCACCAGCCTTACTTTCTCCTCCAGAGCCTTCTAGGTTGATTTGCCAGATATGAATCAGAACAACTGAGGATGGTGACTTGTCCAAGATCACACAGCTAGTAATATCTGAAGTTAGAATTGAACTCATATCCTCCTGACTTCAGGGTTCATGCCCTACCCACTGTGCCACCTAGATACCCATCTATTGCTGCTATAACTAACATATAAGCATCATATTAAATAATAGTGGTAATAATGGGCTTCTTTGCTCCACCCCTGATTATATTGGGAAGGCTTCTAGTTTATCTATTCATTACAAATAATTCTTTCTGTTGATTTTAGATCAATATTACTTATCATTTTGAGGTAAGTGCTATTTATTCCTATGTTCTATATTTTTAATAGAAATGGACACTATATTTTGTCAAAGGCTTTTTCCTCTTCTATTGAGATAATTATATGATTTCTGTTGGTTTTGTTATTGATATGGTCAATTATGTCAATAGTTTTCCTACTATTGAAACAGCCCTATATGTCAAGAAACCTATCTGGTCATAATAGATAATCCTAGCAATATATTGCTGTAATGTCTTTGCTAGTATTTTATTTAAAATTTTTGCATAAATATTCATTAGGGAAATTGGTCTAAAATTTTCTTTCTCTGTTTTGGCTTTTCCTGGTTTGGATTTCAGTATCATATTTGTGATATAAAAGGAATTTGGTAGGGCTCCTTCATTGTCTATTTTTCCAAGTAATTTAAAAGTATTTGGGATTAATTGTTCTTTAAGTGTTTGATAGAATTTGTTTGTGAATCCATCTGGTCTTGGGAATTTTTTCATAGGAAGTTCATTGATGGCTTGTTCACTTTTTTTCCTAAGACTGGACTATTTAAGTATTTTATTTCTTCTGTTATTTTGGATAATTTATATTTTTGAAGATATTGATAAATTTTATTTAGATTGTCAAATTGGTTGCCATATAATTGAGGAAAACAGTTCCTAACAATTGTCTTAATTTCTTCTTTATTGGCGGTGAATTTACCTCTTTTATTTTTGATACTAGTAAGTTGGTTTTCTTCTTTCCTTTTTTTGATCAAATTAACCAATGGTTTATCTATCTAATTGGGTTTTTTCATAAAAACCGATTTCTGGCTTTATTTATTAATTCAATAATTTTCTTACTTTCAGTTTTATTAATCTCTCCTCTGATTTTTAGGATTTTTGTTAGGGACTGCTGTGTGTGAAAGCACTGTAAACTATCATCACCTGGTGTCCTTGAGTACCAGAACCTTATTTTACTAAGTGCCACAGGAGTTTAGAGACTGGATTAGAGACTGGGAAGGATATTTAAGCACTTGTATTCTGGTAAATAAATGGAGACCTTGGTGTACAAATGGAGAACTTGTCTTCCTTGTCTCCTGCCCCTTCAACACTCACCTGGGGAAAGATAAGGGAGTCCAGAAATGGACTCAACATATGATGTCCAGAAAAGGGACTCAACAGATTTCCAATTTGGCATTTTTTGAGGACTTTTAATTTGTTCTTTTTCTACTTTTTTTTAGTTGCATTCCCAATTCATTGATCTGCCTTTTCTCTATGTTAATGATATAAGCAATTACAGAGATAAATTTTCCCCTTTTGCTTTTACTGTATCCCATCAATTTTGATATATTGTCTCTTTGTTGTCATTTTCTTTACTGAAATTATGAATTTTCTATGATTTATTTTTTTTTACTCTAGTGCCAACCTTGAATTTCAGCATCATGCAGCAATCAGGAAATAAAATTTAAAGAACCTCCCACTTATTTCGAGGTGCCATAAAATTCCATTAATCAGAAAGCACTAAAGTAGAATCTGTGTTAATTGAACATGGTCCAGATAAAAGTTTGCTGTTGTGAAGCTTTCTGGAAAGATAAATTCATAATCTAAATAACACTTTAAAAGGGAATGTTTTAAAATACTTAAAAGAACAAACTGTTTGGAAGTACCCTTTAGTACTTTAGAAAGATCATTTACATATAAACAATGACAATGCTGATTACAGTCATTATTATCTATTCATTTTCAAAAGTCCTGGAGGATCTGGATTTACAGTTGGTCTATTTCCAAATACTGTATGTATTTGAAAGTTACAAAACTTTATTTAAAAATAATAATGTGCAATTTATTTATCCTTAAATTATATCCTTAAAATCAATTATGGTATCCTCGAAAAGAAAAAAATTCTATACAACTGAGATCTGCAGTTACATGTATAATCTTTTCAACTCTGTTGGGTATATGTTGTTCAGCTGAGTTTTCTTGGCAAAGATATTGGAATGGTGTGCCATTTCTTTCTCCAGTGGATTAGAAAAACAGAGATTAAGTGATTTGCCTAGATTCACACAGTTAGAGACTGAATTTGAACTCAGGTCTTTCTGACTGTAGCCTCAGTGCTATATCCACTGAGTCATCTAGCTGGGTACATGAAACTGCTTATTATTTATTGTTATGCTGTTCTTGCTGTTCATGAATATGAAAATAAAAAGAAAACAATTTTAAAGATAATTATAATTTAAGTCTCAAATGAGCTTGTCTCTCACATAAGTATACATTAATAAAGCTGAACTTATTATTCTTTTTTTTAGGTCTTTTTGCAAGGCAAATGGGGTTAAGTGGCTTGCCCAAGGCCACACAGCTAGGTAATTATTAAATGTCTGAGACCAGATTTGAACCCAGGTACTCCTGACTCCAGGGCCAGTGCTTTATCCACTATGCCACCTAGACGCCCCCTGAATTTATTATTCTTTAAGAATATATAGGAATTGGGGCAGCTAGGTAGCATAGCTGATAGAGCACTGGTTCTGAGTTTAAATCTGACCTCAGACACTTAATAATTACCTGTGTGACCTTGAACAAGTCGCTTAACCCTACTACCTTGCAAAAAAAAATCAATGCAAAAAAATGCATATATAGGTATTTAATTGCCTTTAAACAGAGATATTAAGATATTTAATGCATTTGGATGATGGGAGAGAATTGAAAGAGGCAAGGAAATGGGACTGAGAAATTGTATGTTCTGTTCTTGGATGATAAATTTTATATATTTAGACAAGTTTTATAACCACTTTTCTGCCTCATTTCACTGTACCAGTAAAATGGGTTTTAGAGAACCAGAGAAATTATGAGATCCAGTTCATGTATTTCAAGGTTTTTAAGTCACTCAGGTAAAAGCTTGAGCTGTTGTTTAGACTGCTTTTAAATCATATTTTTACATACAGTCTTACTAACTAAACCCCATACTTCAGGAAAGTTTGTATATAAAATAGTGTAGGTAGAATTATTTACGTAACAAGATTTGGGTTTTTTTTCAGGTTTTGCATGGTCAAACTGAAAATTGCTCATTGTTGTTTAATGCATATAAGCAGGAAAATAAGACCTTTAATTGTGGTGGAGTTTTAAAATGGTGTATACAGTACAAACATCACCAAGAATGAGGTCTTGATGGATAATTCCTGAATAGTGATGTCATTCATGATAAAAATTGCAACCACAAACATTCCAGCAGCATTAGGATTTAAGTTATTTAACAATAGAGCTCCCAAGAGAAATTGGGGGGGGGGGGGGTTAGAGGAAAGTTTTCCAGGGCATAAAACATGGCCATTTGCCTCATAGGTATGAAGCAAATATTTTTCTTTATAAAGTACAGTGTGAGACTAAGGTATTTTTGCTTCCTCTTGGCTTCACAGGAAGAGAATCTAGGGGTCCAATACAGTGAATAATCTGTGCCAGCATTTTTCTCACAGGATGCCAATATTTAGTCTTGCAAATATTTGAAAAGAATGCAGAATATATGTAGTTTATTCAGATTTTTCTGTATTCTTTGTGATTTGTTGAAATGTTATATATCCTGAACCTGTGACTTTGTATTGTTTTTAAAAACAAAAGGCAGAGGATGACTGAATCATAGTTAAATGAGATAACCTTCCATAAATCTCTAAAGATTATTAAGAAATTATTGGAGAATTACTAAAAATGTAGTGAGAGACAGTAATAGCTGAGGAAGGATGGAAATGATACATAGGATTAAAGGATTTAAAACCCAAAGGGAACCTACAGATCTAATTCCACATTCGCATTTCATAATTGAGGAAACTGAGTTCCATAGAGAAGTCAGCTGGGACTTAAAGTCTCATGGATAGTAACAGAAATAATGCAGTTTGAACTCAGGTCTTCTGACTCCAAATCCAGGGTTCACAACACTATTTTTTTTTAGGTTTTTTGCAAGGCAAATGGGGTTAAGTTGGCTTGCCCAAGGCCTCACAGCTAGGTAATTATTAAGTGTTTGAGGCTGGATTTGAACTCAGGCACTTCTGACTCCAGAGCGGGTACTCTATCCACTGGGCCACCTAGCTGCCCCTACACTATTATTTTCTTTAGATATCTCAGGTTCCCATTAATCCAGATTCACCTATTGTACTTTGCAGTTTAAGATGATTCAGGAAACCATGGAATTATAGAGAAAAAGGGGACCTTAGAGAGACTGTCTGATTTTGTCGTTTTGTAGGCGAGGAAACTGGACATCAGAAAATCTAAGTCTTGCCAAGGTCAACATAGCTAGTTAGCTCCAGAACAGTGATTAAGAGCTAAGGGCTTAGGACTCCTTTCCAGTGGATTTTTTTTCTATTTTATAATATTTCATATTATTTGAGCTGAGCTAAAATTTATATTAGGAGAAAAATGTTTGATAATAAATTATAGTTTCCTCCCTCAAAGGCAACATTCTGTCTACTATGTACTATATACCTTATATGAATTGATTGATGTATAAATTGACTCCCCCATTAGAATGTAAAGCTCTTGGAGGGCTTATCTTTGCTTTTTCTGTTTCCTCAGACCTTAAAACAGTCTGAATGTTTTCAGTCATGTCTGATTCTTCATCACCCCATCTAGGTTTTCTTGGCAGAGTATTGGAGTGGTTTGCCATTTCCTTCACCAGTTAGCAAACTGAGGCAGAGTTAGGTGACTTGCCCAGGATCACAAAGTTAGTAAATGTCTGAGGTCATCTTCCTGATTCCAGGTCTGAAACTCTGTCCATCACACCACCTGTATAGTAGGTTTTGTTGTTAATTGATTAAACTAAGTAAAAAATCAATAAATATTTGTTGCGACATCCAGGTGGCATTGTGGACCTGGATCCAGGAAGACCAGATTTCAAATATGGATTCAAAAACTTATTAGCTGTATAATCTGGGCATCTGTAAAATGGAAATAATAACACCTATCTCTCCTGGTTGTTGTGAAGATAAAATGAGGTAAGATTTGTAAAGCACTTTTCAATTCTTAAAACTCTGTATAAAAAAAAAAACTAGCTGTTTGTTGGGCACCTACTATATTAGGCATTCAGACAAACACTGAACTGAGAGTTAAAAAGAATTTGCTTTTGAAGTATTTTCACTAACTCCCTAATTAGTTTCAGGGACTGGAGTTTTCTTGAGGTAGATATTTCACCTACTAAAGCAGATTGCTACCTTCCATACCTTAAAAAATAGTCTTTCAGGAGTTTCTGGGGTCAGAAAATGTAATCACTGCCTGGTCAAACTTTAGGCATCTCCCAATATGGGCTGTTCCCAACTTGGCTAGGTCATGCCACTGAATATAGACAAACAGGCCTTGCAAGACCTGATTTATAGCTTCCCTGGATTAAGACTCAGCTCAAAATCCACAGTTTAACAAGAGGCTAGTGTCTCCCTCTCTGAGATTACCTTCCCTCTACTCTGTATGGGCAGCTAAATAGTTTAATTTTTCTAATTAACAAAAATATTTTTTCTTTCCCTTCAACTCCCTCTTTCCCATTTAAAAAAAAGAAAATAAAAAAGCATTGCCTATTCTCTCTCTCTCTCTCAGTATATATATGTTCATATATATATATATTATATGTATGTATATTGTGTGTATGTATGTTTGTATGTATCTCATTTGAGCATATATTATCTCATTTGAACATCACAACAACTCTGGGAGGTAAATATTATAAAATGGGAATAATTGTTGAGGAAACTGAGGCAGAAAGAAGTTAAATGACTTGTTAAATATCTAAGGTCAAATTTGAACACAGATCTTCCTAATCACAATTCTAGCAGTTGAGCCTCCTACCTACCTGACTTCTTCTAGGCAGTTTAAGATTGGAGATTTTAAGTCTTTTGTCATGTTGCTGTTGTTTTTTCCTGATTCTTGCCGCTTTCTTTCAGTTTACATGGCTTCCCAAGTTTCTCCAAAACCTTGTTTTTCAGCATTTCTTATAGCATTTAGTATTTATAGAATTTATAGCATATAGTATTTCATTTTATTCATAAACCATAATTTGTTCACTTATTCTTTAATTGATGGTCATTACCCTGGTTTCCAATTCTTTGCCATCACAAAAATTTGCTGTAAATAATTTTTTCCTCTTTATTGACTCTCTTTGGAGTAGAGACTGAACAGTGCTATCATTGAATCTGGGCATCCACAATTTAGTAACATTTGGACATAGTACCAAATTTTATTCTACAGAATGATTAGACCCCTTCACATTTCCTGAAATAGAATATTCATTGTACCCATTTTCCTGCAGCCCCTCCAAAATTTGTCATTTAACTTTTTGGATCACCTTTACCAAGCTGATGTGGATAAAGTAGAACCCCTGAATGCTTTAATGTGCATTTGTCTAAATATTAATCACTAGGAGATTTTTTTTTTCATAAAGTTATTGAGAGCTTGGATTTCTTCCTCTGAAAATTGTCCATTCATATTCTTTGAATATTTATCAATTGGGAAATGACTCTTAGTCTTATAAATTTGAAACAGTTCCCTTCATAAATAGAATGAGATCTTTGTCTTAGAAATGTGCTGCAAAATTATTTTCTTAGTTAACTATTTCTGAACACTAGTTTAATTTAATTTAGGCCAAACCTAATTAATTTTGTTACCAAAATGGGCTATTTTTATCTTTTCCAATTCCCTCTTGGTTTTTGTGTTGAAGTTTTTTTTTAATCATGGACTCTTCCCCTGTCCATAACTCTGAGAGGATTATCTTCCTAGCTCCTCTATTTTGCTTATGTTGTCATCCTTTATATTGAAGCCATGTAATCACTTGGATTTTGTCTTGGCTTGTGGTGAGATGCTGTTCTAGACCTAGTTTCTAACTAGCCTACTTTTCAGTTTTTCCAGAAGTTTTGTCAAATAGTAAGACAGTAACCCAATAAGTAGGGTCTTTGTGTATTTATCAAATACTAAGCAACTAAGTTTATTTGCTTCTGTAGTTTATAAACCAAGCATATGTCAGTTCAAGTTATTTGAATAACTTGATTAAGTTATTTCTTAATTAATATCAATTTTTTTGGTTAGAGATTTGGCATTGCAAAGCTATCATCCTCACTTTTCCCTTCATATTTCCCTTGAGAGTCTTCACCTTTTATTCCTTCAGATGAATTTCATTATATTTCTTCAAGTTATTAAAAGTTATCTTTAGTATTTTGATACTTATGACATTAAATAAGAAAAAATCATTTAGGTAGTATTATCATTTTCTTATTTTGGATGAACAATTTATATTTCTTTAATTATGTAGGTCTGTCTTTATTTGTGTAATAAGTCACTCTAGAGGGTACTATTCTATAGTTATTTTAAATTGATTTTTTTCATTCTATCTCTTCATATTAGATTTCGTTAGCAATATGCAGAAAAACCAATAATTTATATGGATTTCTTTTGTATCCTGCAACTTTGTCAAAATTGTTAAATTGTTTCAATTAATTTTAGTTGACTTTCTAGAGTTTTCTAAGCAAACACAATGGTATCATCTGCCAAAACAAATACTTTTTCAGGGCAGCTAGGTGGTGCAGTGGATAAAACACTGGCCCTGGAGTCAGGAGTACCTGGGTTCAAATCTGGTCTCAGACACTTAATAATTACCTATCTTTGTGGCCTTGGGCAAGCCACTTAACCCCATTTGCCTCGCAAAAAAAAAAAAACTAACCCCCCCCCAAATACTTTTTCTTTCTTTTTGTTTATGCTTATTTCCTCAGTCTCTTTTTGTTTTATTTCTATTGCTATCCTTGCCGAAATTATGTCAAATAATAGTAAAAAAAGGACATCTTTATTTTACCCATATCTTATTGGAAAAACCTATAATTTATCCCCATTATAAATAATACTTGCTCTCTGTTTTAGATAGATACTACTAAACATATTAAAGAGATTCATTTATTCCTAGTTTTTTGTTTTTATGGAAAGTAGTTGCATATCATCTGTGATAATAATAATAATAATAATAATAATAATATTTTGTTGCTTTTTTAAATCAATATGGTCAATTATGTTGATAATTTTCCCAACATTGAACCAATGACATATTTCTGGTATAAATCTAAACTGGTTATATTTTGTGAGATATTATAATAATCTCCTTACTAATATTTTGTTATAAATTTTCACATTTGTGTTTTGAAGAGTATATTATTCTATAATTTTCTTTCTCCATTTTAATCTTCTATGGTTTAAGGTAGAAACAGCATAGTTAGATCATGGAAAGAATTTGGGAGACTCCCTTTCTTTTTGCAATCATTTATATGATGTTGGCATTAATGTTTTTTAATGTTAGATAGAAATTACTTATAAATATATCTATTCTTATGATTTTTCTTTGGAAATTATTTATGGCTTGTTAAATCTTTTTTAAGAATGGGTTATTTAAATATTATTCAGTTAATCTGAGCATTTTGCATTTTGATAAATATTTATCCATCAATTTTATATTGTCAGTCTATTTGTCAAAATAATTTTTGATAATTTCATTTATTTGTTCTTAGTTTGTAATGAATTATACTCTTTGATTTTTATAGTAGTGATTGGCTCTCTCCTTTATTTTTAAATCAAATTGATGTTTGTCTATGTTAACCCCACCACCACCACCACCACCAAAGTTTGGCTCCTAGATCTACTTATTAATTCCATGTCTTTTTTCCTTTCTATTTTGTTCTTTTATTTTCAGAATTTTTATTTCAGCGTTTAATTATGATTTTTAATTTGTTGGTTTTCTAACTTGAATTTTTTTAGTTGCTTGTCCAATTTGTTTACCCATTCCTTTTTACTTTTGTTGATGAAAGTGTTTAGAAATATAGAATTTCTCCCAAGTTCTCTTTTGGTTACATCTGCAAAACTTTGGTATATTATTCCATTGTTATCATTATCTTTAATTATATACTAAATTCATAATTTTTGACTCACCCACCCATTCTTTAGTTTTGACTTATTTACTCTTCAATTAATTTTTAATTATTTATTAAAAGAATATTGAAATTGATTTTATTATATTGGTTACAGATGTGTTTACCCATAATTGTACATGTATAGCCTATAATGGATTGCTCACTGCCATGGAAAGGGCAAAGAGAGAAGAGAAGGTAGTAGAAGAAAATTTAAAGTTTCCCAAAGGGGATACATGTTGAAAACTCTCCTTACATGTAATTGGAAAAGTTAAATTTAAAATTAAAGATCTAATGATCATTTATTGTTTTCTAAATTTATTTGTGAGATGTTAAATATCCTAATCTTTGTTAGGTTGCCATGTACAACTGTTTTATATATATATATATATATATATATATATATACTTATCTATTCTCATTTAATAATCTCTAGAGATCTATCATATCTAATTTTAAAAAATATATATTTACAATTCTTTCTCTGGATACAGATGCTATCCTCCATCTCAGATACCCCAAAATTGTGCCTGTTTATTGTACTGATGAAATGAGTAAGCCCATTAAGATTCATGATCACCCCCATGTTGCTCTTAGGGTGTTCTGGTTCTGCTTATCTCACTCAGCATCAGTTCATGCAAATCCTTTCAGGCTTCCCTGAATTCCCATCCCTCCTGATTCCTAATAGAACAATGCTGTTCCCTGACTTACATATACCACAGTTTGTTAAGCCATACCCCAATTGAAGGACATTCACTTAATTTCCAATTCTTTGCCATACTTATAATTTATCTTCCTTAAGGACATGATTTCTCTCTCATCACATTCAATTTAGATCAATGTATACCATAAAAACAGTGTAAAGACTAACAGACTGCCTTCTGTGGGGGTGGGGGGAGGGAAGCAAGCGTAGGGGAAAAATTGTAAAACTCAAAATAAATGAAATCTTTCTTTTATTTAAAAAATATATTTATTTTTATTACATTTTGAGTTTTAACTTGTCTCCCTCTCTCCCTCCCAAACCAGTATTAGAGAAAATCAATATATGATATGAATATATATATATGTGGAATCATACTATACATATTTCTATATATCATTTCTTTTTCTGGAGGTAGGGAGAATTTCCTTCTTTATAGTTAATTTGAATATTCATATTACTTAGAATAGTTGAATAATTCACAGTTACTCTTCAAACAATATTGCTTTTATTGTAAAGCATTCCTTTTGCTGTTCTTCTTTCAGTATTGTTTATTTCACTCGGAATTATTTGATGTAAGTTTTTTCATGTTTTTCTAGAATCAACCTGCTCATCATTTCTTATAGCATAGTAGTATTCATTACTCTCATATGCTACAACTTATTCTGCTATTCCTTAATTGACAGGCATCCCTTCACTTTCTAGGCCTTTGCCACCACAAAGAGTTGCTATAAATATTTTAGAGCATGTAAGTTCTTTTCCTTTAGCTGTGATCATCCTGGGAAACAGACTTAATAGTAGTATTGCAGGGTCAAATGGTATATTCAATTTTATAATTTTGGGGACATAAATTCAGACTACTCACCAAAATCTTTTTTATTTGTTTGTTTAGGTTTTTTCCAAGACAAATGGGGTTAAGTGGCTTGCCCAAGGCCACACAGCTAGGTAATTATTAAGTGTCTGAGGTCAGATTTGAACTCAGGTACACCTGACTCCAGGGCCAGTGCTTTATCCACTGCACCACCTAGCCACCCCTACTCACCAAAATCTTAGATCACTTTACAATTCCACCAACAATGTATTGGTGTCCCAATTTTTCCACATCCCCTCCAAAATTTGTCATTTCCCTCTCTTTTCATTTTAGACAATTTGATAGGTTTGAGATGGTACTTCAGGGTCATTTTAATTCGCATATCCCTAACTAATAATAGTTTATTTTAGAGTCTTATTTCCAGATAACTATATGCAGGTTTCTAGGGCAACCAGGTACAGTGGACAGATTTCTTAGTTTAAAACTTGGAGGATCCAAGTTCAAATCTGGCTTCAGCCACTTACTGTGTGAACCTCCATAAGTTATTTAACCCTGTTTACTTCAGTTTCCCCATATGTAAAATGAATTGGAGTGGGAAATGGTAAACCACTTCAGTATCTTTGCCAAGAAAACCCCAAATAAGGTCATGAAGAATTGAACATAACAAGAAAGTGACTGAACAACAACCAAATATAACTTTTATTTCTTCGAAAACCTGCCTGTTCATATCCTTTAACCATTTCTCAAGTGGAGAATGGCTCATATGCTTAAACATTTGCCTCAGTTCTCTCTATATAAAACTTTTATCTGAGAAACTGTCTAAATTTTTTTCTCCAATTTTGTGCTTTCCTTCTACACCGGTTTTGTTTGTATAAAACCTCTTTAATTTAATGAAATCTAAATTATTGGTTTTATGTTCCATAAGGCTCTTTAGTTCTATTTATTCATAAATTCTTTTCCCATTCATAAATCTGATAAGTAACATATTCTACATTCTCATAAGTTGCTTATGATACCTCCCTTTATATGTCATGAATCCACTTTGACTTGATCTTGATAAATTTGGCAAGATACTGATCTATATCAAGTTTCTGTAAGATATTTTCCAGTTTCCTAACCATCATATTTAACTTTTAAAAAATTCTATTCAGGTCCTTGACTTCTTTCTTTTATTATTGTTTTTTTGTTAGATTTTTCTAGGCTTGAAAGGGATTCATTAAGGTCACACAGATGGTGAACTTTGTATGGGAACTTGAGACAGTCACAAAGATGTGTTAACTAGATTCCTTTTGGAGGGTATGATTCAGAAAAGATAATCATATTTAATTTTCAATAACTCATCAGACATTCAAGGAAAACTAATTCACAGAATAATATAGTTTACATATTTTGTGATTAGCTTAAGTTTTCATGCTACAATGGGCTTTACAAATAACATAGAATTTTTATATTTGATCTTGAAGATAGGAGGGAATCACTAGAGTTAACTGAATAGAAGGGTGGCATGCTCAGTTCAATAAGTAAAGTGAACGGTGGGAAGAGACGTCAGCCTGGGTCAACCAGCAGGCTAGAATAATAGTAACATGAAGTGAAAAAGACTTCTTTTAGGGTAGTAATAGTGTTAGAGAAGAAAAAGGGGGAATTTGATAGAGATACCATGAAGTTAAAGCTCAATCAACAAGACTTCATAACAGATTGGATACAGGGATAAGAAAGATTGGGGAACAGGCTATGATACACAGGCTGAGAGCCCAGGTGACTGGGTGGATTATTATGCTCTTAACAGTAATAGGAAAGCTATGAGCAGGAGAGGGTTGGGGGAGGAAGAAAGTAATTAATTTAGTTTTGAACATGTTAAATTTAAGATCTCTATGAAACATCTAGTTTGAGAAGTGCAATAGTTTTAGATAGGCAACTGGAGGTTGGGAGAGAGGTTAGAGCTATAGGTAGAATATATCTGAGACATCAGAGAATCACCTCCATAAATTTGATAATTAAATTAGGGAAGCTGATGGAACATCATGAGATATTGAAAAGAGAAGGGAAGAGGACCTGTTTGGAGATCCAGTAAATGGTAGAGTCAGAACTTGAATTTAGGTCTCTTGATTCCAAGTTCATCATTCTTTCCAATGGTTTCAAGTTTAGAATTCTCTTCCAGTTATGGGGGTTTATAACAGTAAAACTTTATAGAAACATAGGCTCTTACCCAGCTGAATGGAAAGACTTGACTTGTAGGAGGTCGAAGGCACATCTGAGATCCCTTGATGTCCTGGACTATAAATAGTGCCAGGCTAGGAGCCAGCCAATTACAAGAGAAAGGTGCCACTACACTAAACTAAATATGACCTTGAATAGTTAAATTCTTTTCTTGCTCATTGACCCACTTAATGAGTGACTTCCTTGGACAAAATGAAAACATGCCTGGTGAACTTTCAACCCTTTTCACTTTTCACTCCTCTGATTCTCAATTGCCTGATGAACTGTCATCATTTTTACACAAGAGTTTACTAATCTCCTTAAATATTGCCTACTTAGTGTCTTTTCTTTTACAATATTTTGTTTCCACCAAAGGATAAACTGATTTTTAATGATGAGTGTTTGCTATACATGAGTGAAAAATAATTAGAGAAGGGCAAAGGGAAATCCCTAGACCAAGAGCCCTAGACTATGAGTCTATATTGAAGCTCCTTCTAACTCTCTGGAGATAAAGAAAGGGGCTTCATAAATATAAATTACAAATCACTATTGAGAGATGGCCCTGAACTGAGGTCTTCTGGCTTTGGGACCAGCTTTTTATCCACCATATTTGTGCTGCCTGTCAAGTCCAGTCTCTGACATTTATCAGATAACTGACCCTGAGAAAGTAATTTAACTTCCCAGGTCTCTAGTCTAAGCAAATCTCTTAAGGTTGCAGAGAAGGTACCATTCTACATTAGTAAAAGGAATATTGATTTTCTACATCAATGAACTCACAGGTCCAATCTCTATTCCACTATTAAGAAATGACATGGGCAAATAGATCACATTCTGATCTTGGAGTCAAGAAATCCTGAATCAAATATTGCCTTTGACATTTAGTAGCTGTTTAACAGCAGACAAACCATTTAATTTCTCTGAGCCTCAATGAACTCTCTGAGGGTATAACTCATACACAGGTTGCAATCTGCTTTTGGTGGAAAGGTATTATCCCTAATGTAGCAGCTTCCTTGTAAAGTAACCTCACAACTTTCCCAGCAAAGGGGAAAAAAATCAAAAATCCCTCGATTGCTCCATCAATCGATAATGGGGAGAGTAAAAATGAGAGTAGCAGTTTTTCACAGAAAGTTAAGATCCCTTTTGAACTATAAAATATTCTTAATAGAATACAACTTTTTGTCTGTATACCCATGTGCTTTCTTAGCCAAGAGATTACCTGTAGGTTAATTTCATATTATTTCTGAATAATCAAGGTAATATTTTATATAATTTTTAAGTATTCAATTTTAATTTTTCTTTTTTAATGTTAAACTTTTTTCCTTATGAGGCTCATTCAATGAATATTTGTACAAGTATTTATTGAACTCTCACAATCATGAGCTTTCTGCTAGCCCTTAGGGCAATATTACATAGATTAAAAATCATTCAGAAGAATGTTATTACAATTGTTATTAATAAAATATTTATAGAATACCATCAGCATGTCAACCACCACACAGAATGTGTAAGTAGATAATATCCAAGATCATTATCATCTAAAGGAAGAGATCAATGAAGGCATGGAACAAGAAATAAACAGGGTAACTTCTATAGAGAACTGACAATTCATATCTGCCTATTGTGGCTTAATTTTTTTTTTTTTGCTTGGGGATTTTCCTGTGTAATCTGGAGTTAAGAAAGAAGACTCTTTTCTTGGACACAAATTTCTTTTTTTTCCACTTCACAAAATGCATCTAGTTAAGTTAAATAAGGCTAGAAATAGATGGTGGTTAGTGGACAGGTTACAAAAGTAAGAACATTACTTTTTGTATTTTAGTCTCCAAATTTTTGGTTGAAAGAAATTAAACTGGAAAAAAGTCTGTTACATTATTAAACAGATAAGTCTATTCATTAAATAAGGGCAGAAGAAAACATAGAAGAAAAAAACATACCATTAACAAGTCTTAGGTTTAGTAGGCTCCATGTAGTTCTCAAGTAACATTGTCTAGGGATAAAAGACTCCAATAAGGTCATTTGCTGACCTGATCCTGAAGAGTAAGAACAGAAAGGGAAAAGAAAGATTTTAGTCCCTTAAAAAAGCTGAAGAAAGAATAGAGACTGATTCCTTTCTAGCCCAGGCTTGATATTTCTGAAGAGGATGGCATTGTTTAACCCAGTGTTATATTCTCAATAAAGGCATAGACAGCTTAAGGCAAAGAAAGTGAAAGAAAATTCATAACCTATTGACTTTGTCCCATTTTTTAAAAGAAACTGCTTTGGGCTAAAAAAAAAAGATCTAATTTTTTTCTTGTCATTCACATATAACCTGAATGCTTCTCATTCCTTAAAGCTACAAATCTATTGGAAATTGTAAAATATTTTTGCACTGATTTCTTTTGTTTACATATCACTTCATTTTTCATACATATACCTTCCTTTTCCCCAACCCAAAGAGCTATCCCCTATTTAAAAAAAAAGAAAAAGAAAGAAAATGAAGCATTGTAAAACTAACAAACACAACTCAGTATGACAGTATATGTGGTGTTGCACAGCCATAGTCTCCAATTTCTATATAAACAAATGAGTTGTATCTTTTCATTTTTCCTTCAGAAGCCAAGCTTAGTAGTTATGATATTTATATAGTACTTGGGATTTTTATTGTTGTTTTTGTGGTTCCTTCTATTTACATTGATTTAACCATTGCATATAATGTTTTCCCAATTCTGATTACTTCTCTATGTGTCAATTCATGCAAGTCTTCATATATTTCTCCTCATATTCATTGATTCTATTATATTCATGTACCAGAATGTGTTTAGCCATTTCCCAATGAGCCTCTACTTTGTTTACAAAAAGTGCTACTATAAATATTTTTTGTGTATGTGATATATATGGCTTTTTGGTCATCAACCTTTGTGGGTTATATGCCTATCTACGGACTCTCTAGTCAAAGAGCATAATTGTTTTAGAATTCTTCTCAGGTTGTCCCACCTTACCCAACACAACATACTATAAAATACCATTCATTATAAATCTGGCAGTCGTCCTGTCCTACAGAACTTAACCTCCATTAATGAGCCTAGTCTAAAACCTACCCTGAGGTTTATAAAATATAATTTTCCATTATTTCTGTACTCATGTTATTTGAATTAACTTTTCCTCTGACTTCTCCCAATCCGTCACCTCAAAAGATTCTTTCATAACTGCTGGATGTAATAAATTTGAACTGGCTTCTATACAGGAAAATACCTTCAGACTCTCAATGTCTTAAGTATAGAGCTTACAGTGATGTTAGAGGTCACACCTCCTTGACCATGGGCAGGTTTTGTTTTATTCAGGAAGCATCTCTGTTGTAGAATAAGGGTTCCAGAATCATGCCAGGCAACTGTGGGGAAATATCAAACAAATATCATGTTCAGTAGGAAATTTGTCTTAACTCTTTCTTGCTCAGTTTACTACTGACTGCAGTCAACCTCTTCTTGTGGTAGAGGTAGTCTGTATTTTGTGGTGTGTGTGTGTGTGTGTGTGTGTGTGTGTGTGTGTGTGTGTGTGTCCATGTGTGTCTGTGTCTGTGTGTGTCTGTGTCTATGTCTGTATGTGTTTTGTTTTTTGTTTTTTAAGTAAGGGAAACAGCTACAGTTGCAAGTTGCTACTTGCCAGAGAATTATTTTTCTCTTACTTGTTCAGACATATAGAGATGAAGAAAAAGCTGCTGGAAGAGAAAGGATTCTTTTTACTGACATCATTCTTTAGGTATTCCCATATTTAAGGGCAGACTCCATTTCTAACCCCTAGCAGCCTCAGGATATCTCCTCTATAGTTACTGGCATTTATACCACAATTGTGGGAGAATGAAATATAATGAAAAGAAACAATAGATATCCTTCTGAAACATTGTTTGAAATTTTCTGCATCATTTAAAACCCCTGAGACAATTAAGGTGTGGCTCTCATTGTGATCATTCTTATTATAATTAATTACAAAATAAATTTATGTTTACCTGGTGATAAAACTTCTCAAGATAAACAGGACATTATGAGAATTTCAGCTTTTGAATTTCAACAATTGATTCTAAACTGGATAAATTTTGCTCCCAGAACCTTGAATTCTAATATCCAGATAAAGTTCTTTCCATTTTTTCCTCTATGTGTCTTCATAATGGACACTTTAAGAATGAAATTCCACAGAAGCCAAATTTATTTTTCCAAAAACTCAGTTTGTTTCACAATGGTTCATCTGAATCAAAAAAACTAGTGCTCTGCTGACTCCCAAATCTCAGGCCAACTTACATTCAGTCCAAATTAAGAGTAACTCTGAATGAATTAAAACAAGCCACACCTAGAGGATACTATGGATAGAGTGCCAGGCCTGGAGTTAGGAAAAACTCATCCCTGAGTTCAAATCTGGCCTCAAACAATTAAAAGCTGTGTGTCCCTAGACAAGTCACTTAACCCTATATGCCTCAGTTTTCTCATTTATATAACGAACTAGAGAAAGAAAAAGCAAACCCGTTCAGGATCTTTGCTGAGAAAGTCCTACAAGAGGTCATGAAAAGTTGGACATGACTGAAATGGCTGAATGATGAGAAAGTTTACAAAGTTCTCTCTTCATGATAACCTTAGAGGCAGGGATATTTGTGGAAAGAGAAATGTGCTTGGAGTTGTGTAAAGAGTACAGGATTTAGGGGCAGCTAGGTGGCGCAGTGGATAAAGCACGGGCCCTGGAGTCAGGAGTACCTGGGTTCAAATCCGGACTCAGACACTTAATAATTACCTAGCTGTGTGACCTTGGGCAAGCCACTTAACCCCATTTGCCTTGAAAAAAAAACCTAAAAATAAATAAATAGATAGATAAACAAACAAATAAATAAAAGAGTACAGGATTTGAGATATAGGTTTGAATCTCATCTCTATTACTGGACAAACCAGTCAAGTCTTCTGTTCCTCTGTTTTAATCATCATCAACATAAAAGGGTTGAACTAGATGATCTTTGAAGGCTTTCCAAATCTATTATCTTTGATCCTATAGTCTCTGTGAGGTAGCAGTGAAATATTATTTCTATTTTACCCTGAAGGAAACTGAGGTACTGAGGAGTTAAACAACTTGCCCAGTCTCACAAAGATGAATAGTAAGTGAAAATGTCAACAACTGAACCCTTGCTTCTGAATCTATTTCAACATACCATACTGCCTCTTTAAGAAAAATAGCGATTTCCTTAGCCAGAAAGAAAGGGTAATACATGATATACATGGTCAACAAAGACATTGTATTAGTTGTTTTTGCTTAATTTTCTGGGGAAGATTCCGTTCTAAGGATAGAAATTTTATCTAGAAATTGTGATGTAAAAATAAAAGGCATCAATGAATTTTTTTTCTTTTAAAAGAATGATAGGAATTTAGTAACTTTCTGTGTACAGAGTAGTGCCATATAAATTGTTTTTGCTTATGTTACATGATTTTAAAAGGTGATAAAAGTGGGTTGTTCCCATCATATGACATATAAAACTTAAATGCCTTTGATTACAATATGCTAGTTACTGGAAGGTGCAAAGGAGTTTACTTCATATTATCATATGAATTCCTTCTTGGAAACTCATTTCCTTAAAGTGGAGAAGTGATTGTCAGCAAATACATTAGAACTTTGGTAAAATAGAGTGCAGTTGAATAAAGCTTTGGGGAGAAGGCTTACCCCTCAAACAGATGCATTTCTAAAATTACCTAAAGGACCTCATCTTGCTTGCAACATGGGCCCAAGGTGCAGAGGAAGAGATGAACTAATAAGTTGCCTTTTAACAAAACAAAATAAGAGAAGAAAAACAATCTCAGTTCTTCAAATATTAAGTCTAGCATACAGAATGGGGAAAATGGGAAAAATGTAAATTGCTGACATTAAACTACTCAAATTTTTTTAAAAAAAATTTCTGGACCTTGCCCCTGCTCTTCATGAAGTGAAACCTTTACGTCTCCTTATTCTGGAGAAAGAAATGAGGAAAGGCTGATGGGAGAACCTTTCTTTAAAAGTCCATCCTGTCAGCTCTCTCAGTGGGATCAGAGCAAGGAAAATTAAAATATCAAATAAGTCCATCCATCACAATATTTCATATGTCTTTTCACTTTTCATCTCTCTTATATCTCTGAGATTAAAATTTTCTCTGTCATCTTTTCATTTCTTGTCTAGGAGTGAATGGTATGTTTATAAAATCTAGGACTTTTAAAATGAAAGGAATATATAAGAGATTTCTAAGATTCCTTGCATCTTTCTAGAGCTATTACATAATAAGCTTTAAAGAATCATCTTTAGTACTTTACATGGGTCATTTAACAGGATCTCAAAGACTATCCCATAGTTATTAAGCTCCAAATTATCTATGCAATTTATGGATAGGTAAACTGAGCTACAAGAAATAGGAAAAATGACTATAATCACTCTGTGAGTCAAAGCAAGAACAGAAAAAACCTGTCATGTGTTTTCTCAATCAGTAACAATATATTTTCATTTTATAATCATGAATCATTCCTGCCAGCTACAAATAGATAGTATCAAAGTCTGTCTGGTATGGGAAAGATTCTCTTGCAATAAAAAGAAGTCCAGCTTATTAATGGAAAATAATTCTTATGTCACAGACTACCCAGTTTGTTTGGAAGTTACTGGATTTTTTTTTTATTGTTGTTGTGAACTTGAGAAACATCCACAAATACGAGTATTTCAATATCTAACAGACAGAAAAGAAGATTTTATATAAAACTTTGAACTTCTGTATATATATATATATATATGTATTAGTAAACATTTAATGTAATAAAGTAGTCACAAAATTGTCCTACTTATCTTTGTTCCTTTCTAAATTCCATTCTGAGATCTATTCTATGCTCTCTTCTTTGTATTTTTAAAAATGTTTCATTGGTACTTTTTTTGCATTATTATCACTGCTCATCAATTTTATTTTACTTCTGAAAAAACAAACTCTAGAGTCAAGCAAACAAATTAACACATTGGTTCTGTCTATAAATAGATGTTTAATTCCACATCTCTAATCCATTGTCCTTCTGCCAAGGAGTGGAAAGCATATTTCCTCAATGGTTTTTCTAGAGTCCTGATTAATCATGGACTGAATATAGGAGAAACAAATAGAAAAACAAAGATAATCCCACTTCTCATATTCTGAAAGAACAGATCCATGGACCCTGATGGAGGTGGGGGGTGGGGGTCTATAGTTAGATCTCCAAGGATATGTAATCTTGTAAGGGAAAATAAATCTCCATTGTCACTATCTCCTAACTGAAATTTAGCGTTTCCTTCTATTATGAATATAGGCAACAAATCATTATTCTAAGATGTGCATTAATTTCACCATACTGTCAAAGGGGTCTGTGATAAAAAAAAGTTTTAAGAACCATATAGGGAGACAACATACATAGAAGGCTTCACTAGAAAATCAGATGCAAAGTCAGTAGCAAAGGAAATGGTCATTATTTTCTTTAATGTAATTTCTACTGATAAAAACTATAACCATGTTTTGATGTTGAATAATTTGAAAGCACCAAGGACTTTGGTGTCAAGAACCTTCTTTTCTGAACCTAGAAAGACTTACATGAACTGATGCTGAGCAAAACTAGGAGAACATTGCATACAGAAACAACAATATTGTGTGATGATCAGCTATGATAGACTTAGCTCTTCTCAGTAATACAATGATCCAAGACAATTCTAAAAGACTCATGATGGAAAACTGTATCCACATCCAGAGAAAGAATTATGAAATCTGAATGCAAATCAAAGCATACTATTTTCACTTGTTTTATTATTCCCCCTTTATTCTGTTTCTTCTTTCATAACTTGACTAATGTGGAAATCTATTTAATATGATTGTACATATATAACCTATGTCAGATTGCTGTCATCTTGTGGAGAGAAAGCAGGATGGGAGGAAGGGACAAAAATTTGGGACTCAAAATCTTAGACAAGGGGCAGTTAGATGGCACAGTGATAGAGTACTGGCACTGGAGTCAGGAGGACCTGAGTTCAAATCCAGCCTCAGACAATAATTACCTGTGTGACCTTGGGTAAGTCATTTAACCCCACTGCCTTGCAAAAACCAAAAAAAACCAAAACTTAGACAAATGAATGTTGAAAACTATCTTTACATGTACTGGAAAAAATAAAATAGTATTTTTAAAAAAGGACTTTATTTTGTGGACCTTCAATTGTTTGGGGCTCCTGAGGAGGTAGGCTATAACACCTGCAGAGGCAATTAACCACATGTATCTTCACAAAGTTTGCTGTCTTAAATAATAATAATAGTATAAATAGTATGAATAATAATAATAATAATAGTAATAACAACAGTGAGTCAGATTCAGAGAATATTTGGTGCTTGGGATAGGCAAGACACTGCTCTTCCTGGAGCTCATAGTATTATTACCTGTTCAGTTGGAAGTGTGGGGACAGGGAAGAGAAGGAATGGAGGACTTCTCTTTTAGATTTGCCTCCTCTCCTCTGGCTTATGGGCAGCTAAGTTGGAAACAGAGAATGTGGTGTAGTAAAGAGATGTCAAATATAAAGACTGAGATTGAATGTGGCCCAAAACACTAAGTGTAGCTCAAAGCAGATTAAAATGTAATTGATAAATATCTAACAAAAGTAGATAAAAATATAAGACAAACATAATATAAACATGTGGATTTCTAAAGTCAATATGATCCTTATGTACAGTTTAGTGACCCTCATTTCTTTTTAAGTTTGACACCACTGATTTAGAGGACACTATAATTCCTGGACTCCTGGGCTGTTTGGATTCTGAGTTTTTTCCACTGAGATCCAGAGGGAGGTCATGGTCAAAATGGTGGCAGTAGTGTGACCTTCCAGTACATTCTACCTCCTGCCTCTTCCTCAGGACTCCATGCTGCTTCACTTAGGCTGCCTTGCTGTTCCCTTTCAGTGTCCATTGTTGCTGTTATTGCTAATCATAGCAATACCATAGACCCCAGAGGTCTTGTGGATGCCGTGGTCCTCCATCTAGGATTACTCTTCAAAACTTATCGGTAAAATTCTCACTGTAATTTTGATGCACTAAGCTTCAAGATGCTGACATAGGGCTTATGATCCACTAACCAACAATGTTTGTCTGTGGTATTGCTTTACCTGATAAAAATTCTCAGTATGCACTCTCCATAGTCTGCTAGAAAAGATGATAGCATGGCTTACTATGGTGAGCAAGGAAAGAGAGTCAAAGTTAAAGACTGGGACTTCCTGGCACCTCGTATAATTAGTGGAGGAGAAGTTGTTCTATTGACCTGGGTGTGTCAATGTGGGAGACAGAGCAATGAAGATAGTGTTTGTAATGGAACAGAGTGTACAAGATAGACTAATCCCAGGGTCATCTAACTGTGGAAAGTCTTACTCTGCACTGAGGTTAGAAAGGGACAGGCAATGCTCACAGAAGGGGTATTATTAGAGACTTGCACATTGTACCCCATGAGGAATAAGATAGGGGTAGAGAGCAGGCAGAGATCACTGACTTTCCTTTACTGTTTTCATCCCTTTTGCTCAATACTGTTGAAGATCATCATTACTAAATCTCTCCCAGGGCCATCTATTGCTTTTAAACTCCTCCAAAATATATAATGCAGTATTCTGTTCAAAGTTTAGTTATGGATTTTAACAGTGTAGAACTGAAACATCCAAATGAGTCCTGATTCCTTAAAATCAGTAACCTTGAAATGTAGTGTTTTCCCAGTAGGATTGGTCATAATGTTTGTGGAATTCTACTTTTGAAAGAGCCTTTAGAAACACACAAGACTGTTAGTATTATTTTGGTATTGTTAGTTTATAGTCACATTTGTCCTTAACAGCCAAGGTATATTGCTTAGTTTTACCACCTATTTTTTCACTAGATTTGTTTCCAAAAGATTTATCCAAAAATAAGATCCATCCTCAAGGAATATCTATTATATCCAAAAGAAAAATGCTACAGTAAAATGGCTCTCAATAATGGTCCCAACTTTTGGATAAACCTTAGATCTCAATAAAGGAACTAGTAGCTTGAACAGAAAGATAATAATAGAGATGATTCCTGCACTTGTTTTTTTTTTGCTATTCAATTGTTCCATCATCTATACCTATAAGAATGCTCTCTATCATTAGAACTACTTGCAGAAATAGCAACAAAATTTTCTCTTTAATTTTATTCCAATTATACTTGGTCAATAAAGTGCTGACATGATTATTGGCACTATAAATAGGCTTATATTTTATGTTTTAGCACCTTACAAGTTTGTGTAGATACTTTGGTGGAATGACTAACTAGGGTAAGACAACAGGGTTTTGTCCCAGAGTATGCAATTTAAATGGTGTACTTGCATGGCTTTAGCAGTATAGGAATAAAAGAGCTCAGCACCTAGTTAGAATAATTAGTTAAATTAGGAAGCAACCAGGTGGTGTCAATTTGAGTTCCTTCCTCTTTTTCTTCAAGCAAGAATTTGCAGTTTACAGGACTTGCTCTAGGCAGGAAAATCCTGAGGAAACATGCTGGGAATTTTCTTATTCTTCTGATTTTCTTCACAGAATGAAACCATAAGAGAAGTGGGATATAGTTGTGAAGACTTTGCTGCGCCTTCCCTTCCTTCTTCCTTCACAAACCCCTCACTCCCCAAAAGAATGCATATCAACCCTATTCTGAGACATTTTCCAATATTTTTTCTTCACTTAAGCAACAAAATTCCACCTGATAACCCTAATTACAAACTGCTCAGGCTGCCACAGGACAAAGAAGGTCACAAATCTTTTGTATAATAATTTTACCTTTCCCAAACTAAATTTAGCAAGTTATCAATTTCTTGAAATAAGTAAGGAGTTCTCAGATTCCATTTCTTCCTTATATTCTTAAAACTGGTCCCTGAATTCTGGTGCATTAAGCCCTAGGCATGGATGAGGACTGCATATGGTCCCCTTTTAAAAGATGCTGCTAAGTTTCTTTTTTCTTCTCTCCACCGTCACCCCCTCCTACCTCTATTCCCTCCCCCCATCCTGTTTCCTCTTAGAAAATTGAATTGGTCTTTTCTTGGATGATTTTTGTCATTTCCACTATCAGAAAACAACACATCAGTCAATCAAAGCCAAAGATATCACACCTGATAATCAAGGCAAAGGATCAAATGGATTTGACCATAGCATTACCATTCCTTATCTTTCTCTTTTGCAATTAATATCTCAAATTAGTCTTTTAACAGTTAATGCATTTTTCCTCATTTGATGGCGGACTGCAGGTTCAGATAAATGTTCAATGATCTTTGTAATAATTTGCTCCATTTAAAACATGTTGTTTCTTAATTAGTTGTTGCCCTTCCTGTCATTTATCTTAGAAATTTATTCTTCACCCTGTTCGCTAGATCCCTCCCTTTTATCTCTCCCTTCTGCAAAACATGCTTCAAATCAACATGCTTGCCCCACATCCCCAGATTAATCCCACCCTGATCCTGACTAAGCCCCCCTCTTCCCTGATTATTCCTTTTCTCTTTGTCCTTTCAGTGTTAGTGTATTATTTGACTTCTATTACCCTATTTTGCCCAGAACTTGCTGCATTCTAATTTTTTAAGTTGCTTCTTGCTTGTTATTAAGCACTTCAGGACAGGAACTTGTCTTTTCTCATTCCTAGTGTGGCTTTGTACACATTTAATTCTCCACAAAAGTCAATTAACTAACTTCAATTAGCTGCCCTTGAAAATGTTAAAAAGGAAAAAAAAAGAAATGGTAGTGATGGTGATGGAGATAAAAAAGGGATAGTAATGAGGTCCCTCTTTATGTCCCTATCTACACTGGCTAAGTAAATGAAGACATAACTTATGAATCTTACTTTACCATCGCCTGGGCATTACTGCTTCCTGAGATTTATAATCTTGAAAGCTATTTGTCATTAAAACAATGTAAAAGATAAAAGTAATTTCAGTAACACAATGAAAATATTGCAGAGCAGAAATGCTTGTTCCAACAGACCACAAAGGCAGGAGGAAAATGCTTCAGAAATATTCTAAATGACAGCTCAGAAGAGACACTGTCAAGGTCAGGTCCAAGGATGTGGACCTCCTCAATAAGTTTTGTTACTTCTGCCACACCCAGAAGGGCATAAATTGCCACAGGTACAAAAGGAAGGAATCCCTCCTCTCACATCTCCTATTTCTCTAAGGCAACTAGGTTTAGGGCTAGTTGGACTCAGAGGACAACACATTTACTCCTAAAGCTTTGCTCCTACATGGGTATGTTCTATGATCCAGTGAGTTGTTTGGTTGTTTGATTGTTTTTCATTCTTGTCTAACCATTTAGATTTTCTTGGAAAAGTTGTTAGCAATTTTCTTCTCTGACTCATTTTACAGATGAGGAGCTGAGGCAAATAGAGTTAAGTGACTTGCCCAAGGTCATCATATCTGAGATTAGATTTGAATTCATGAAGATGAGTCTTCCTGATTTCAGGTCTGGCATTCTATCCACTGTGCTACCTAGCTACCCTAGAGAGTGAGTCAGAGGTAGATTTAAAACAAATTAGATCATAGGAATTAAGGCTCCAGGAGAGGTCTAGAAAGACCTGTACTGATGCTATGCCCTGTTGCTACCCAATGACTGCCTTTGCCCATGCTCTTCTCCATTTCATCATAAGCCAAGCACTTAGACAACTTTCAGACCTCCAGATATTCAGAAGAAGAATGATCTACTCCATCTACCTGAGGAAACTGTTTTCAACTTTTCAAAGGATGTCATACACTCCGTATCTCTACCATTGTTTTGGTTTATCCCTGATTCAAGTCGGTCTCTAGTCAAAGAAAGAGAAGAGTATTCAACAATGATAAGCTTTGAGGTTTTCTGGCATTGGTCTGGCTAAGTGAAGCTATCTTTTTTGAGTTTTCCTTTGTTGTTTTTGGGGTAGAGTGGCTATTTTCTTTTGGAGATGTTCATTTGTTGACCTTTTAAATCTTATCAGGGATAAATTATGTGGTTGTTATGAGTTGGACCCATCTTTGTGGGGGGCCTAGAAAAAGGGCCAACACAGCTGGCAACTAGGTGATGCAGTGCATAGAGCACTACCCTGGAGTCAGGAGGACTCGAATTCAAATCCAGCCTCAGACACTTAATAATTACCTAGCTATTGCGACCTTGGGCAAGTTACTTAAACCCATTGCCTTGCAAAAAAAAAAATGGGGGGGGGCAACCTGTGGTTGACTTTCCAGTGAGATCACAAAAGACATGAATATAGAACAGTGAGAGAAATGATTATTTCCCTCTTATTTAATTATTACTTACTTAACCATTATTTTTTTTAGGTTTTTGCAATGCAAATGGGGTTATGTGGCTTGCCCAAGGCCACACAGCTAGGTAATTATTAAGTGTCTGAGACCGGATTTGAACCCAAATACTCCTGACTCCAGGGCTGGTGCTCTATCCACTGTGCCACCTAGCCTCCCCTTACTTAACCATTATTAAGTGAGATTAAGATTTTCCCTTTCCATTTCTTCATTCAGAAATAAACCCTGTAAAATATTCAGCCACTCTCTAAAGGATATTGCCAATAAATGAGATTGCCCAAATCCCTAGGATACATGCTTTTCAATTTGGGTGGGAATCTTCTCAACTAGAAAAACCTTACAAATAGAATCTAGTCTAGGCAAGATCTTTCCCTTAAGGGGAAAAAACTCCCATGTATCCTAGGTACTTTTCATTAGAACTTATCATAAGCCACTTTATGAAGGGGAAAACCAATCAGAGTTGCCTAGGCAGAGATGGATCTTATGTCCAGATTGCTGAAGTAGATGAATCGCATGATTAGATAGCTAAAGGACTTTTTTTGTTCATTTCCTCATTAATATGTCCACCCTGTCATTGATTAACCAATTAGAGTTGATTTTCTTCCTCAGGGATATACCCTTTTCCAAAGGCTTATTAAACAATCAATATTCTCTAGGAAGGGTCTTTGGTTTATGAGAGAAAGTCAAATGGCCACCTTTTATTATTTCCTACCTATAAATTATACAATTATTGTTAAGTAGCCAAAATTGTGTCTTTTTGACGTTTCATTCATCACACAAGAAAGTAGTAGAGTTAAGACTGGGCCCTAAGTTTATAGAAAGAAGATAATGCATAATCACAGGTTTCCTGCCAGGAGCTAGTCATGGTTCCACTAAGCAGAGGCATACTAGAGATGTGACTGATTTCAATCTTGTGGCTCCAGGAAAGAGTCACTGAACTCTAAGTTTCTGGCTCCAGAAATGGTATAGAAGTGGTATAATCCAAGTAATGGTATAGGAGAGAGGGTGAGGGAATAAGTTCTTAAATACCTACTATATACCAGATGCTTTACAAATTTGATCCTCATAACAACCCTATGAGGTGGGTGCTACTATTATCCTCATTTGACAGCTGATGAAACTTAAGAAGATAGGGTCACACAGCTAAGAAGTATGTTCTATCAATCTATCCCCTGCACCATCTAGCTGCTTCTACAACCTGGTTGTAGTTGTAGTTGTAGCTTATTCTTCATCTAGAGGAGGACCATGATATAAGGTGATGTCGTGACTTGAAAGTGAATTGAGTGAGGCAGAGCTATGTAAAGTCACCAGCCTCACTCTTTCCTCATAAACCATAGAGGTCCAGTAGCAGGATATAGATCAGGATGGCAAGAGATGGTCCTGGATGCTATGGGTAGCATTGACTTTTTAGGTTGAGGTCTTTTCCAGATCTGTTTGAGGCAATGACCATTAAGGCTAGGTAAGAAATGAAGCAAAAAATGGTCTCTATTACCTAGTTTAAAAAAGTCAATATGGGGGGGGGGGGGAAGAGACCTTCAGGGTTTCTGATCATCACAGAAATAATTGCTATTTACACTTATTTTGGGTCATCAGCAATCCAAACAAGATAAACTTAGGTTGGGACCTATTAGTGACCAATCAGTGAGAGTCAGAACAATTTAGGTTTAAAAGAATGCTAACCTGTAAATCCCAAGTAGTAAACCTTGGTAGCCAGGAAGTGAGTAACTATAAGAGCAAGTGCTGAGAATTCATGAACCCTTCACTTCTGGAATAATGAACAAGTCAAGTATCAGACATATGAACCCAGGGTTAAATGAGTGCATTGGACTGAACCATTGTGAAGAGGACAAAACCTGAGCTATGAACTTTGCTAGTGAGAGCTATTTGAATAGGATAGATGTAGTGGGTCAGCTAGATGGCACAATGGATAGAGTACTGGCCTTGGATTCAGGAGGAGAGGAGTTCAAATCCAGACTTTGACTCTTACTAGCTGTATGACCTTGGGCAAGTTACTTAATCCAATTGCCTCAAATCCAGGGCCATTTCCAGTCATCCTGATTCATATCCAGTCCACTGGACCCAGATGACTCTGGAGGAAAAAGTGAGGCTGGTGACTTAGCACAACACCTCCTCACTCAAATTCAGTTCACGTGCTTGTCATGACATCACCTCCCTGATGTTGTGGTCTTCTTTGAAAATGAAGGACAAGATATTAATAGAGGTAGTGAGAAGATCATTGGCTCTCTAGAATTCCCAAGTTCATTTCCTTCTAGATGAACCCAACCCCCTTAAGGAAGTACTTTTCATTTGGAGGTTATACATGTCTCTTGGTTGACTTAAGAAGTTAGGAGGTACCTTTATAATATCCCCAAGTTCATTTTCTTCCTAAGTAGATTTCAAACTTATAGGTGAATTCAGTAAGAATGAAGGTCTGTGGGGTAGAAATTGTAACTCACTCAAATGTTAGGGAATTGGCTTCTCTGGCAATCCCAAGTTTGTTTCCTTTCTTAGGGAGAGTTAGAGTGCAAGGGACAAAAAAGATGAGTCAAATTATTTCAATTGTATGAATGACTATGAATGCATATTTTTTTTTGCATTCTGTTTGTGTGAAATAAAAGCTGTCTGTCTGAAATGCATTGCTAACTTGAATGCTTGCATGGGATTTGGTGTTTCCCTTTATCCATATCTATCCAAGCCTAAAAAAGAATTAAATTCTAAGAGTTATCAAAGAGGACTCTTTGTAAAGCCAAATAAGCCAAAGAGTTATGACTTTTGTAAGATCATTACCAATATTTAAATTAGTCTTTACAGATCCAGAGTTTAGGATTCTGGCCCTCAGGGTCTCTCTAAGGCTCTATAAAATTTGTCACAACACATAATTTGGCTAATTTCTGTAAACCTGCAGGAATTAAAGATTTGCTCAAGATCATTGGCTCAATTTTCTAAGCACTTGCAACTGTTTAGGAATTTTCTCTATCACTTAAAGGGAGGCAAAATCATAGATTGTTGAAGCTGAAAAAATTTGAAAGTTCTTCTAATCCAACCTCCTCATTTTTGCAAGTAAAGAAAATAAAGCCAAAAGTCAAAAGATGGCTTATTAAGGATTCCAGAAAAAGTTAGAGAAGAGGCTAGTGCTGTTACTCCTGGAAAGAGTACTGGCTCTGGAAGCAGACTCCTTGTGTTCAAATCCCACCTCAGATGTTGACTTATTTGTGTGACCTTGGGCAAGGCTCTTAACCGCCATGGGCCTTGGTTTTTCTAACTTGGAAAATGAGATTGTTGAACTAAGTGACCTCTGAGCTCTGGTCTGCAGAAAGAATATAAAAAAGGTAAAGTGGCCTTGTTAAAATCAGAGCAGGTAAGTTAGTCCATTCAAAGAGAGTTTGCTTCCTTTTTCTTTCTCTGCAAGCATAAATTTGACCCTAGTTGACCATCAGTGACGAAAAGGAAAATAATAAAGGAAAGTCCTCTCAAAGAGATATGTTTTGCAGATCAAGTAATTTTGGTACAACATTTTTGCTTAGTATCCCAGAGTTCTATATTTTCTGCTTATAATAACTACTTTAAAAATAACATTTATATAGCACTTGCTATTTCTCAGGCTGTATTAAGGCCTTTACAAATATTACTGCATTTGAACCTCACCCTGGGAAATAGGTGCTATTAGGCCCATTTTTAAAGATGAAGAAACTGAAGAAAAAATAAATAAAATGATTTGTCCTGGGTCACATAGAGGCTAATTTTGAACTTGAATCTTCCTTATCCTAATACTCTATCCACTGCCCTTTCAATTGCCCCTGGTAAGCCTTCTTGGTTTTTTTACATATCCACTAGATGAGGTACCCAATCCATTTAGTGCATAAGACCTCTTATTCTCTGGATTGTTTTTAAGGTAAAGAGATCAAAATATACAATTTTGATTGGTTGGTATTCTTTTGAGGAGTTCTAGTCTCACCTTTATGAAATTCATGAAAATTAGACACCAGAATGTCCTTTTAGAACGCTGCTGTTTATTGTAAAAGTAATGTTTTCACAACTCTGAAAGTTTAATGTCATTGATCAACAATAGCAAAGTCCTGTGAAAACAAACACCTTCCCTAGAAATGATGCTGGAAGAGTGGACTTTATTGAATCTGTTTACCTTCTCGATGCAGGCTCATATGACACTGACCTCTGTCACCAGAATTCTAATGATGGCGTTTCTTTCCAGAGCTGCACCTACATCACTTGTACTGGGTTCCTTTGAAACAGAAGGCCACTTTCTTATGGATTGGCATTAAATGCAAATAGCAAATAGACAGGAGGGGACGCACACACAATAAAAGCTTTATGTAACAATAAAGACTCTTTATTTAGTGAGGGAGTGTGGTACATTACTGCCCTGTGATAACCTGGGATAGCATTCATATCAGTTCGTCATGCATTTTACACCAAGTATTACAATTGATTTGCAAGGTAGGAGGAGAATTCCCATCTTGTAACACCTGCTCTGATTTAGACTTAATTTTGGCCTCAGTAAAAAAAAACAAAATAACCACCTGATGGAGAAAATCTGCTACTCAAAAAAGACTTTCTACCTATGTTAGATAAAATTGGTGGGGGCGGGGGGGGGGAGGAAGTGAAATAAAGACTATATGGAAAAGGAGGAAACCGATGGGCATGAGTAATCTTTTATTCCTGTAAAACTGCTCCAGCCTAACCCTACTCTAAAAATCACTGCAGCACATATGGGAGCAAGCCCAAAATGAGCAAAAGTCCAGGGAGAACCCAAAGGCAATTAAAGATTACCTTATTCACAGTCTTCCTGGTACAGACACATGCATACTTACTGAAAGGCAGTCTTGCCAAAGGATTAACCTAGCAAAGGATTAAAAAGTAAGACCTGTCTGAGCAAATGAATATATTTACCTATAGAAAACATATATATAGTATATATAGAAAGTATACATACACATATAATAAAACAGAGAAGCAAGTGAAACTTGAAAATACACTAAGAGTTTTGGGACACCTCGAATAGAGGATAGAAGGTTTTATATGAGTGTGTCCTTATAACACCTAAATAAGGTTACATCCTTTGTTCCCCTCTGTCCATTAACCCACATATACTCTTTGCTCACTACTAGATTAATTCTTTTGCAAAACTGAGTCTATGTTATATTAATGAATATGGAGATATCAGATGACTGTATCAGTAGCTACAGTGCTCAGAGAAGAATTGCTTTCTGGTATCTCTGCTGAGTATTCCAAAGGTCTAGCAGAAAAGTCATGGACAACTAGAGGACTCAGTAATAGAATGGTAGACCTGGCCTCAGAAAGACCTGAGTTCAAATCTGATCCCAGAAACTTACTGGTCCCAGAAACTTACTGGTCCTGTAACTCTAGGCAGGTTACTCAATCTCTGTTTGCTGTAATCAGTGGAAGAAGGAAAAGGTAAACCACTCCAGTATCTTTGCCAAAAAAAAACCAACCAAAAAAAACCAAACCATAGACTATATTGGTGTGCTATGGTCTATGGGGTCACAAAGAGTTGGACACAATTGAACAAGACAAAAATGTCAATACCAAATAACTGAAGGAAAGGATGTTTAAAGTTCTGTATTTGTTGAATCATTCTAGGAGGTACTTTTAAAAAAATATTAATTGATATAGCCGTGCTACACAAGCCCATTTGGGTCTTGGATGATATCATCCCTATAACTTTAGTTCTACTGGCAGAAATCCACCTTGGTTAAGCTTCATTTTTTTTTAACAAAGATTAGATTTTATAGTACAAAATAGGGAAAGACAGGTACAAAGTAGCATCCAGAATATAACCTATTAATCCATAAACATTCATTGCAAACCTACTATGTATCAGACACTGTGTTTAAACAATAGCCTCCTTTTATTTGCAAGTGTTCTCATCAATTTAATTGGATAGAGGGTTTAAACATGTCTTGAGGCATCATCCCATTGGTAATTCAATAGAAACTCCTGTTATTAAATGTGGAGGTACATGTTTGTTGTGGTTTATCATTAAGATGCCCATCTCTGGGCAACCCTCCCAGGTTATGGGGAAATGAGCTCAGTGGTAAAGAATCAGATAATATGCCTCAGAGGCTAAATCTGTAGGACATGTACTCATCCCTGACTATCCCCTCTTGGATGCATCCTATGTGCGTCTTGATTCTCAAGCAGTGGAGGACCCTATTATAGCAAACAGGAAAAGACAAATATGTGACAAGAGCTCTTGTCACAGACTTCTTGTCTCCAGAAGTGCAGCATGCAGAACTACAAATACCACACCAGGGAAACAAAAGGAAAGACCCTAGACACCTACACCACTGCAACCTTCTGAGAATCCTCTATTCCAGCTACTTCCCCTTTATCTTACAAATATTATCTCATTTTATTCTCACAACAAAACTGGAAAGTAAGTGCTGTTAGTATTCTCATTTAACAGTTGAGGAAACTGATTTGCCCTAGAATCACACAGTCAGGAAGTTTCAGAGGTCAGATTTTAACTCAATTCATTGTGATACCAAGGCACCTCTACTTATATAAATATACACTCACATATGTGTATATATAAACATACATGTATATAATTATATATGCACTTGCTTCTCTCTCCTACTAGATATAAGTTCCTTTTGAGTAGAGATTGTTTTTACTTGTACCCCATAATCTAACAGAATCTTTTACTTGTACCCTGTAATCTAACAGAATCCCTGGCACAAAACAGATGCTTAATACTTACTGATTGATTGAAATGAGACAAAGAGACCAACCTAGAGGGACAGCTGGGTAGAAGAGTGGATAGAGTGCCAGACTTAGAGTTTTTCTGGGTTCAAGTCTGACCTCAGAAATTTATTAGCTGAATGACAGCAAGTCACTTAATCCAGTTTGCCTCAGTTTCCTCATCTGTAAAATGATCTAGAGGAAAACTCCAGGAAAATTCCCCCAAAATGGGGACACAAAAATAGACTAGACTGAAAGGACTGAAGAACAACAAAAATTCCAGTATCTTTGCCAAGAAAACTCCCCAAAATGGGGACACAAATAGACAAAATTGAAAGGACTAAACAACAATTCCAGCATCTTTGCCAATAATCCCCCCCCAAGAGGTCATGAAGAGCTGGATACAGCTGTAAAATGATTAAACAGCAATGCAAGTAAGCAAGATTTATTTCAGGGGGCATATTCACAATGGGCAGCATTCCTGGTCCATTTTTTTTATGTCTTCAATGTTTCTGGATCCTGGAATAGAGCATTTATGCTCCTACATTAAGATTCCCTATTACAGACAACCAGGAAAAGATAAATGTGTAATATCTTATTTATATAAATCACTTATCTGGTTCACCACCATAATGAGACCCCCTCCCACATACAAACCTGATACTTTTAAAGGTTGAGTCACAACACAGTCCCCTGGTCTTGCCCCTCCCTATAAGTCCCCAAGGACCCACCCAGATATGAGTGTGGACTTAGTCAAGGGCACACGATACTGATGTTTTACACTGAGAATTACAATGAACAACATGGAGATCTTGGACATTTAACTGTATGATGCTGGCTCGGGGATGTCTCTGGTGAGAACCCAACCCAAACTAGGTCCCACCATGTCAGAACACCAGCTGAAGACAACAGAAGCCAGTACTGCTAGGTTGTAGACTTGCAGCCTGAAGAAGAGCATAGAACAAAATGTCCCTTTATGGTTACATAATTAAAGATATCAGCATTTTTTTTATTTCAGTTCTCTTGAGGAACTTTGTGATCAGAACAAGCTTTGACCCTCGAGGTCACCATGGAACTCTTTGGCTGGTGATAACAGCAAGAATATCAGGGCCCAGCTGGTATCAGAAGCCTGGCTAAGCCTAATTAAGAGTCAGAAGGGTCAGGCCTGCAGAGCTGCCTGGGGTCATCAGCATCAATTGTTTCTGAGCCTCCTGCCCTGATGTCCTGGACACTGTTTTATGATTGCTTTTGACTTACTACTGACCTGGACCCTTATCTCAGCTTTGGTAGCCTGGCTTCCTTCAAGTCCCAGCTAAAATCTCACCTTCTACCAGAAGCCTTTCCCTATCCCTCTTAATGCCAGGGTCTTCCTTCTGCTGATTAATTCCTGGACATAGTTGTTTGTCCATCGCTATCTGCCTATCTGCATAAGGGAGCAGGGACTTTCTCTCACCATTCTTTGCATCCCTAGAGTGCCTGGCCATAGTAGGTACTTAATAAATGTTTATTGACTGGCTGAACCCCCTTTTCATTTTCAGTTGGATCCCTGCTTCCCAAAGATCTGAGTCACATATCCCATCCAGTCTGCACACATCATTATCTCTTCAACTATTCCCCTCCTTGCTGCAAAATATTTCAGGAATAAAAAGGACTAGATGATACTAACTGGCATTTAAGTTTTCCAATCCACCCATTATCTCATCTGATTCTTCAAATAATCTTTTTTGAGACAGGTGCTCTTATTTTCCCCCCATTAAGAGACTGAGACTCATATAGGTCAAGTGACTTGCCAGGCTCATCTGGCTAATAAGACTCTCAAGTAAATCTTTCTGTCCTGAGATTCCATAATCTGTTCACTACTCCATACTGCCTCTCAGTCCTATTTTATAAGATCATAGCTAAAATCAGAAATACCCTCAAATCATGTAATTCAACCTTATCTTATTAAAAAGGAAATAGGGGACCAGTAAAGTTAAATGTGATTTCCCAAGGTCACAGTTACTAGTGTCAGAGGCAGAAGTCAAACTCAATACCTCTGACCCCAGAGCTATTGTTCTTTCTACTCTACTATATTGTCTCTCCATGATGTCTCATTATGGGCTGTGAAAGTCACAGTCCAAACAGCTCACTTGGGGTTATGTTATCAGCAAGCTAAAGGAAGACACTGATACCCATATAACTATTGACACAGTTTTATTATTCTTTTCTTAAAAGGTGCTGTCCAGGGTCAGCTAAGTGGCACATAGAGAATAAAGCACTGGTCCTGGAGTTAGGAGGACCTGAGTTTGAATGCGGCCTCAGACACTTAATAATGACCTAGCTGTGTGACCTTGGGCAAGTCACTTAACCCCAATGCCTGAAATAAATAAAAAAATTTTTAAAAGGTGCTGTCCACCTCTACTGTCACCATTAGCCTCTGGAATCCAGAAGGGACATCCCTGTCCATCTCTATTCTGAAGCTAATACTGTATTTAACAAAAGGTGCCTTACCACCATCTGGCATTCTGCAACTACACAGCCTCCATCCTACAAAGGAAAGCAGAGGAGGGGACAAGCAAAGGATTACTTTTATCATAATGGAGGAATGTAGAACAAGAAGTCAAAAACTGTTGGACATTCCAAATATATCTAGTGACACCAGATGTCTTTTTCCAGGAAGCAACAAAAAAGTGGGTTCAGCAATGGTTGATTTTTGAGAAAGGAAAACATGAAATTGAGTAGGGACAGGAAGCTTTGAAGGTCCTGCTGTTTCAGGGACCAATCCATCATGAAATGTGTGTGCATTATTAACTCAGGTGAAGTGAATGCTGACAGTATTGATGCCATGACCTACGCAAATGAACTAGTTTCCAAATTCACATTTCTCTTCTATCATTTGAATACTCAGTGTATAGGTATATAACAGACTAGACACATATTTTTCATATATAACTAATGTAGGAATTTATTTTATTTGACTTCCTACATTAGTAGTACATAATAATAGTAAAAAAGAAAGGTAGCATTGATGAAACATTTAAAAATATAAAAAAGGTAGCAAAAAGAAGTTCAGAGACAATAAGCTAAGCAGTGTTGTTATTATCATGTTAAATATAGACTTTCTAAAAACTACATAACAGTCATGATTTCATATACAATTATTTTTTCCTGTTTCTTTAATATATGGAAATGTTCATGCTTGTCAAGTTCAAAATTTAAAAAAATAAATGTATAGGGCCAATGCAAATGTTTATACACTGACTTTGGAATCTGCAAAGGGAGTGAACTTGATTTATGAAAATGATCCTTTTACCCAATGAATTAGTTGATTAGCTACTTCTGTACTTTAATTTTGATTTAACAGATTGTCCATTATGAAGGACTTTTATCTCATCAAAGCAACATTTAATGGAAGAAAAAATACTTTCTGTGACCATTTTTGCCTGTCCCTTCTTTGCTGATTGCATGGTCAGTACATCATTGAATACGTGACTGCCACCCTGAAGTCCTAGAAAGCAGGGTCTCCATATCACACTGGAAAATTCCAGAGGCAACAGAAATTCTGAAGCATTAATTAGGAATTCCCCTTGATAACTAATGCTTATTTATGTACCTGCCATAACATTGACAGTTGATAAACTTTGGCAAGGTCAAGTTTTATAAAGACCCTCCTTCCTGGGACCGCCCCCCCCCTTCAGCAAGATCCAAAAGGAGTTGATTGACTAAAGGCTGGATATAGGGGCTCCTTAAGTGCTTTAAATACATTTGTAGTCTCCAGCAGCCTCAACTGATCATTAGGCATCACTACATCATTAGTATAGCCCTCAGGGTACATGTAACTAATTTGAGGACATCTCATTTGATTCACTGCACAAGGTCCGTCCTTCTTGTAAAAGGTACATGTCTAGCTTTTAAGTGAATTGGTGTAATGGCTGGACTCTGAAGGAATGACATCAGCTCCCATTTCCTCAGAGAACATCCTTGTCAACTGGCTATTTTAATGGTACATACACTTTGGAAACTGATTTCTAGTGGTGGAAATCCATTTCAAGAAGTCTTTGTTCTCTCTTATTCTTTCCTCCCCTTGCATTGATTAAGGGAAGCTTTTCTTTGAAGGTATATATATATATATATATATATATATATATATATATATATATATATATATATTGCCCTTTAGATCTCAGTATTTCAGTGGGTAATTTGGATAAAGGTATGCTTTACCAAATTCATTGTCAACACCTCCATGAAACTTTCTCTGATCTTTCTGGTAAACACTGACCTATCATTTCATAATCTTAAATAGTACTGTATCTTGCAATTTTATAATGCAGTTACCATGTAATATTGTATATAACAGTTATGTTTCCCTTTTAAAAGTTTTTTTTTATTTTCTGTTCCCTCTCCCATACACTGAGAAGACAAAAAATTAAATATGTATATAAATATATATTATATATATTATATATATTATATATATACTGTCATGCAAAACCTGAAGTGAAAAATATTTTCACATCAGTTCTCTCCCCCTCTCTCTGGAAATTGATAGTATTTTTTATCATGAGTCCTTTGGAATTGTCATGGGGCACTATAATGATTAGAGTAGAGCAGCTATGTCTTTCACAATTGATTATTATTACAATATTGCTATTACTGTGTAGGATGTTCTAGTTTTTTCACTTCACTTTGCAGCAGCTCATATAACTTTCCCCATATTTTTCTGAAACTATCATCCCTTCTTAAAGCATAATAGAACTCCATCACAACTATATACTATAACTTGTTCAGTCATTCTCCAGTTTTATAAGTATCATCTCGGTTTTTAATTCTTTGAGACCACAAAAAGAGTTGCTGTATTTTTGTACACATGGATTTGTGTTTCCATGTCAATAGAATGTAAGTTGAGTATGATTTGTAAATATGGATGATAAGTTGAATGTTGCAATTACTGGTGTTCATGATTGCCTTTGCAAATACAAGAATCTATTGTGTTTATTTTTTTTTTGTTGACTTTTTAAAAAGTATTTGATTTAAAGTATTTCCTCCAAAAGGATATAAAAGTTAATCAAAATTCTTTGAAAAATGAGAGATAATCTTATTTGATGTCCATCTGATCACTACTAATGGACAAACCAGAAAAGGTAAATGTATACTCACTAAAGGTGAGAATTCATCACAAAGTCCAATTTAACCAGATTCCCTAAAGATGAAGACATCTTCTAGGTGTTTCCATTTGTGATATTGTAGAGCTTCACTGAGACCTAGAACTAGTCAAAGTCTCATAAATTAGATTTATAATCTTTCAAGATAATTTGCTAAACTATTGACACAAGAAAAACCAAGTGGATGAAAAATGTCTATTGTCCAGACTATGATATTCAATTAGATGAGCAACTTATAGAGTTCCTATATTAATATATGAATAATACTGAATATAATGAAGAGCCCATAATTGAATGGGAGGAAGTGTATGAACTGGTTGCCTTTAGGAAATTTCAAAGTTCTTCAATGATCCCAACCTATTCCTTGAAACAAAAGCACATTTTTCTTTAAAGTATACAGAAAGAAAAGGTATGTATGGGGTGGTCTTCTGCATTATTGGAGGGAATATCCACATCAAGGAGACAATAATTCCATTTGAATTTTTCATTTGCAACTACTGTATTATATTGAGATATGTTGCCACCAACTTTCTGAATAAAATTGAAGCCATAATCTCTTGCAACAAATCAAAATCTTGAAGGGACTTCTCTTCCAAATCCCTCATTTTACAGATGAGAAAACTGAGGCCCAAAGATGTTAAGAAACTTACCTCAGGTCACATAGGTACTGGTTCAGAGGCAGAATTTGAAGACAGGTCCTCTGATTCCGGGCAGCTAGATGGTGAGGGTAGGTGCAGGAATATTTATCTTCATGAGTTCAAATCTGACCTTAAATATTTACTAGCAATGTGACCCTAGACAAGTTTGCTTCAGATTCTCATCTAGAAAATGATTTGGAGAAGGAAATAGCAAACACTCCAGGATCTTTGCTATGAAAACTCTAAAATAGGGTCAGAGAGAATCAGACAAGATTGAAATGACTGAACAGAGAGGCTAGATAAAATTGCACATAAAGAACCTACTTAGACAATGAACTTACCACAGTGTTGGAAGATCTTAAAGAGAACAAAAATGTCATCCCTATGTTAGAGTTAAGCTACACTGTGTCCAACTGTGGCCAAGCAACCCAAGATGTTCTCAGGATCCTCTACCTCAAGTTGGGCACAAATAGTCCATGTGAACATTTGAGGTAACTTTACTGAATTTGTGCATCTCTCATTTCTTTTGAACTACTAGAATTCCACTTTACTCACACAATCACCTTGCTTTTACAAAGGCTTTCTCCCAGGCCCTTCTTCTCTCAAAATGCATAGCCTACTTCAAGATCCTGCTTTAATGCCACCTTGTACCAATGGCCTTTCCCAGTTCCCTGGCTGCTAGCATCTTCCTCTCTAAGGTTCCTCTCATCTACTCTGTTTATAACTTATATTTGTATATATTTATTGTTTATTACATGCTGGGTCCATCATTAGTCTATTATTTCCTGTCTTTGTATCTTCGGGGATTAATACAGAGTCTGGCATTTAGTAAGTACTCAATAAATATCTGTTGATTGGTTGACTGATGATTTGGCTTGTGGTAGCCTGGCTATACAACTTGATAATTTTACCATGCAAGTCTTGGTGGCTTAACCTTCTTCTCACCTAGCTTTTAGGAATCTCTGCAGTATCTCAGGGGAATATCCCCACCTACTTTGCTGTCTGTTTTGCTCAATTCAATTTTCTTTGTTAATCACCAGATTTGTGTACTCATTTGTGCTCTATGATTCACTGAATGTGATTTGACTTGAAGCTGACTTGAAATGAAAAACCCTTAAGCCATGTTCTCAGGCTGAAGATCTCAAAGAATATTTGGAGCATGTTGTACAGCCGCGTGCTCATCTCCCTCTTTCTCCTTCCTGTGAATCTAGTGACTCATGCTCCCAAATCTGATTTGGGTTTTCTGTTATTGAGTTTCAGTCTGTATACTCATCAGGGCAGAGAAGCAATGATGTTGGTAGTAGCTTTTAGGTATGAGAATAATAAAGCATGAGACAGAAAATAGGGACAATTAGAAGATTTACTTTGCTAATATGTGGTAACACTTTGTTATTGAGGTAAGATCTATAGGTAATTTTATTACAGTAAACATTTTAAATAGGGTTATATTTTTTCCTGTCCATTTTCAATAAATTTGTAACTCCTTTTGCAATAATCTGAAATTTTGAATATTGTGATTATCATTTTGTTATTTCTGCCTCTGTACTATATATGAACATCATCCTGTGACTTTTGCTCTCTTTTCTTGCACCAAAGAGACCAGATTCTGCTTACCAGATTGTACAGTCAGGACACAGGGATAATTCTCAAATTTATTTTTTTATTTCTCTCTGAAAATTTTCCTTGTCTATGCTCTGTCAGGTATTCTCTCTCATTAAAGTCTCAGGTTTAAATTAAAGCCCAAACAAAAAAGAAAATATAAGAAAAATGTTCTCTATTTAAATTCATTTGGGTGTTACAAGTTTCTGCCTCCTTATTAATTCAATACACGGTTTCAGTCCATTATGTTGTTATTATTTAGCATTTATATAGGATTTTTCTATTTACAAAGTACTTTCTAAATAGAATCATTCATTAGTTTTTGCAGTAACCCTGAGAGGTTGGAGAATATTCTATGATCCCCATCTTATAGATGAACAAATTAAACGAAGATTCAGTAACTTGCCCATGAGTATGCAACAACCTAGTGTCTGAGAAAGGACATTAGAAAGTGAGGTTGGAATTTATAATCCATTCCTTAATCAACTGTACTACACTGCATTTTTAACTTTTTTTTTTGAATGCACTGCCATAGTCTCATGCACAGATCACTTAACCTCTTCATGCCTAAATTTCCTCATCTAAAAGATGGGGATAGTAACACTAACTTGCAGGATAATTGTGAGGAAGTGTTTTGTAACTCTTAAAATGCTATAAAAATGTGAGCTGTTATCATCATCATCATCATCATCATCATCATCATCATCATCATCACATCACTCCTTACTCTTTCACTTTCAATGACTGTCCTTTGCCTAGTGGAAAAATTTCAGATTCTTTAGCCAGACATTCAGGGCCCTCTACAATCTGGTTTCAGCCTAGCTTTTCTGCCTTATCTCACATATCTTCCTTTCAATGAAACACTTGACTCAACAAAATTAGATTACTTACTCATTCTCTGACCAACCTTCATACTTTTCACTTTGACACTACCTATACCTAGAATAACCATCCATATGTGCTTGTTGAAATCTTCCCTATTCTTCAAATTTCTATTTAAATGCTATCTTATCCATGATGACTGCCCTGATTCTCCAAGTCAGAAGCGATTTCTTACATCACAGAATTCTGGAACTTTTATTTACATCTGTCCTATGTACCCATGCTATCAAACTTAAATAGAAATGGAGTTATTAATCTATACATAATGATCCCTGAGGAGTGTATATTGATTTAGGAAAGCATATATTAACATTATCTATGTTCTATTGTATTTTCATTTATTCTGTTAAATTTTCCCAAGTGAATTTTAATCTTGTCAGGAGACACTTGGGCTATGTTTGGCACCTTTGATATAAGCTATTATATTCCTTCTTGTATTATGATAATAATAGCAATTCAAATTTAATAGCTACATATGTCCTTTGGATGTTGCAACATATTTTATGTCTATTATTGCATCAACCTTGTGAGATTGGTGCTGTTATTATTCCCACTTTACAGTTGAGGAAAATGAAGACAGAGGTTAAATGACTTGATCAGGTTCACAGAGCTAATAAGTATATGAGGTTAGATTTGAGTTCAGATCTTCCCTCTTATTCTACCACTACACCAACTAAGTCTTTAATTTATATAAAATTTCAAGATTTGGGAAGCAGTTCCCTCATAACAATCATATAAGCTAAGAAGGACAAATAATAATATCCTGATTTTATTAATTAAAAAACTTTATTTCAGAGAAGTTAAATGATTTTCATAGTATAACAATTTGAACCTAAATCTCAAGTTTACTTTCCAAGACTTCTGCTACAATACATTGTCTCGAAGATAGTGGTACTCATGACATGATTTTCCTCCATTAGAGTGTAAGCTCCCTGAGGGCACAGAAGTTTTCTCTTTCCTATTTTAATCTCTGGCATTGCCCTACATAGTAGGTATTAGATAAATATATTTACTGAATAAATGGGTAGTTTAGTTTCATGCCAACAGCTTTTATATCAATCATTTACAAAGCTATAAGTAAACCTATTTTCAGAACATGCCCAGAAATTCTGGAGACTCTCGCTTCATTGATTCTCAGAGGAGTTGTCATCTTAGTAAGGACTCAAAATGCCAATGCTCCTGGAGGCCTCAAAGAACATGTCATACACTGAAGCAGCTAAGTAAAATTTTAACAACCTTTAATCAATCCTATTACCAATGATTTCATACACATTGCTTACAAAGAATTAAGGAAAGAATGTGTGCTTCTAAATTCTTCTGTGAAACTAGAACATTACAGATGCTATTTCCTTATTGCCCAAAGTGTGTTCATCACTTACATCGATGGCTTTAATTGAATAAAAGAGAACACAGCTTGAATGGTGGCAAAGCAGAGCTTGTTGAAATATAATGGGCACAACAATAAGAATAACTCACATTTATATCATATTTTAGGGTTTGTGAAGTACATTACAAACATCTCATTTAATTCTCATAATTTACCTGATTATTATTATTATTATTATTATTATTATTATTATTATTATTATCCCCATCTGACAGATGAGAAAGGGAACACAGTAACATTAAGGAATTTGTACAGATTTATACAGTGCTACAAGTATTATTATTTCCATTTTACTAGAGAGAAAAGGGAAGCTCTGAGAGATTAAGTCACTTGCCCCGGTCACTAAGGATCTGAATTCAAATTTGAACTCGAGTCATCAGTGTCCAAATTCAAGACCCCTTGTGTTCACAGAGACTTGACAAGATATTTTGACTTTATGGCATATCTTTTGAACTCCCACATACCTCCATACATATGTGCAAAAATGCAGACATTAGTATTAATATATAAATATTGTGTCCAGGCTCAGTGTTATTCCCAGTGTATTTAGATATGCCAAAGTCTTGCTAATGAAGAAGGCATTTAACAAATATTCTGTGATGTCATTTGTCTCAACAATTTCCTTATTTATAAATCTCATCAGACTTTTTCTTCATCAGTTAATATTCTACAACTTTGATTTGGGAACAGGGTTCATATCCTATGTATCTCAGATACTTGACCTTTACTAATTATATGATTTTGGGCAAGTCACTTATCCCTGATTGAGTGTCATCCGTGGTCATCTCCAAGTCATCTTGATTCATATCTGGCAACTGGACCCAGATGACTCTGGAGGAGAAAGTGATGTTGGTGTCTTAGCACAGTACCTCTCACTAAAATTCAGTTCGTGTGCTTGTCATGACATCATCTCCTTGATGTCGTGGTCTTCTTTGAGAACAAAGGACAAACATCATCTTCATCTTTGTAATATTTTCTTCAAAAGTTTCCGTGTCTCCACTTTTTTCCCACCCTGCCCCCTACCTTCTCAACATTGTCTGAATAATGAACACTGTTGTTCTTTAGCTATTTCAATTGCGCCTCACTCTTTGTGACCTAATTTGGATTTTTTTGGCAAGAATAGAAGGGTAGTTTGTCATTTCCTTCTCCAACTCATTTTACATTTTAGTAAACAGAGTTAAACACGGTTGAGTGATTTTCCCAGGGTCACACAGCTCATAAGTATTTGAGGCCAGACTGGAACTCAGAAAGTTGAGGCTTCCTAACTCCAGTTCTGACCTTCTATCCACTGTGATACCTAACTTCACTAAAATAATAAATAGATCTGATCATATCATTCCTGTGCTCAAAAATATTCAATGGCATGCTATTGTCTTCTTGGTAAAGTTCAAACTCCTCTGTTTGTTGATTAAAGCCTTACAAAATTTGTTGGCACTCTATCTTTTGTCAATCTTTTTTTCATAGAATTCTCTTTTATGAATTCTATATTTTAGCCAAATTGCAGCATTTTAATTTCTCTGAAAAAAAGTTATCTCCATGCCTTGCTCACATTATACTTCTATTCTTCTTTCATTCCTTTGCATATTGAATTACTTTAGAATTCTTTAGAATTCAAAACAAATGCCACCTCCTCCAGACAGCCTTCCCAAGCTCTAGTCAATCTTTCCCCTCAACCCTCAGATGTGACTTTTATAGTTTTTAATATATTTATTAAGTACTGTCTAGGCCCAGTTGTTTTGCAGTCCCATATAACCAGATTTCTATGGATGATCTGAGTGATTCATCACCTGTCAAAATCAATATAATTTGGAACTCATGGTCTTCCTCAGTACACATATCCCTCCTACAAATTTCCACATTTCCATTCACAATCTTCTCATTTATCCAGGTTTGTAACTGAATGTCATTCTCAGCAATTGTCACATTCTATCACCTGCCAAGTTTTATTAAGTCTTACTCCACATTCTCTTATATTTTACTCCCTTCTCTCTACTCACATACTTGCCCCTCTAATTTAAGTTCTCATTGTTTCTTTACTTGACTATTGCATTAGTCTCCTAATTGATCTTTCTGTTTCCATTCTCTCCCCTCTCTAATCCATAATCTATATAATTACCCAAGTCTCACTAGGTAATTTCCTTGTTCAAAGTCCTTCAATGGCAGTCATTTTATCACCTCTAGGATAAAATATAAATTCTTCAGTTTGACTTTTAAGGTCCTCTGCAATCTGCTTACCTCTCCTCTTTTGTGATTTTATTATTTTTGTTATTTTGTTGTTTTTTAACAAATGTTTATTTTTAAAGAAAAAAACTAATCTTTCTCTAAACTAAACTCTACATTTCTAGCTCCTTTACATTCTCACAGAACTCACCCAAGGCCTAGAATGAACACTTTCAGTCCTAACTCTTGTTATCCTTCATGGCTCAAATCAGATAAAACCTTGTCTAATCAACTTAGTTTTCAATGTTTTTATGTTGTATTTGTTTATGTACTGCTGTAAGTCTGTCATCCACAGAGTCAGAGGGACTAGAATGGTCCCTCTCTGTTCCAATTCAACATCATCCTCCTCTTTCTCCCATCCCTCCTGTTCTATGAATCTCAGAAAGCAAATTAGGGAGATGAAGTTAGTTGAGAACTAAATAATACTCATAAGGAGGCTAGGACACCCAGCTATATAAGAAGTGATGATTATCAATATCAGTGTCTTTTCTCCTTTCCATTTCCCATTTTTAATGTTCAGAAATAATAATCACTCATCTCTATCCTTATAATATTTGTTTATACCTTTACTCTTACTAGTTGATGGTCTGACTAAAGACAGAGAATTCAGAAATTAATAACAGTTGCTTTTTTAAAAATAATACATTCAATATTATTTCTTGTTGATTTTGTTTGAGATCTCTCATGCCTGGCACCTTTAGACTCTTTAGTTAAATTTAAATTTTTTATTTATACTTTTTCTTTTTGCAACAACTTCATTTCCAGGTATATCCTTTTCCTACTTAGAGAGTCAGGACAGCTGGATGGAACAGTGGATAGAGTGCCAGGTCTAGAGTTAGGAAGATTCAAATTAAAATCTGACTTCAGATACTTGCTTAGCTGAGTGATCTTGGGCAAGTCCCTTAACCCTATTTGCCTCAGGGTTTTAAAATGAGCTTGAGAAGGAAATGAAAAATCATTCCAGTATCTTTGCCAAGAAGACTCTAAAAAGGTTCACAAAGAGTTGTATCCTACTGAAAAAGACAAAATAACAACAGAAACTAAGAGAGTCATCCTCTGTAACAAAGAATAAAAAAAAAAAAAAGAAAAAAGGGGAAAAAATAGTTCAGCAAAACCTGCCAAGGCATCAAACTAGTTTAACAAAATATTTAATGTTCAGCCTCTGTAGAGCCCTTCATTACTTCCCAAAAAAAGGAAAAAAAAAGATCCCTTTTCTCATCAATCCTTTGGGCAACGCTTTTTCATTATAATTACACAATGCTTAGTTTGAATTTTTTTTCTTTGTTTTTCCATTTACAAAATTGTACACAGTATAGTATCTTCCTGATTCTAATCACTTCAGTCTATTTGAGTTCAGATAAGTCTTCCCAGGACTCCCTGTAATCATCCCTTTCATTCTTTTTTTACATCACAGTAAAATTCCATTATATTCATGTACTACAATTTCCACCAAAAAAAAAAAAGCAGTCATGATGCACAGGTTGTAGACTGAGCACTTGAGCTTCCATTTCTCAATCACCCCCAACAATATTTTTTCCTTTTTAAATATTCCAAATTTTAAATATTCTCATTTGTTGTATTATTATTATTGTACTTCAAGGTTTACAGAGAATTTTTTTCACAGCAACCTTGTGAGGTCAGTAACATAAACATAATTATTTCCAATTTCCAGACAAGGAAGTTGAAATTCAGAGAAGTTGAATGATTTTTCACAAGGTCATACAACTAATCAGAATGGGAATTTTACACATACTCTTATTGCTCAGCATTTTCAGTCATGCCTGAAGGTTAAGTGACATACCCAGGGTCTCAGAGTTTATAAGTGTCTGAGGCCAGATTTGACTTACCTTACCTAGCTCACCTAGCTTACACATAGTAGGGACCTAGTAAGTGTTTGTTGAACATTGTATATTTGTGTGCATCAGTGGACTGGTTCATTATGTAAATAACAAGTGCTATCTGATTGTCTGCTAAAAAGCAAGCAAAGGAAATAATGACTCCAAAATATTTTTTAACTTACCAGTGTGTTCCAAGACATTACCTGCTGCTATTCCAATCGCTAATCAGCCATTTTGTTCTTCACAATAAATGAACTAAAACTCATGGCTTGGTTAACATTTCCTTTAAAGTCTGTTCATTACCAAGAAATACCAATCTTTGAACTTATTAAAATCAGAATGTAGACTGCTTATAACCTAGGGCAAAGTTAATACATGGCAAAAGAACTTAATTTGCATCTTCTCAGATCCTACTGGGATTTTCCCAACCCTTAACCAGAAATCTACTGATGAGAACCATCCTGCAGATATGGGATGGATAGAGCAGAGAGGATTTTTAATTCATGCACCTCTGAATCATCAGCACCTGCATCCAACAGAGGGGAGAAGACTTGAAATTAGAAGTTTTTTAAGATGGAAAAAAGCTTCTGACATTTATTTGCAAGTATAAAAACATTTCTTTAAAATCTATGCTCCCCTGAGACTCATTTCATTTCTTCTCTCTCATTGTAGTGAAGAATTTCCATGATATTTTTTTCTTTCTAACCTGCAGCATATATCTTGGCCAAATGATCATTAGTATACTACACTCTAACCTTTGGGATTTGATTTGTCAAAAAAAAAATACTATCATTTTTTCACAAATGAGGTGTAGCTAAATCAATTTGAGAACCGTAATAAAAAGAGACAAGAAGTTGTTCAAGATTAGATCCCTAAGGTGTCCCAATTTCTATCACTTTTGAATCACTACTGATACATAGAATCAGTTATTCACAGAAGTTCATGGGTGTCACTCCCCTGTAAGCCAATGAGATATAATCCATATTTACTTGTTCCAGAGAAATAATCTAGAAAATTTAATTGGTGAATAAAAATTACATTTGTTTACAGGATCTTAGATCTGGAACACAGTTTGAAGGAATCTTAGCAGTCATCTAGTCTAAATAGCTCACTTTTCAAAGGAGGAAACTGAAGCCCAGGAGAACTAATTGACGTTGCCCAAAGTCACACAGGTAGTAAGAGGCAGAGTTCAGTCTTGGTACATTGCATCACTCCCAAATTTTGCAAGTGCTATTGTGACCACTATGAATAAGAGAAAAGAATTATTAGACAATATTTATTCTCTCAGGAAGTTTAGAATCTAGCTGAGAAGACAGAAGTAACATACAAAGACACCTCAATTATTAAATCCCTTGGGAATATGCTTTCCCCCCCTATGAAATAAAGTTAAGTGGTACTGTGAATAAAGTATTGGACCTGGAGTCAGGAAAACTGAAGTTCAAATCTGACCTCACACAATTATTATCTGAGGGATCCTGGGCAAGTCACTTAACTTTGTTTACCTAAATTTCCTCATCTTTCAAATGAAGTGAAGAAAAAAATGACAGAAGTTTTCCAGTGTTTTTGCCAAGAACACTCCAAAAGGGATCATAGAGAATCAGATATGACTGAAAGGACTGGACAACACAAGTTTTTTACATCAAATGGGCCCTCCAAGGGGCTCACAAAGGGTCAAATATGACTGAAAATTATTAAATAACAACCCCCCAAAAAAACCCCAAAATTTACAGTATCATGAAATTTTTAAAAAGCTATATATGCAACCTGATCAAAGTTGTCTCACTTCAGATCTTCTTCCCTAAAATTCTATCCTTAATCATAGATCAAACTCCTATTCTTTCTACCTTCCCTAGCCTTATGTCAAACACCTTTTCTTTCTTCCCCAAGACCTACAATTATGTGGTTTACATTTTCCAGGTCATTTTCATTAATATCTAATGATTTTTAAATAACCAACTTTTTCTAATATCCTAAAATATCCTCTCCTACATTATGATCTCTGTCCATGAAATGTCTGACAAAAAGGTGTGCATTTGGAATGCATTCTGTATTTTTTAATGAACGAATGAATTAAAAAACATTTATTGAGCACCATGTGCTAAGATACAAATAGAAAAAAATGAGACAATTATTGATTTCAAGGAGCTTATACCCTAATTGACATGGGTGGTAGGTAGGTTACACAAATGGGAGAGGACAGGGATGGAAAGGTCTTGAAATTTTAAAGGTACAGTGGGGAACAAGAGGAATAAGAAGGTCTAGGGATCCTTAAGTTACCATTAGTAGTTCTAATAGTACTTGGTATCTATAGGACTTAGTAACAGCAAGGATGGAAGGATTTATGGGTATGTTCCCCCCATATCACTAAAAGACTTATAATTGGTTGCTCCCAGCTCATCTAAGTGGTGTTTATAGTCATATTAATCTTCCTTTCCAGAAAAAACTGAAGGCCTTTGGGTTGGGTAAAGCAACAAGGAAGGGAAAGAGAGAAAGACATTAGTGCTAGTGGTTTTTCTGGCCCAGTAAACCCAGATGGAGTGAATGAATAACTGGTCAAACAGTGGCATTGGCCTATAATTCTTATATCAGAATAATTATCTTCTATGATACCACCATTTTTCCAGTCATCTAACCTCAGAACTTTGCTATCTTCCTTTTCCTCAAACCCTCTCCTCACTCTCACCCCTATATTCCATTTAATCACTCTCAGGTCAGGTCTTTTCTAGATGTGTCTCTCAGACATCTATTTTCTTGCTTTCTTCCTATTGGAACTAAGAAGTAGCCTCCAAACTGATAGGTAGGTGGTACAAGTATTATTAGTTTTATAATTACAGATGAACAAATTGAGGATCAGAGGGCTAAAGTGCTTTGACAAGGTCATACTTTTATTGAGTGGAGAAAATCAGGACTTGAATCTTGATGCTTGGCCATTGCTTCTATTAAAGAAAAGAAAAATGGAGCTTTTAGAGAATTTGTGGGTAAAGATATGAAAGAATCTGTGAAAAGTGGGAATAATTAAGTTAGCTGACCTAAAGGACTCCCAGGTAGGATTTAATCTCCTATAACATTAATTGTCACACCTTCCTTTCAAAATACCTTCCTATACAATGTTATACTACCTGAAATTCTACCAAATTGAATCTTTATTCGAATATCTCTTAAAATTAATAAGACTTTTAGAAGGTTAGAATCATTTAGGGGCAGCCAGGTATGGCAGTAGATAGAGCACTGGCCCTGGAGTCAAGAGGACCTGAGTTCAAATTTGATCACAGACACTTAATAATTGCCTAGCTGTGTGACCTTGGGCGAGTCACTTAACCCCATTACCTTAAATAAATAATTTTTTTAAAAAAGAATCATTTATACTGACTTAGGTTAACTGTATTGCCTGAAGCTGAGATTATGTAGACAAAGGAGTAGAAGTTTTGAATGGGTGGTAAAGTTTGGCTCTAAGAATGTTTTGAGACTTGGGCACACCTTTTCTGATCTAGTCCTCCCTGACCCCCAGTTTCAGAGCCAGAAGATTTTTGTTGGACCTCTGACGCATACTTGATCAGAAATTCTGGACAAGTCACAACCTCTTAGGGCCCCAAAGCAAATTTCTAAACTCATTAACTGTAGAACAGTTGTTGATTTGCATTGGCAGAGGGAGTTTCTGTATTAGAAGATTCCCAAAGGGATTAAATCACAGTTCTAGATAGCAATCTATTCGGACTAAATTCAACTACATTTTGAATTCAATTGGTTTTTGTGGACTGACCTGATTTTTAATGGTTTGGACAACCAGCCTATTAAGTTCATATAAAATCAGTTAACTTTTGGAAAATAAACCATTTATAAACTGGGAACTGCTTTCCACCTTCCTTTCTGAACTATTTTTTACTGCTCTTTGTCCCTACTTGCCAAGTGCCTAGTATCCCCAGCCTTCCATAAGCTTTCCTATCCATGTTAACAACTCACAAAGGCTTGCCATCCCTGAAAAATGTTCCATGTTCCCAACCTGCTTCCTCCTTGCCTCCATCAAACCATTTATTCCCTCAGTAGAGAAGAATTAATATGCATTGATGTGTTAAATATTAATCATAGGAACATAGACTTAGTTAGATTTGGAAGTTCCCTTAGAGATCTTCTCATGACCACTTTACACTCTTAAAAATTATTGAGAACTCTCCAAAGAACTTTCATTTATGTGGGTTATTCAAATCATATATGTATGTGTTTATTCAAATCATATATATATATGTGATATCAATAAGACTAGCACTTATTTAGCACTCTAAAGCTTGCAAAATTCTTTTTAAAATATTATCTCATTATATCCTCACAAAACCCTGGAAGGTAGATAATATTGTTATCTCCTTTTTAAAGGTGAAGAAACAGGGAGATAGAAATTAAGTGGCTTGCCCACCCAGTGACATACAACTTGTAACTATCTAAGATCTGATTTGAACTCAGTTCTTCCTGGCTCCTGATCTAGCATTCTATCTACTATGCCATTGATATTAAAACTTCTTAGTATTATTATGAAAATAGTTTTGACCTCATGGACCTCCTGAAAGTGTCTCAAGTTTGAGAACTAGTATTCTAGAGCAACCTCTTCTTTTCACTGGAAAAATTGATTCAGAGAAAGAAAATTATATAAAATAAAATAGTAGTCAGCATTTATACCAAGATCCTTGTGATTCCAAATTTATTTTATAATCAGTGGATCAGCAAGCATTTACTGGATTCAGTCATCTCTGACTCTTCATGACCCCATTTGGGATTTTCTTGGCAAAGATACTGAAGTGATTTGTCATTTCTTTTTCTGGTTCATTTTATAGATGAAGAAACTGAAGTAAATAAGATGAAGTGACTTACCCAGGATCACACAGTTAGTAAGTATCTGAGGCCAGATTTGAACTTTTTGTTTCCAAGCCCAATGCTCTATCCACTTAATCCCTATTAGCAATGAGTTTACATTCTAATGGAGGAGACAAGGTCACATAAAATACATATTTATACCATAACTATAAAATGAATAGATAAAAACATACCCAAACAAGGTAGTTGGGGAGGGAGACCACTAACAGTGGAAAACCAGGAAGGATTTCAGCCAGAAGATGGGACCTGGGAAGCCTCTTAAAGGGAGAAATTCCAGGAGGTAAAGGTAAAGAGAATTGGACCTGCTATGAATGGGCAGTGCAAGGTCACAGAGATGGGGATATTGTATTGTGTCTGAGGAAAGGAGAGAAAGGTCAACTTGGTTGAATGAAAGGACAGGAGTGGGATGAGGGGGATGGAGTTTTTTCCCCTAGCCAGATTGTGGTGGATTCTAAAAGCTAAACAGGGGAGATGATATTTTATATTTTATTACTGACCATCTAGGTAGCACAGTGAACAGAACTCTGGACCTGATTTAAGAAGACCTGCATTTGAATTAGACCTTCAGATGCTCACTAGCCATGTGATGCTAAACAAGTCACTTAGCCTCAGCCTCATTTTCCTCATCTGTACCTTGAGGACAAAAATAGTACCAACCTCACCTCATTTGTGAGAGCCAAATGGGATCACAAATGTAAAATTGCTTTGAAAACCTTAAAATGTTTTCTAAACAGTGATGACAATGATGAGAATTGTCCTAAAGGAAATAGGAAGTCATTTAAGAGCTGGTTAAATAGAAGAGTCACATTCTTTATGGTTAAATCATGTCCCTTTAATTTGTCCAAAAGTACTTCTATTTTTAAAAGAAGGTATTTGAAGGTCCTATTTTAATGAAGACTCCTTCCAATGCCTCATCCTGATCAAGACATAAACCTTGTATTCTCATGTGAAATATAACATTTGGCAGTTCCTACTAAACTAGAGAGGCTTAGCACTAGCCAATCAAAGGATTATAGCTGTTATTGGAAGACTATTGATTACCAAGAAGTTTTATTAACAGATTAAAAAAAAATCACCATAGAATTCCTTAAATATCTCCTCACCCCTACCCCCCAATGACAATAATGCTGAGTGCTATATGATAGGAACGAACACTATCCCATTCAACCCCCCCATTCTCCATAGAAATTAGTCTATTTTTCCTTAAAACATATTGGAACTGTCCTTGAGATTTGATTGGTTCAAGGACTAAGGCTTGCACCATTCTCAAAGCTTCTGGTCTCCTGGTCCAGAAAGAGTTAGGACACTTTGAGGCTTCAGATCATGGACCAACAGTGAGAACAATATTGGAATACTTTGCTCAATTAAATTAATAGTGCTCAATACTAGTTCTTTGCTCTGAATATCCTTTCCCTGCTATTGGCAAGCAAACTTCATTTTGCTGAAGGTTAGGTGGATTACTAGCATCTCATCTCATTCCAATTTCAGACCTAAACCTAAACCATGAGACCAGCCTGAGACAACCCCAGGACAATTCAGACTTCCTACCTTGATGTAAAAGGAGAGATGAAATCACAGATTCTTGGCAAAGTTAACATGAATGAATTTCTAGTTAGTGTAATTTGAGGTGGTACAATAAAGTTAAGTGAACAAAATGCAGACAATATTAGAAAGGATATTTGAAGGAGCGACAAAGTCCTTACTATGTATCAGGAAGCAATATTTTAGAAAAGACAACTGTACCCTGAGAGTCAAATGTACCTGAAGTCAGACTGCCAGGTCTGGGAGTAGTTAGCATGTTTTTCAATTTTGTTTTCAAGGACTAGACAACTAATTACATTTTCTGGGACCTCTTTTATTTTAAATATAATGAAGTTTCCTTTTCTTTGTCCCCTGTCAATGTTCATTACTCTCTTAAAATTCTAGACCAAGTCTCTTTCTTCCCTGTCTCCTCAATAGCCTGCAGCCTTGGCAATTCTTTCTCTGACAAATAATCCAAATTCTTTTCCCCAAAGTTTCTTTCCTCATAGTCCCTTATTCCTCTGCTTGTGGCATCTTCTTCTTCCCCTAAGAATACCTCTATATGCTATGGCTGACTATACCCTTCTCCCTACCAGTACTAAGGATTTCCAAGCACCCCTTTAGGGAATGCAGTCTTGGAAATAATTGCTGGTAGCTAGTATATATAATCTGAGCAGAGGAGCAAGACTGAATTCCTGACAGTGTTCCTGGAAACAGAAGATTCTGTTACTGCCAATAGTCTGAAATCTTCAAGTACTTACATTTTTCAAGTGGTTTTGCCAAAAGAGCCCAAAGTGATACAATTGCACTATTTCAAATCAGTTTTCTGAACTTTGTGGGAGGGGGGGGGGATGCCCCTGGCCTGCTTCCAAAGATATGGAAAAGCTCCAGCAAAATAACATTTTGAAAATAAGTTATAGGCTTAGGTATTCTTAGGGTAATGGGTTCAATGAATTTCTGGTCCAAATCATCCACTCTTACATTGTCTTGCCTGCAACACTACTTTCCTAACTCCTATGCCCTTAGCCCAAATGGGAATTGCAGAGAGACAATGACAGAAAGTCCTAATAATAGGTGGGGGTTATACTAAAGATAGTTAATTTCAGTTCTTTGTGCTATCCTAACAATTACAGATATAAATATAGACTGTGGGAAAAGAAATAGCCTTAAAAATAACTCTATATCCTTTAACTAAAGGAAGGGACTCATGACATGCTATTCCTAACTTTACTAAAAAGTAAAAGTTCAATTCAAGAGAAATAAAAGATCATTTGCCTTTGAAATCTGAAATGTTGACAAGTCATTTTATGCTCCTAATTATTTTTTTTCTTATTCTTTTTCATACAGAAGTAACCATGGGACAAGGAGGCCAATGACCCATCACAGCAAATATCATTGGTCAGGGGCTCAAGGTCAAGACCAAGGGAAGACTGGAGCCAGGAAGGTACGAATGAAGTTTTTTACCTCCATCCTTGAAGAGTGACCTAAGATATCAACATCCTTAGTGCAGAAGGAAGCTGGCCCTACCTTAGAAAGATATTATGAAGTAGGGAATATTTTTCAATTATTTAAGGTCTTCACCCCCCTTTTCTGTATCCAAGGAGCTTATGTGTTCCATTACTTACCTTCCCTTTATTCAAAGCAAGGGCACCAAAATTGTCAAGGGATGAAAGTTTAATAACTGCTTCTTGATTAATTGTTTGAATAATATCTAGATTTAAATAGTGCTTTAAGGTTTGCAAAGTAATTGACAAATATCTATGATTAAAGATAAAGAAAGATAAACCTCAGGGAGAGCTCCATAGTGAACTCAAAGGTATAAGCCTCCCCCTCACTGAATGACAGTGTGTTTGGGGAGTAATTGTGTGTGAAGGGGTGGGCAGGGGAGGGGAAGCATCTAGGCAAGAGGTAATATCAGTCAACCTATTCTACAAGCTGAGTATGAGAAGCAAAATGATAATAAATCACCTTCCATCTTATAGGTGTGTTCATGCCAGAGAATAAGGGCTCATGGAGTTAATCTTCCCTGCTGTAAGCAAAACCATCTTTAAAGACTTTTGCTTTCTTCCATATTCACAAAAAAGAATCTTGGGAACTTGATCCAGTAATCTCCTTCCTACCCTCCACCTACATACAAACACATACACTCCCTTTCCCCTAAACAAACCCAGACTCTAGCAGCATCTGATGGATGGCATTAGACCAGCTCCCTAAGAGTAATCTAGTGATCCATTACAACTGAGTGGGTCACTTCTCAAATTTTCCTCTAAAAACGTATTATGATATTCGGACTTAAAACTGCTTGTGTTTCCTATTTTCTTTATCTTATCCTAGTCAGAAAACTGGGGCCTGATTTTGAAATGTTTGTGTCCTGGAATAATTAAATTCATGATCACTTCATTTTTGGCAATATCATTGGGTACATTCATTATGATCAAATTCCAAATAATTCCTCAACTTGCCTGGGGGCTCTGGAATGTACCAACAATTAGGGAAAAGTGTTTTAATGTCTGGGATCAGTCTAGTTCTAACTTGACTACAAAGTCACACAGGATTTTGGCATCAACCCCAGAGGTGATTTCCCAAAAAGATAGGGCCTGTACTCTAAATTGAAATCAGTAAATTGACAAGGGGAAAATTTTTATTTGTTTGTTGGTTTTCAAAATAAGAAAAAACTGTAATATGCATTAATTCAAATTAAAAAGGACAATTCATCAAAGGAACATGACAAAGAAGGTGGAAAAAAATTTTGACAAGGAAATATTGGGAGGGTCCCTGATATTTTTGGTTAGCCATTGAAAAAGATCTTTGATTGGAAGCAATTTCCTGTAATAGGTAGCTTGGTGGCCCAGTGGATAGAGTCCTGGACCCTTATTAGCTGTGTGACCCTGGTCAAGTTACTTAACTTTATCTGCCTCAATTTCTTGATCTGTAAAATGAGCTAGAGAAGGAAATAACAAACCACTTCAGCATCTTTGACAAGAAACTTCACAAGGAGTCATGAAGATGCGACTGCAAAGCAACTCTACCACATGTGCCTGTGATATAAAGCCAGCAACACACTTCTATACTTTTTCTTTTTTGGTAAGGCCTAAAAATTTCTTTTCTTCCTTACTCAGAAAACTGATATCTCTTCATGCCAAAGACCCAGGCTTTCATTTATTTGCATGAAATTACATCCTGGCAAAAAGGTATAAGGGACAATTGAGTTTGTAAGTCATGCAGATTAGGGCAGCTCACAACTACAAACAGACCGAGGATCAACTGACAACAATAACAGTGTGTTATAGAAGAATTTGTGATCCCCCAGGTTTGCAGTGGAGATAAACAAACTGGGAAATGGCATCTACCCTGACTTGGGTTTGGAACATTTGTTAGCTTTTGGAGGGTTGTAGAAGCTGTACATGACAAGAGGGCTGGCCTTCCTCAGTAGTCCAGAGCTCAACGGGCTCCTAAAATGAAGGGTTTGAAACAAATGAAGCCAGTCTAGCAGGCAATGATCAGTCAGAACATCTAACCCAATTCCTGTCCCCCTGCATTTTCAACTTTGTCTCCCCACTATGTCTTTGCAGTCTTTTCCTAGTGAGGGAAAAAATGACCATTTTCTCTGGCAGAAGGCAATAGAATCAATAAGCTTTAATTACCATTTCCAAGCTCAGAGGAAAACAAGGAAAAGGCCAAAAAAACAAATTTTCTGCCCTCAAGGAGGGTACATTATAAAGGAAGAGACATATGTTTATAAAAGTACAAAAGATATTGAAATAAGATACTTTCTGGAAAAGGTGAGGAGGAGGAAATACTAGCAATGACAGGACCAGGTGATTGTTTTCTGTAGTGGGTGGTGCTTGAGCTGCATCTGAAAGAAGGGAGAAATTCTGAGTCCCAAGTGAGGAGGAAATGAATTGCTGGCTTGAGGAAGTTCAGTCCTTATAAAGGAACAGACAGAAGGCCAGATTAACTTCTTCATAGAATACATGGAGGAATACATGATGATTCTGCAATGGTAGGTTGGATCTGACTGGTAAGTGCTTTAAATGTAAAATGGAGGGGTCTGGTTTAATCCTGAAAGCATTAGGGAGCCACATAGTCAGCTCTGTGTTTTAGGAATATCACAGCCGAAGTGAAGCAGGTTGGATTAGAAATGGAAGCCCCAAAACAAATTGCAGGAAGATTATTGTAGTATTCCAGGCAAGAGGTGAAGAAGGTCCAAATGAGAGTGGTGAGCAGGTTAGATACTAAGTGAGTTGAAAACTTTTAGGTGGGTGTACAAAGATAAAAACCAGTGGGGTCTCTACCATTGACAACTTGCATGGTATTGAACAATTTCCTTCTCCTCCCTAGAATAGTTTCATGACTTGTTAAGTGAGGGAGTTAAAACTAGGTCCTTTTCCTTTCCAACTGACTATACATTAATTTCATTGAGTCAAAGCAAATGCTAAGATTTAATCATTTCTATCCTTTTTGTGAACTATCTACTACAGTTTCAAATGTTGTGCCCACCTTCTCACCCCAGTCTAGTGATACTGCCAAACACCATGACTATTTAATTTCAGTTTAATTTGGATTTGTTAATCTCTCAAATTCATGTATTTCTACTTTATTTTTCCATGGTTCAAAGTCTCTATTTCCTACTTATAACTAAAACATAAACTTGAAAATTATGTAAACAGTCCAGGACTCTATCCACTGGGCCGCCAAGCTACCTATTACTGGAAACTGCTTCCAAATTATCTGAAGGTCATTTCTCTGGCTTGCACCCTTCCTGAAGAGGAAGATCACATATAGTTTATCAAGTTAGTGTTCACATCTATACTGAACACAAAGCATATTCAGAAGCTATGGACTTGTATTGATGAATAGATTTCAGTTTTCTGGATATGAAAAAAAAATGGAAAAATACAAGCCGATGATATTTATGTGACATGTTTACAGAATCATACATTGTTAGAGCTAGAAGGAACCTTAGAGACCAAATTAGTACAATCTCCTCATGAGGAAATTCTAGGTCAGAGGGGTGAAAATATTTGTCTCAATTCATAAAAGTAGAGAAAGTAGACATAGGCTTCAAACCCTAACCCTATGTGAATTCACTTTAAATTATAATTGACTGATATTAAATCTTTAGAAGAGTGAAGGAGAGAGAGGAGAAGAGCAAAGGAAGAACCAGAAAAGGGAGGGAGAGAGGAAAGGATGAAAAGAGAAAGGAGGGAGAGAGCTAAAAAGAAGGGAAGAAGAAGGAGAATGAGATGAGAGGAAGGGGGAGAAGGGGAAAAGAAAAAACAGTAAAAGGAAAGGGAAGGGAGGAAAAAAGAAATGAAAAGTAAAGGAAGGAAAAGGAGGGAAGGATAGGAAAGGCAAGTGTGGAATTTGAGAAGGGAGGGGAATAAAAATCTTGGAAAGGGAATTATTTTTATTTTATTTTGGTTTTTTAATTTATTTTGACTTTGTTACATTACCAAAATTTTCCCCAGTAACTCCTCCAAATAGCTATCCTCTATAACAAATAATATTTTTAAAGAGAAAAAAATCAGAAAAACTAATTATAAATCAGAGAAAATATGTGCAATGTAATACTCTCCTAGACCATCCACTTCTACAAAGGGGAGGGATGTGTCAGGAAGACAAATCATCAGTTTTCCATCTAGAACTAGCTGGTCCATTATGCTATAGAATCTGAAGACATAAAGATCTGTGACCTATGTTCAAGGCTCTGCTGTGCATTTCTTCCTACAATTATGATGACATCACCCAGATTCAGATTCATCTTCAATTTTGTCAGGAGTTTCAGGGACATGGAAAGATATCAACAGAATTTAGAAGAGCCCAAGAGGTAATGCTCCTTGGGATCTTTTCCCAGATCCATTCCTGACTCACAAGGTGACTTTACCAATGTCATTTTTCTATTCCTATTGTTATTAGAATTATTTATTTTATTTTGATTTGTATTGTTTGATAGTACATTTGACAAAATTTAGAGGTCAGTTCCTTAGGGACCTGGCTAATATGTAAAATGTAGAATTGTAAAGGAAGGTAACAGGATCGGATGTGAAGTTAATAAGGTCTAAGAGCAGGAGGATTGGAGAGGATGTCTGGAAGACTGCTTTCCTGCTTTCTTTTCCCCTTCCTCTTCTCTCTCTCTCTTCTGGAAGATTCCCCTCATTTTTTCTCTTCTATATTTTTCTTTTGTTCTGAAATTAGATGCTATTCATTCTTGTGAGCCTGTTTCTGAGAGATTTTATGAAAGGTTTGAAAGAAGTGGATTGTGAATCAGAAGATAAGACCAGGGAAACTGGCTTTTCCAGGAAAGAACAAAGGCAAGAGGAAGACTATAACAGAACAATTAACTAGAAACTCCTGTGTGTAGCAGATGCAACCAAAATGGAGTACTAAATGGAGAACACTAAATGGAGACACAGTCATTGCTCTGCCCAGCGGAACCCTGTGGAATTTCTCTCTGAAACATTTAGAAAGCTATCTAAAAGTTGTCTAATGCTTTGGTTTCTTCTTCCCTTAGGAGAAATACAGAATCTAAAACAACTGGTGGTTTAAACAGACAATAGGAGATGAGTTCTGCAGGTTACACTGAGTATTATTAGGCTAGACATTTTCATAAAAGAATATCAGTTTAGACCTATTTGAATCCTAAGATAGTCTTTCAGAGGGAGAACAGGATATCAAAAAAGGATTTCAAGAAAATGTAAGCAAAGAAATAATCTAGTTGTCTGTGTTCTTTATTCTTTGGGGTATTTATTTTCCCTTTGAAGGAAATTTTCAGGTATATTAATGACCAACCACCTGTTCCCAAGACTGGAATGATTCCTTTAATTTTATTTTCCATTTTAAAAAGTACCTAAAGAAGAGCAAACCAGTTTTCTCTGAAGTAAGGGAGACATCTAGAAACATAACTTGCATGGTTGTTCTTTAATTATCAGTGCAAAGAAGATAAATAGAGAAAGAGGTACAAACCAGTTGTCTACTGTCTAGCAGAGCACTAGATATCTAGAAAAAATCAATCTGTTGAAATCACAATCCTTTGTAGCATAAGGACAGTGAGAGTACAGAGCACCGACCCTCTGTGATATAGGAAAATCTGCAAGATCAAAGCAAATTCAACAACTTTTTAAAAAGTTGTGCCTTTTGTTTTTAAATTCGATCATTTTCCAATAAATGCCCACCCCCATCAAATCTTCCATTGCAACAAAGAAAAGCAATTTTAAAAAACCAACAAAACTACTGTATCTTATAGCATATAAAATACTCTGTAATCAGGAGGAATAAGGAGGCAGCAACAATTTTTTGAAAACATCTTTCAAGGCAACCTATTCTCCCAAGAGCATTTAAGCATTGACTGGTTTTAGGAGGGGTCTTTGGTATTTAAGAGCACCACTAACTTCTTTTATTAATTATTGCCAGTATGATTAATAAAATTATTAATTATCTGGGGAAAAAAGATGTTTGTTATTGCTTTTCCCTTTTTCAGTTTACCCCTCCACTTTGTTTTGAGACATTCTTCTGTTCATGTATCAAAGAGAGAGAGACAGCCTGAATGCCAAGGAGACTAGGACACTTAAGATGGCTACATTTAAATGGGAGTCCTGGTCTGATTTAGCATCATCTGAGATCTGAGTCACCAGTGAAATCACATCAGAGTAATCAGCGATTAAATCAGATGCAATGCCTGCAACCCCATTCCAGTACTGTGAAATGTTCTTCTTGCCCATAATCAGAGTAATTATGTTTTTAAAGATGTGTTGGCTATTTCTTATATGACCTAAAAATAATCACTTCTGACATATTTCTAATTCAGAGCCCTTAAAGAAGCCCCCAAAGTTAAGAAAGAACCCAGACTCAAAGAGAAAAGAAGAAGTTGTACTATCAGTAAGGCTGAACTTTATTGTCCAAGATAAGCAATGCTGGGCAGCTAGGTGGCACAGTGGATGGAGTACCAGCACTGAAGTCAAGAGGACCTGAGTTCAAATCCAGCCTCAGACACTTAATAATTGCCTAGCTGTGTGACCTTGGGCAAATCACTTAACCCTATTTCCTTAAATTAAAAAAAAACTTCCACATGAGAAGTGATGCTGGAGAAATGGTATAAATGACATCATCAAGGAAATTTATGCCCATGGCAGGAGATGGGTTGGTTATGGAGTAGAAGTGCAGAAAACAGCTAGTCAGTTCAGGTATTGCTCTGGTTAATATCCATGGACTATAGAAGAGTTAGCTGAATACCTTCTATACAATGGATGAGTTCTCTATGAAGGATTTCCTGAAGGATGAGGAAAAGAATTCCATAACCCCAGAGAGGCTCTCCCATAGGTGGGACTTGGCCTTTTTTTTTTCTTTTTCTTACTTAGCATTTTATTTTTTCCAATTTTACATAAAGATAATTTTTAACATTCATTTTTAAATCTAATATTCAAATTTTTCTCTCTTTCTCTCCCCCAAGATGGTAAGCAATTTAATATACCATATTTCCCCATGTATAAGATGCACCTTAATTTGGGGGCCTGAAATTTGAAAAAAAATGTATTACATAAAGTTTTATTCATCATAAAATTCATACAACCTCTCATCACTGTCAAAACTCCCATCCATTAGCTGGTCCTCATCTGTGTTTGATAATGAATCACTGACTCAGGAGAGGCTCTGACAGCTCTCCTACCTGTGCTCTAGTCTGTGGTTGACCACCAGTACTCCCTGGGAAAGTCTGGAATATGGACACATGCTTAGTCCATTCCATTTCATGAACCTGAAGCACCAGTCATGTCTTCCTTTGAAATTGGTCAGTTTTTCCATCAGTAATTCTTCTTGCCTCATGCTGAACCAAATTTGTGGATACAGGAATTCCAATGACCATTTGCTCTTCAGTCCATATCTTCAATTCCCTCCCTAAATCAGACCACTTTGCTGACTTGCCTCTCATGGCCTTCTTCTGCCAGGGCATTTTCAGTAGGGTTTTTTCTTCCCATAGACAGTCTCAAGTTATTTTCTCAGTTGGAGAAGAACCAAACTGATGTTCAGTAGCACAATTCCCATTCACTTTTGCAAATTGGATCATTTTTTTTTTTTGTAAGGCAATGGGGTTAAGTGGCTTGCCCAAGGCTACACAGCTAGGTAATTATTAAGTGTCTGAGGCCAGATTTGAACTCAGGTACTCTTGACTCCAGGGCCAGTATTCTATCCACTGTGGCACCTAGCCGCTCCCTAAATTGGATCACTTTTAACTTGAATTCAGTATATGAATTCAAAATCTTTTCTGAGTCATTTCTGAGCAGAACATGGCAAAACAGAACCTAATAAACTGATAACAAATGAGAAATAATGAATGCAAAGACAACAAGCATGGAAAAAGCAGAAAATGCAAGTAAAAAAATCTACAACCACTGTATAAGATGTTCCCAGTTTTTAGATCCCAAATTTTTCAGAAAAGGGTGCATCTTATACATGGGGAAATACAGTAGGTTATGTATGTGCAATAGTGTTAAACATTTGCATATTAGTCATGTTGTAAGAGATGAAACATCAATAGGAAAAAAACCACATATAAATAAAGTGAAAATAGTATACTTTGATCTGCCTTCAGGTTCCAACACTTCTTTCTCTGGATGTGGAAGGTATTTTTCCCTCATGAAGGACTGGGCATTTTCTTGACTGTCCCCCATGCCTGATATGCTCTCTCTCCTCATCTTCATCTTGGCTTCCTTCAAGTATGAATTAAAGTTCTACCTTCAACAAAAAATCTTTTCCAGTCTTGTTTAATCTCAGAGGCTTCTGCCTATTAATTAGCTCCAATTTATTATGTATATATCTTTTTTTTGTCCAGAGGTGTTTGCATGGTGTTTCTACCAATAGATTCTGAACTCCTTGAGAGCAGGTATTGTTTCTTATCTTTCTATCTCAACTACATTGGAATGAGTCTGGTACAGAATGGACACATATTATTGTTGTTTGTCCTTCATTCTCAGAGAAGTCCATGATATCAGGGAAGTGATGCCATGACATGCAAGTGAATTGGATTTGAGGGAGGGAGGGCTGTGAAAAAAATCACCTGTCTCACCTGTCTCACTTTCTCCTCTGGAGTCATCTGGGTCCAGTGGCCAGATATGAATCTGGATGACTGGAGATGACCCTCGATATGAGGCAATCAAGGTTAAGTGACTGTCCAAGGTCATACAACTAGTAAGTGTAAAGTATTCAAGGCTGGATTTGAACTCAGATCCTCCTCACTTCAGGGCTGGTCCTGTAGTCACTATACCACTTAGCTGCCCTGGACACTTAAGACATGCTAGTTGACTAACTGGTGTGGTACTGTGGAAAAACCTTTCAAATCATGTCCCTGTTGCTTGGGCAAGCCATTTAAATTCCCTGGAGCTCCTTCCCTTTGTCCCAGCTATTAAGTAAGAAGGTAGGATTAGATCACAAATATGCTTTACATCTCTTGGGTAACTAGATGACATAGCAGTTAGAACACTGGATTCAGTTCAAATCTAGCTAGCCTCATACACATTTTCCTCCATCATTATATGCAATTTATTTTGTGAATATCAAAATCTATTGATAAGCTTTTTTGTATATTTATAGGATTGTGACCCTGAACAAGTCTTTTAATTTCTGTCTGCCTTAGTTTCCTTATTTGGAAAATGAGTATAATAATAGCAAGTACTTTCCAGGGTTGTAGAAAGGATAAAATGAAATAATATTTATAAACTGCTTTGCAAACCTTAAAACATTATATAAATGTTAATCATTTATTTTAATGTGATACATTTATATATCTGGTGAAGAATTGGCTACAAATAGTGTACTAGCCTGTTAAGACATTTAAAAGTTCTAATCTCCAGGATAATATTAAAGAAATAAAGCAGCCTCCAGAGTGGCCATCAGAGAGATTTTAATCAGTCTCTCCATGGTACTTTGAGTAGAGTAGGTCATCATCAACTCCCTCAAATATTATTTCTGGAGCCTTTCTCCATCATACAGGTAAAGGAAGAGAAGAATTCCATGAAGTAAAGGCATAGTGCAAAGACCTCCTGTCCAGATCTACCACTTGCTTTCATGTGATCTTGGACAGTCACTTAATTTCTCTTCTCACTTTCCTCATCTATAAACTAAAGCTATTAACAGTCATACTACTTACCTCAGAACGTTATTGTGAGGGGAAAAGGTGCTTCATGTTTCTCCAAATGCTAGAGAAAGATGAGTCATTACTATTGCAAATTCCATGGAAAGATTTTGGGGTTCACATAAGGCAAATTTTGTGCCAAGTTCCAAATGGGTGAAGCATCCATAAGAAAAGAATTAAATCCCAGTGGGAGTCTCTCTGTCAACTCATTCCCACCAATGGCAGACAATTAATAGATTGTTCCTGTGTTGATGCTTCAGTCTTCCACATAATGTTTTGTTTATTTTTTCTGAGGAGTGATGTCTTGATTGTGGACTGTTTGTAAAAGCTGAAAAATAATCAACTGTATTTTTTCAAGTTCCTTTGTTCCCAATGCCAAGGGTACTTTTTTTATGAACAGTTTTTGATCTGCTAACAATCTCTAATGAGGACTATTATATAATAAACCCATAGGTTGGGAACAGAAGTGTCAAAATAGGCAATATCTATTAAGTAATTGATGGACCTTAGCCAATTGAGATACTGTAGCATAAAATTATCACATATTTGCCATATGCAGTTATACATAGGCATATACCATATAAAGTTATCTAAGCTAAAATTATTTTGAAATTTTTGTTAATATCTCTAAGCCCAACACTAAAAGTAGTACTGTAATGTCCAATCTAGGACAGCTTAGCCATGATACCAAGTTTGGGTATTTCTGTTTTTTACTTGGGTTCTAAATATCACAGGGAATGTTAAAAGCTATGTAAAACAATTTATTTATAAGCACCCTTCCCTTATTGGAAAAATACCAATTCACAAAAAAGAGGGATCAATTTAATCATTCCACCAAATTGCTTTTATAACAAGAAGAAAGACAAAATCTTGAAAATTTTCAACTCTTACCTTAACTTCTGTAAATTGAAAATTATTGTTATATTGATTACTATTAGTGTCACTTGAATAAAAGAGGTAGTAATAATTGAGTCTTAAAATCTTCAGATTCAGTTTTTGATCTACCTTCCCATACACTGAATGGTAGCTCAGAGTTTCTTTTACTTTTTTTTCTTCTGGAGACCTGGTTCCCTCACACCCCCAGATGTGAGGTTTTACAAGACAGTTTTTGTTTGTTTGATGTGTCATTAGCTGGATTATAAAGTAGAGATAAGGGAATTTCTGAGGAAGAATAAGTCTCCTTTCTTATCTGGATTCCAGAAAATTATTGGATTTTTTTGTTTCTAACCTCCATTTTCAGTAGATCATGAAAGGGTGATCAATTTTTCTGGTCTCTATAACTCAGGAAAATCTTTCTTTTAGAGGGTTTGCAATTTACATGAGTGGAGAGAAGTACTCACACCCCTGCAAAATTAAGGATCCTTTGTAGGAGATCCTTAAGCCAGTTTCAGAGTTCTTCCTGACAAGTTGGTCTATTGAGAATTCATATTTTAAGTTGGTCTATTAGGAATTCACATTTTAAGTCTACTATCCCATTCCAGAAGCCTCATTCAAATCATTCAAGTTTTATTAGTGCATCAGTCTCTGAAGAACAGCTTTTTAGTTTATAGATTTTGAATTATTGATGCCAAGGAACATCTCCTATTTCTAAATTTTTGCTGAGAGACTGTTGTCTGAAACATTGTTTCACCTAAACTTGTGTTTTTGTCAGACAATTTGACTACATTCAGTGTGTTATCCTCCTTATATGTTCTATAGTAATGGTAGCTTGCATTTCCATAGAGTTTCTTTAAAGTTTGCAATATTAATAAATACTTCAAAATAACTTTAATTTGGATAATTTTATGTGATACATATATATGTGTATTTATGATACATATATACATACACACATATATATGTGTATATATATATACATATATATAATGTGGCTATTATTATTCCATTTTACAGATGCAAAAACTGAGAGGGATGTTCAGTGACTTGCTCAGGGTCACACAACTAGTAAAGCATATGAAGCTGAATTTGAATTTTAGTCTTCCTGACTTCAGTGCTCTATCTACTATGCCACCTAATTGCCATATTGACATATTCTATATGTGAAAGTCTAGGATGTCATGAAAGTAACCTTGGTGCCTTGGTGGCTCTGCCAGCAGAGTATAAACTTTAAAAAGTTTTTCCAAGCTCCAAAGACTTCATATATTTGCATGATCATATGTATTTTCTTCCAATGGGATGATTGCCATTGCATTCTAATATCCTTCTATATGTGTTGTCTAGGAACCTACTCTAGTTAAGCTCAGAAAGGTTCAGCATTAGAATATTGTCTGCTATGAAATTATTATTGTTATTGGGTTATAGCAACTCATAAAGACTATTTCTTCAAGCATGAGGTTCTTACATTAGTAGGAAGGAGTCACCAAAGCAATAAAATAAGGGCTTCTTAAAGTAAGGAAATGGTTAATTCAATACCACATTCTATAATCAAAAGGCATTTGACATTTTCTGCAAACTTATCTAAATTTTATAACTCTGAGAGAAAGCTCAAGAAGAGAAAGAAAGGTTTACAGCATTTCAATTGAATTTTTCACAAAATCATAGAAGTTTGTCATGTTAAAAGGTCTTTCTTTTTCTGGAGAAAATAATTGAAAGAAAAGTGAAGGAAGAAAGCCAAGTTCCTTAGACACTTGAATTGGGAAATATGTTCTTGATGCCACCTAGGGCTAATGATATTCATTCCTTATCTTCTGAGTAGAAGACTCCACATTTATCAAATGAGTCAGATACATCATGTAAATGTTCCTCCCTCACTACCCAAATCCCTATCCACTGCATATTTCTAAGCTGCCTTCCTCTAGATCTGGACAGTTTTTCCCCCGTTTTCCTTAATTCACACATAAAAATATTAGACATAATATATTGAACACTCTAACTATGGTTTCACAGTGAACCATATAGGTGCTAATGGAACCACTCCTTAGTCTCCACTTGGGTTTGGGGAGTGGCTGCAGTCAGGAGCCACTGTTTCTAGAATTTTACTGTTCATGTCAGAGACCAGTATTATCACCACAGATACCTTTGCCAACTGGTCTGCTCTCCCATGGGCTGCATCAATTGCTTGCACATGATAGATAAAAGATTATAGAGAAAGGGTTCTTAACATGGCTTCATGGACCCCCAGAGTATCCAAGAATATATTTCATTTTTATTTTGTCTAACCTATAGTTTCCTTTGTGATCCTATGTATTTTATTCTATGCAATTAAGAACATTATTCTGAGGGGTCCATGGGTGCCCCTAGGCTGCCAAAAAAAGTCTATAACCCAAAAAATATGAATCCTGAATCAGAGTGAATTCTGTACTCCCAGAGAACATTGACTTGACAATTCTTAAAGTCAGTGGCCTAACTCTGAATAGGATGTAAACACACATGGGAAAGAGAGTAATAGAGGCCACCATCACGAGAAGGTAGCACAGGTTTAGGCAGTTAAGTGATACAGTGGATAGATCACCAGCCTTGGAGTAAGGAAGACTTGAGTTCAAATCCAGCCTCAGACACTAGATACTGACTAGCTGTGTAACCTTGGACAAATCACTTAAACCCTGACTACCTCACATCCAGGGCTATCTCCAGTTGTCCTGATCCATATCTGATTACTGGACCCAGATGACTCTGGAGGAGAAAGAAAGGCTGGTGACTAAGAACAGCACCTCCACATTCAAATCCAATCCACTTGCTTGTCATGGCATCACCTCCCTAATGTCATGATCTTCTTTGAGAACAATGGACAAGGCATCATCATCAGCTTTGGATATAGCTACTGGCAAGGCAATCCATACTTCTTTTAGTGTTAAGGGTAACGAAACACCCCAAAAGAACACAGAGGGAAGATGAAGCTGTGTGTGTGCATGTCTGTATGTATATATATACACATTTATGAATGTATGCATATACACAAACATATATATATATATATACATACATATATATATATATATATATATATATATATATATATATATATATATATAGTGGGATAGTAACTACAATGAAAAAACTTCCTGTGGCTAAAAATTTTAAGTGATCATAATTTTATTTGGGATTCTATTTTATTCTGTTCTTCTGGGCCTTAGTGATGATGTTTGTCTTTCATTCTTGAAGAAGACCATGAGGTCAGGGAGGTGATGATGCCATGACAAGGACGTGAATTGGATATGAGTGAGGGAATGTTATACTAAGTCAGCAGCTTCACTTTCTTTTCCAGAGCCATCTGGATCCAGTGACTAGATATGAATCAAGACAACTGGAGATCACCCAGGATATAAGACAATCAGGGTTAAGTGACTTGTCCAAGCTCACAGTGTAAGGTGTCTGAGGCTGGATTTGAACCCCTCTCCTCCTGACTCCAAGGTTAGTGCTCTATCCACTATATCACCAGCTGCCCCTAGGGCTTAATAGATAGAGACTCTAGGTGGGTTGCCATTTTTAAATCTGCTAGGTGACAGGTTTCTGGCGAGAGGCCTCTTCATATTTAGCCAGATTGGTTCCTAGGTGAATCTCTTATTGTGAATATACAGTGATTGATACTGTAATCTACTCTCATAGCCTTCAAGAATCTCAGGTCACTTCCAAACTACAAGGAGACATCAGGACAGCACTGTTTCTTCAAGGCCAGGCTTCAGATCAGTAGAATTTAATAGATAATTGACAAGTAAGCAACAAGCTATTAAGCTTGACAAAGAGTTCTTCTAATTTGTGGGACTCTGATCTCTGTTGGTCTATGGCTGAGTATGTTCATAACCGACCCTGACTTCCATCTTCCTTGAAATTTCCATCAGATGGAGATCTATCCTTGCAACCCATGTTATTCTCTTGGGTAATAGACTCTAAGTGACTGCAGGTAAATGTAGATAGATATGTTCTTATTGCTATTGCTTGATCTCCCCAGCTGCTGATGAACCTTCTGCTTTCCCCTGTAAATATTAGACATGGTTTCCATAGCAATTCCTATTCCTTCCTTGCTCTGCTGAGGATTTTTCTTTCTTTTCATTTCTTAATTGGTTCATCAGTCCTGCTAGGATCCTGTCATGCCAACACCATCGATCTTATTAGCTAGTCTTCACCTCTCTTCCTCTGTCCACCCTTCTTAGCTTGCCTCAGCACTAGTTAGTGGCAGGACAGGTGGACAATAAGAACTTTAGAATTTTACTTTTAAAAAGAGTTTTTGGGGTCAACCTAGTCCAATCTGCTATCCCATGCAGAAATACCCTCTTCAACATCCCTGACAGATGGTTGTCAAGTAGCTTGGCTTCAGCATTTCTAGAGATGGTGATTGACAAAAAAAAAAATCAATTGTCCATTTGATAACTGAAAGGAATCTTGAACAACCCTGCTTCTACCCAGTTTTTTCTAAGGGACTGCCCTGTGATCTGAATACTGAGTGGGAAGAGAGAATTGTGATTCCTGATTAGCTGAAAGAATGCTGAGGCATCATTCTTCCTCATATTTTTGTGAGTTTGTTGCACAATTTGAGAGATGACCTCAAGAGAGAGATGGGTTAAGAGATGAAACAAAAGTGGGAAGTTCTGAACAGATAATTGTAGCTAGGGGATACAGTGAACAAAATGTTAGAGTTGCAGCCAGAAAGACCTGAGTTCAAATACTACCTCAGACCCTTACTAGCTAAGTGACCCTGAGCAAATAACTTCTTCCCAGTTTCAGTTTCCTCATCTAAAAAATAAAGAGGACAATAGCACCTACCTCCTAGGGTTGTCATGAGGCAGGAATGAGGCAATTCTTATAAAGCACTTCCCAAATAGAAAAATGTTATATAAATGATTGCTATTATTATTGTTGTTATTATTAATGGGAGTTCCTGAATCATCAGACACCAGCCTCCCAACCAAAAAGCTATTTTACTTTTGTGTTTTCTTTGGCTGATTCCAGTCTGCAGAATTTCCCTGACTTTTGTTTACAGTTTTGCCAGGATAAATGGGTTGGTTTGCTATTCTTGATGGCCTGTTTTTCTAATCAGCATGTGGTTGGAAGGAGCTAAACTGACCAGTATGAGCTGAAGGCCTCCCTCTCCCTGGAGATCTATCAGAGAAGTAGCTTTTGTTCTGAACACTTTAGAGACCATCCTTAGACTCTAAATATTTGAGAGGCAGTAATAGATACAATTCTAGCTTGATACCCTTCTTGTGCACATTCCTCAGTTACAATACTCTTGGTTCTAGTCTAGACTTGGCCAGCAGCCACTTTCCCCTCCTGCTCTGGATTCCAGGTAATATCTGTCCAACCACTGGCAAGGTATATCTTCATATAATCTTCCACTTGTTTTCAAGAGTTTAGTAATCTAGTGAAGTCATGTGTACTATAAAGTCCTGAACTGATAGCACAAGGCTGTCTCATCTACTTGTTTTTATTTTAATATAATCTCCAAGAACTGAGATATGGTCTTATGACATTTAGATGATCTCAGTGTCTATCAAAGTGTCATTTTGTGCCATAAGATGCTTGATAAATATTTGCTAATTTGAATTACTTGAACTCATGAGGCAACCTATTCCCTTTTTTAGGCATCTATAATTTATAGATAGATAACTTTTTTTTGAGATGTCATATGCTTCCCAGTATTTTTAAAAGGAGAAGAAACATGTTTCAGTAGAAATAAGTATCTCTGATATCAGAGGACCTAAGGTACAAATTCTACCTTGGACAAGTAATTTAATTTTCCAGTTCCATAGTTTCCTCTTATAATGTGAGGTGGGCTTATTCTAATGAGGGTCTGGGGGATTTGATGCTGATCACTTAGTCTTGGTCAAAGAGATTTATCACACCACCTTGTTGAGGGTAATCTAAACAAAAAGGGAATCTACTTTTATCCAAACCAGTCAGACAAAAATACAATAGGCACGAATTCATCAATTCACCTAAATTAAAATTTCTTTACCTTTTGAACAGAGGTGAGTTTTCCCAGTGGGGTGTGTCTGCCTGTGATTTCATCTCTTTTTAATCCTTATCCATCAAAGGTTGACTGAATAGACTATAGGGAAAGAGGAAATAGTAGGGTGGAAAACCTTGATACTAATTTGATAATTGGTTATTAACATGAGAGAAATCATTTCTCTCATTACCCCATCTTTTCTACAATAATAGCATGAGAGCCTTTATTAAATGCTTTGTGAAAATATCAATCTACTCTATATGTAGCATTCTCCTGATTTAACAGGTTGTAACCTTGCCTAAAAAAGCTAATGAGATTAATCTGTCCTTGCAGAAACTATGCTGTACCATTTCCTTTTTTATACATTTGCCAAATAACCATTTTAATAATATAAAGTACATGCTTTCAGCTAAAGATAGCTCATCCTCAGAGGTAGATGAGTGAGAATCAGCATCGAGGGATGCAGGTGCCCCCCAGCTTCATTAGTTTTTGAATTTGGGGGCTAGGTAGAGAATAAGAGTGGTCCCCGAGGACCAGGAAAAATGGTAGATATAAGAAAGCTTAGCATTTTGTTAGGTTTGGGACTTGATGTGGCCCCTGGAATGTAGTAACTATGGTCTCAGTGTCTGAGTAAAATCCTTCCTCTCCTTACCACCGGGATTTTTCCTGAGTCATTTCTCTGGCAGAAAGGAAGACTGAAGGAAAGAGATCTTAGACCCAACTAAATCTGATGTTATCTATCCACCTCTTGATCCCTTATACCTATCTTTAAAATCTTGGTTGATAAGTTCCCTATGAGATGTGTTAGACAACTCCCTGTTTTCTTTTTCAGTGAGATTGTTTCTTTTTGTGTCTGCAGTATTTCAATTTTGAAAAGGCCTCCCATTCTCTTGGTCAATCATCTCTATAGAATTTGAATCTATAGGATCTTACTTGTCCTTTTTCAGAATCTCTTGAAATGTATCCTGACAAAATCCAGAATGCATATCAAATTCTGATGGTTTTCCTCTTGTTTTGTATTCCAGATCCTAAGTTGAAATAGTCATTTTCCTCAGAAGGTCTCATGATTCCTATTTCAGTAATTAGGTCTTCTTAGTGAGAATTAGAACCAGATTAGAATTTCTCCTTGTTGATTCTTCTTTTGAAAAAGAAAATTATCTTTAAGACAAATCAAGTAAATTTTGCCAGCATTGCTTTTTCTAGAGAGTAAATTCTAACAGATCTCTGGAAAATGAAAGTTTCCCATCAATATTCTATCAGGCTTATGATTTTTTAAAACTTTTCATATATTTCCTCTCTGTCTCTGATAACAATATTGTTTCTTTACCTAAAAGCTGTGCACCATGCTTCCCCTGACCTTCTCTGACTCCTGGTTTTCCTCACATATGTACATTTTTTAGTATATGTTACTATTCATTTCCCTCCAAACTCCTTTTCTCTATTGTTTCTTTGGAAAAAGTCAAGCCTGTACAGTCATGAGTCTCATCTACCTGTCAATGATATCAATGAGGTAAAATTTGCTTCCTTGTAACCATATTTCACATGTTTATTTGTGGATACTGAATTTTACTACTGGCATCTTGCTTGGATATTATCTCCTGTGACCTTGTGACTGTCTATTTCTGTTTAATTTCCTGTACTTTAGCTGCTCTCTATGTTGGATATATATCCATATGCATGTATTCAAATATATTTGTATGTATGAATATCTGTATATAAATACATCTATATCTATCTATCTATCTGCAATTTTCTCCTCTTCTTTTACTTTTCAGTTTAAAGCTCTTTTAAGGTCTCTTCTTATTATGGTAAAAAGCAGAACAAACTAAGTCTCTCACAACTACTTTAGTGAAGATGAAAAAATAGCATCGGACTCAATAATGGATCAAGATGTCCAAACAGAAACTATAGTAAACACATTTTGTCAGTGAGCTTAAAGTCACTGGGGAAGGGGTTGAGGCACAAAAGCAAGTCTTAAAGACTTCCAGCATAGGTACCAGGACTAAGAGAAACCAAGAGCATAAAGCTACATGTCTGATCCAGGAAGATGAAAGCTGAGACTAGGTTCTAACCAAGGATGAGCAACTATAGCTGCATTCCGATAATTCTAGAACTCAGCTTGGGAGCCCATGAGTCTTATACCACAAAAGCAATGATCAGAGTGTGCCCTGGAGCAGAGTGACCTAAGTAGACCACTCTAGGAACAGTATATTTGCTGAAATCACTCCTGGAGTCCGATAATAACACTTTTAACACTTTTTACAAATGCAAAATTATATATATATATAAAAATCAGAACCAAAGAATGTGCTCTCCTCCCCATCCCATAATTCCTTCCAACAATGCAACATAACCCAAAGTCTCAATTCAGGAAATAAAGCTAAAAAAATGATCAAATAGAAAAAAACTCTGAAGATAATGAAATATTATGAAACTAAGGACTCTCAAATCAGAAACTAAGAAGAAAATAGTGTTATATCATCTATAAGCAAAATCTCAAAGAAAACCCCAGGTTTCTTCCAATCTCTATTGAAATTCTCGGAGGAAATAGAGTATCATGCTTTTACAAATTGTTCACTTTCCTATTGGATCTTGCTTTTCTGAAGCCCTTTACTTCAATAGGGAACAGTGACAAAGATACCATCTGTGTTTCTCATGTCTTCCATTTCTTTCCCACAATTTTATAATCTTTAATAGGACTTTTTGGATTCCTTCTACTAAATCATTTGTGCCCACATGAATCATCAAAAGTATGCAGTACTCCATCTTTGGAGATTCTCTGTTGTATCTTAGATCCATACTTAAAGGACACAGAAAACTTTTTGGAAATTCCTCAGTAGCTTATATCACCAACCAACATAACATGTCACTCTTCTTTCCACATTAACTCAAATATCTCTCATCTGATAGCACCTGTGAATTCTCTGTATCATTTCTTGCATGACAAACAGTTCACTTACTCTCCAAAATATTCAGCTTCCTCCTCCTTGGGATAATTCTCATGTCTGTTTTATTTTAATGGTATTTTATTTTTTCCAATTACATGCAAAGGAAGTTTTCAACATTTATCTTTTGAGCTTTTGAGTTCCATATTTTTCTACTACCTTCCCTTCCCTCCCCACTCCCCATGGCAGCAAACAATATAAGTTTCACATATACAATCATCCAATATTCATTTTTAAAAGATTTTGAGTTCCAAATTTTTCTCCCTTCCCTCCTCAAGACAGCAAGCAATCTGATATAGGTCATCTGTTTCTTAACTTCATGAGTTCAGTGGTCCTTTTTCCTTTTTTTGCTCTGTATCATATTCTTTTACCCTCCAGCCTATTTTTTTCACATAAATACATCACTGTCCTATAATTCACATCACAGACAGTGTTGAAAATACAGTGTTGAAAATTGTTAGTCCTAAGAGACAGATTATTTATTTTTACCATTTTTTAAGTAATAGTTTATTTTCCCCAGTAGTGTAAAAAAATTAACATTTATTTTAAAATTTTCAATTTTAAAATTTTCTCTTCCCCTTCCCCTCCCTGAGTTAGTAAACAAGTTGATATATTTCTCTCCAACATTCTTGACTATGATCAGAATTCCTCTCTGACTCTAACTTTAGATCCATTTTATTGTTTGATTTCATTTTGGAGTGCTTCCATTTTTCAAGCATGGGATATTTCATTCTCCCTGAGTGGGACTATAACTGAGTGAAGCCTCCCTCATGGTTTCAATAAGTCTTCCTTTTTCCCAAAGCCATGTCAGCAGGAGTTGTAAAGTTTCCACTTCCCCAAGGTTAGGTAGTAGCAAAGATTATACAGCACTGTGCTAATTGACCCCCATATATGGAAGGAGACAGAATTATCTCTCTGATAGGGTAAAATGGATTATCTCTAATGGGGTAAAACTGAATTGAATAATTATGCAAATAGGGCTTGAAAATGCTTTGTGCCAATTGGCTAGATACTTGAGGAAAGACTGTGAGTCCAGCTAGCAGGCCAAGAAGTAGGTGTGGCCAGAGGGTTGGTACTGTTAGGGACTAGGATAAAAGGGGCTTGCACTCCCTGGCACTTTGCACTCCTTCTAGAGCTATAACTCATGTTACATGGAGGTTGTGCCCTCTTCTTGAGAGAAGCAAACTAAACTTTTTGTTCTCCAGTCGGGTCTTCAATTGTTCTGTTTTTAAGGAGAACCAACTCTGTGCTGTAACACACAATTCTGATCCCACACATCCCTAATAACCTGAGAAGTGGACAAGCATTTTTGAGACCTTTTACATTTTTCTCTAACAGGGAAGCAGGTCTGTCCTTTGAGCAAAAATATCAGTTACAAAGATAAACTCCATACATTCTAGAAAAAGTCACTGGAAAATTCTCCTATTCTCTATATTTATTTCAAATAGGTACTTAATCTGATTTGAAGTTTTCTTACTCAACAGCTATATGCAAACTATGGAGTTATCATTCTCTTCCTTAACTCAATAGCACCTTCACAATCACTACCAACCTTCTTTTCCTTTCCTTCCTCCCCTCTTCTCATTTCTAATTTAACTTTTATCAACCACCTTCTCCTTTAGTCCTTCTTCTCATTCTCCTTCATATCCCTTTCGCTCTCCTCCCTCCACTCATGTCTTTATTTTCTCCTTCTGCTTAAGTCTGTCTCTGCCTCCTTCCTTAACTTCTCTCCTTCATCTTGATTCCTTTGCTTTTTATTTTTTTTACTTTTTTTTGACATTTTGCAAGGCAATGGGTTGTGACTTGCCCAACGTCAAACAACTAAGTAAGTATTAAGTGTCTGGGTTGGTATTTGAACTCAAGTTTCAACTGAGTTCCTTTTTACCTTCAGGGTTCCTATACATTAGTCTTCTGCTTACCTTCTTATCTCTCTTCTACAGTTTGATTTCTTTGTCTCCAGTTCACATCCCTCCCTTTTTAACCCTAGTCCTTTTCTTCCAAAAGCTCCAATCCTTCTCAAGTATTTTTCCTCTTCTTCCTCTCCTCCATGAATCCCTCTATTTCATTCCAAGTCCTCCTTCTACTATATCTCCAAGTCTGGTCATAAACATCGTATTTTTATCAATAGTCTAAGATATTTTGAAAAGAAGAAAAAATTTCATTGACTTTTTGGACTGCCATGCCACAATGTGGATTCATATCAAGCTTATTAGCTCTGTTTTACATAAATTGTCATACTACCCATTGGCCGTAGTTATACTCCCTGGAGCCAGGGGAAAGGGAGAGAAAATCCCATGCTGATCTCTCTTCTCGCATCACCCCAATTCATATCTCCATTCCAGATTATCTTCTAGATCCTCCTAAAATTTTTAGGGCTAAGGATGAAGGGGAAGCCAAACAGGTAAATAAAATCCTATTGTGTTCTCCCCAGTGGAATTTCCATGCCTTCTTTTCACTGGGCATCAAATAGGGAATGAGATAGAAGGAAGAGAAATTTATATGAGAAGGGAAAGCACTGTCCTCCCCTAGTTTGTTACCCACCTCCCCTAGTAAACTGGAAATTTCCTAAGCACAGGGATATTTTCCCATCAAACTTCTTTATTTTCCTCAATTCCCCACACAGAGCTCTGTTAGATGACTAATAATACAAGGCAATATGTTGTAAGTGCCAAATGAATGGCATATAGGCAGCAGGCAAAAACAATAGATTACTGAGATTCTTTAGAAATAGCTGTTGAATATCAAATATCTGTTGACTTCTTTAGTATTCTTGGTACAGTACTATACTACAAATACATTATGAGTTAAATAGGCTTTTGTGGTTGACTTGGGAGTCTAAGTCTTGTGTATTTCTGTTAGGTTCTGAGATATAAACAACCAATTTATAAAGTAACTTTTGCAATATAACCCATTTGTAAATTGTGAACTGTAAGCCTCAAAACCAGAAACATTTCTTTCTAAGAGGCTCATTTAGACTAAAACAAGGAAAAGCAATTTCATTTCCATTGGCTTCCTGGGAATCAACCCCTCATCACCAAGTAGTCAGCCTTAGCAACTGGATAACTTCTTTCCTCCCTGAAGAAAAAAAAGATTTAACTTGAATCTCTAAAGATAGCACTGAGGTAATTCATTCCCCCATAATACATGGAGTATATATTGGAAGTTACTTTATTCTATTTGCTATAATAAATACCTTGACAGAGGTTTTTTCTAAAATCCATGTGTTTGTTTTTTTTAAATGACTACAAGGACAGCTCTGCCCTAAAAGGGACTGATAGAAATAAAATGCCATTCAGATTTGGAGATATGTTCCCACACCTCCCAGACTCATCACAGTTGCACTCATGGACCAATACTTTTTATGTTCCGCCTTGTCAAAGAAGAATTGGGTGACTGACTCCCTGTACAAAATGTCACTAAAAATGGAGTGACCTCACCATGTTTGGCGTTTCTAAGTTTCTTGAATTGTTTTTGAGTGTTTGGAAAGCAAACACACATACACACACACACACACACACACACACACACACACACACACACACAAACACATGTCCTCCACTAACATCTCTCTCCTCTAGTGCCTCTTTAGTATTAGAGGTGATCCTAGCTTCTTGAAATCTAAACCAGTCAGGCTCACATTTACAGTGATATAAGATTTTCAACACACTCAACAAATATTATTTTATTTTATCCTCATAACAAAAACAGCTGATATGAGTGCTTCCATTTTATAGATGAGAAAGAAGCTGAAAGAGGCTGTTTGTCAATACGTAGTCAATAAACATTTATTAGATACTCACTAAGCACTGGATTAAATGTTAGGGTTACAAAGAAAGGCAAAAAACAATTCCTGCCCTCAAGCTACTCAGACTAATCAGGTTAAATGATTTGCTCAGTAATATAAATGTCTGAGGTGGGATTCAAACCCAGGTCTTTCTAACTCCCACCTCTGCCATTTACTAGTTATGTGACCTTAGACAAGTCACTTTACATCTGACTGTCAGTTTTTCTTCATTCATAAATTGAAGAGATTGGATTTAATGACTCCTTGTATTCCATCCAGTTTTCAAACTATTATTCTATGATGCAAGTCCAGGATACTGCCCTCTATGCCTTGCTATCAATGAGAGAATCTCTGAGGTCTGTCTGTGCTTTGTAATTGGAAAACTATACTCCAAACCACTCCAAGTCCCTAACCTAAAACTGACACAGTTGCAAATGTACAGCTTATCTCTGAATTAATACCACAAGAGCCTCTTATTGAACCCAGCTCCTATTCCTAAGGTTGCATTCTCAAATGCTATTAAAACAGACCTCTGGGACATCTCCTTTCCAAGTCAAGTTTTATTACTAAGCAAAGGTCTCTTCTTCCTCTACCCCTGAAGTCACTTTTACCTAATGCCTATAAATTCTGTCATCAGAGATTTATCTTTCTGGATCAAAGGATTATCCTCTGTTTAAAAGCAAATGTCTCTGGAAAAGATAACACATTCAAAGGTCAGTATAAAGCAAAAGTACAAATTGCTATTGGTCATTTGTACTTTGGCTTATACTGACCTTTGTTATCCTTTCCAACATGAGATTTTGATTTTGATGAGGAAAAGGATATTAAGATAAAGAGTATGGGACAAGGAAAAGATAAAGAAGGGCGCTCAAAGAAGACAAACCATAATTTGATAGAGGATGAACCCACTTTATTCATTCAACAAATTTTCACAGAATATCTACTATGCTCCAGGTACTGTATTAGATATGTGGGAGGAAGGAGAGCTACAAATATGACTGATATATAGTCCCTGCCCTAATGTGACTTACATTCTGATAAAGAAGATAAGAGGATCCTAAGTATGTCTGTACAATCTCATTACCAGAAGTAGAGCTACCAGGTGAAAACATAAAATAAAATGTGAAAATACAAAAAAAAAAATAAAGAGGAATAATTTTATGGTAACTCAAAGGCAGGAGGGATCACTCCTCTAATTGAAGGGACTGAAAGCAATTAATTTATTCATATCATTCATTTTTTGATGTTTATCTATCATCTATTTAATAACATGTCCTAGAATTTTGCTAAGAATTTGAATCTTGCTCACTGGCCTATGGTTTCATACTGTATTTTGTCACTAGAGTTTACAACAGACAATCTAGACAGCAGAAAAGAATAGATAAAATCAGGGTACAAAACACAAGCCTAGCACAAAGGAATGAGAAATTACAGTAGTGATGAAGAACCTATCTAGTCATCTGTTGGAGCTCTCACTCCTCTATAAACAGAGCATTGACTTAACTTCTCAGCTTGCTTTAATGATCATTTTACCCTTTAAAATGTGGAGGAAGGGGAAATTCTATTCTTGATCTTTTCACTATAGGAAGGAACTGATAGCTGAGGTGAAAATAATGTGATAATTGAGAAGTGACTACTTCATCTTCAGATTTGAGAAAGAAAATCAGACCTAGTGAGATGTGTATACTAGAATTTTATGAGGGCAGATTTCAAAGTATTCAGAAGGCTATAGAAGATCTTATCGACTAAAATTCTACAGTCCAAGAGGGATAGAAAACTCAAGAATGCAACTCTGAAAACACACACACACACACAAAAGTAGCAAAACTGATAAGGAGGAAATGTGGTAGTTCTCTAACAAGATCAGTATGGACTCATAAAGACTCACCAATCAATTTGATTTTAAAAGGACATGAACACGTTAAATTTATGATATACTTAAAAGGAAAAGCAATTCAAAGTTTCATATGTAAACCTCTTTATGTTCTTCTATGTCGATTGAAATGCTTATTTTATTTGGGGATTAAGTTCAGTATAATTTTTTTTTAAGACATAGAAGATGGAAGCAAGTGTGGGTAACATAGGATGAATACAAAAGTGTGGTAGGGTTCTATTAGAAAAGTGTCAAGGGTGCCACAGCTCAGAATGAGCTAAATTCAGCAAGCTTCCAGTAAGAATGCTGAAAGATAACAAAACAGGATTTTTAAAGCCACATTGGGGAAAAGAGGATCAAAGAGGAGATACAACTGCTGTTTGGAATGCATGGGATGATGATGATTGAAACAGATGCTGCTTAATTCTTATTTTGTTTCCATTTCTTTCTGTCAAAAGTAAAAAGGTTAGACTGGAAAGAATTGGAACAAAAATGATAAATATAAAGTCGATAGTGAGTATATAAGAGAACACTTATCCAACTATGATAAATAGTGGTCACATGGCAGATGGGGAAGATCATGCAGAATATGTGAAATATTGTAGGACTGGAGGATAACTTTTAAATGGAAAATAAAAAAGAGGGGAAGAGGTCAGTGCACTGGACTTCAATTCCTAGCAATAGTCTAGAATAGAACATTATTAAAGAGATAATGGGAGAGGGGAAAGGAAATGAGGAAAGGAGAAAAATTTGGAACTCAAAATCTTACAAAACTGAATGTTAAAACTATCTTTACATGTAATTGGGAAAAATACTATTAATAGTAAAAAAAGAGATAATGGGATGAACTTCTAGAATGAATGACAAAGTAAATAGACGCTTAATAAATGTTTGTTGATTGAACAAAAAAGTAATAAGTGTTTACTCTGTACTAAGGTCTGGGAATAACATTTTAAATATCTTCAATGAATTCATATGCTAATATGAGACACAACTCATATTGGGGAGGAGTAGTCAGGGAAGATTATTTTATATCCAGAGATGGTGAGTGGAACCATATGTGAATAGACTGAGACACCCTCCCTTTCCAACAGTAATGGCAGTAATTTCAGTAATTTCATTATAGTTCCAGAACTAGAAGTGAGCAGTGAGGGAGTCAAAAGTACGTTGGGTAGCAGTTGGCCAGGATATAGCCTAGAGAGTAAAATAAAGTCTCACTAGACAGTCTAGTTATAGAGGATCATTTGTGAGGCAGACAGTCACCACTCAGAACAGAAAGAATTCTGGGTGAAAGTTCTGGAGCTGAAAGGGTTAAATCTTCCAGGGTATGGTCTCAAGTCTGGGTAGAAAAGTGGTTGGTAAAGAGAATGCCAGGGAACAAAATCTGTGAGAAAAGAAATCAATGACTACCAAAAAGGCATTAAAATTTAAGCAATAATAGGTCATGCCAGGATAGCCTTATTTATTTTTCTTTCACAGTGACACTGAAAAAGAAGATATGGGAAAGGTTAAAACTTTCTTAGATTTTAGCAAATCAACTGATAAAGTTTCTTGCTATTCTTATAGAAAATATGTAAATTTGTAGGTTAGAAAGGAGCACAATTAGCTATTTCAGAATTGGTGTATTATCCACAATAAGGTCTCCAAAGGAGTACCCCAGGATTGGTGCTTCATCTTGTGCTGTTGAAAATATTTTTATTAATGAATTAGATAAAGGCATAGATGACAAGCATAACAAATTTGCAGATGACTTAAGGTTGGGAGGCTAATACATTGGATGACAAAATAAGGTTCCAAAACAGCCTTGACAGGCAAAAACATTGGGTTGATTCTAATAAGATGGACTTGAATAGAAATAATCATGGTCTTAGACATGGTGCAGAAAATCAATTTCGCAAGTACAAGGTGGAGAAGCCATAGTTACATAGAAGTTTGTCCAAAAAAAAATATCTTAGGGCTTTATTGGACGGCAAGCTCAATAAGAATCAACAGTACTTTTCCTGCTGTTCTCACACCTTGAAATTCTACCTCTCATCTCTATCTTTGTACTGACTAACCTTCAGTCCAGTAATACACAGTCTCTTCAGCTCTGCTTCTTAGCATCCCTTAACTAACCTCCTTCAAAGCTCAGCTCTAGGGACCTATGTGCAGTCTTTCTAGGTGTTTATAACTGTTATTACCTCCCAGCCTCCACACACAAATTACCAGGATGTACTGGAATCACCTTAAACCGGTTCATGAGAGTCGGTTGTTAAATTTTCACTGTGGGCATTTATACTTCAGAAATTGCCAAATATTACAATTCAGGACTTGATTTTCATGTATGTGCGTGTGTATAATTATATATTAAGAACATGATAGAGAAAATGTTAATAATGCAGATTAAACTTAAAAGTGCATTATAAATGTTTTCCAGAGTCAATTGTTAAACATTTTCATCTATAAGCACATAGGTGTGTGTGTATGTATATTAGCATAACTATAAATGCATGTGTGAAGAGAGAGAGAGAGAGAGAGAGAGAGAGAGAGAGAGAGAGTGTGTGTGTGTGTGTGTAGGGTATTTCCCTTGATAAGAAATAAGTCCCTCAAGGGAAGAATCTGTTTCATTTTTGTCTTTCTATTCAGAGTTCCTGGAATTTAGAGGGGTTTACCAAATGCATTTCACTTGGGTACCAATGTGATATGGTGGTCAAAAATCAATAATAGTGGGACAGAGCCAAGATGGCAGCAAGAGAAGAGCCTCTCTTAGGTGCTCTCTCCAAAATATTTCAAAACCCTTAAAATTATGACTTTTAATTTTTGAGGGAGAGAATCCACAGAAAGATCTAGTGAGGCAATTCTCCAGTCCAAGGTAACCTGGAAAATAGGGGGAAAGCTCTGTTCCCCAGGGTTGGAGGCCAGATTAAAGGAATTTCAGCCTCCCAACTGAGAGTACCGGCTTCCATACACCCCAGGGAGCACCAAGCACACTTGGAAGATCAGCAGGGAGACCTCTGCCAGAGCAAGCATGAAGCCCAGGCCCTTAGCATGGCCACTGCACTGCAGCAGCCCAGATCCTAGGAAACAGAAGCAGACTGGTGGAGCTGCCCAGCAGGAGCCTCCAGGCAGCTGCACCCTGAGTGCTCAGCTTTACTGAAGGTAAGGGAGTAGAGGGAAACTGCCAAAGTCTGTCCTCTGTCCCTGGAACAGGACTCTGGGGCTTTAACCACATTCAGACCCTGGTTGCAGTCTAGGCCCCCAGTAGAGCAGGGGCCCCCTCACAGTCCCAGGGCAAAGGGGTGCTCTTGTGGTCATTCACAGACCAGGAGAGCAGTCAGAGCCTCACATACTGAGGACCTTGTGGGGGGTGTCCCAATAAAGCTCAGGCACAGGCTGGGGATATGAGTAAACAGAAAAAAAAAGGAACCTGACCATAGACAACTACTTTTGTCCTATGGAGCACCAAAATACTCAATCTAAAGAAGAGAAAGTTCAAGCTTCTGCATCTAAATACTTCAAGAAATATAAAAGTTGAGCTTAGGCTATGACAGAGTTCAAAAAAGATTTTGAAAATCAAGTAAGAAGGGGAAGCTAGGTGGTGTAGAGGATAAAGCACCGGCCCTGGAGTCAGGAGTACCTGGGTTCAAATCTGGTCTCAGACACTTAATAATTACCTAGCCTTGTGGCCTTGGGAAAGCCACTTAACCCCATTTGCCTTGCAAAAAAAATCAAGTAATGGATATAGAAGAAAAATTGGGGAAAGAAATGAGAGCGATACAGGAAAAATATGAAAATGAAGTCAGTGACAAGTCAAGTAAAAAAAATGCTGAAGAAAATAACATGAAAATAACAGCTTAGGTCAAGTGGATAGAACAGTTCAAAAAGTTATTGGGGAGAAGAATGCTTTAAAAAGCAGATTTGGCCAGATAGAAAAGGAGATAAGAAAGCTCTCTGAGGAAAACAAAGAATGGAGCTAAAGGAAGCTACTGACTTTGCAAGAAATCAAGATACAATAGTTCAACACCAAAAGAATGAAAAATTAGAAGAAAATATGAATTATCTCATTGAAAAAAAATTGATCTGGAAAACAGATCCAGAAAAGATAATTTAAAAATTATTGGGCTCCCTGAATGTCATGATCAGGAAAGAGCCTTGACCTCATTTTTAGAGAATTTCTACAGGAAAATTGTCCTGATATCTTAGAAGCAGAGGGTAAAATGGAAATTGAGAGAATCCACTGATCTCCCCCAGAAAGAGATCCAAAAAAAACAACCCCCCAGGAATATTATAGCCAATTTCCATAACTCCCAAATCATTGAAAAAATATTACAAACATCCAGAACACAACTCAAATATCAAGGAGCTGCAGTCAGGATCACACAGGACTTGGCAGCAACTACAGTAAGGGCTCATAGGGCTTGGAATACAATATTCTAGAAGGCAAAAGAGCTTGGAATGCAATTGAGAATCAACTACCCAGCAAAACTGAACATCCTCTTCCAGGGGAAAATATCGACTTTCAAAAAAACAGGGAACTTTCACATGTTCCTGTTGAAATGACCAGAGCTGGACAGAAAGTTTGACCTTCAAGTACAGGACTCAGGTGAAACATAGAGAGGGTAGACAAGAAGGGTAAATTATGAGGGACTTGAACTGCATGTATTCCTTCATGGAAAGATGACACTGATAATACTCATATGAACGTTCTCATTTAATGGAGCAGGTAGAAGGAGCTTTTATAGATAAGGTACAGAAAAGAGTTGAATTTGAAGATATATTATAAAAATGGAGTCAATGGGTGAAAGGGAAATGTACTGGGAGTAAGAGAAAGGAGAGGTAGAATAGGCTAAGATATTTTATATAAAAGATATTTCATGTAGCTTTTGCAATGGTATAGAAGGGGGGAAGGTGAGGGGGGAATGAGGGAACCTCCATTCTCATTGGAAATGGTTCAAGAAGAAACAGCATACACACTCAATAGGGTATAGACATCTAGAAGAAAAAGGAGAGAAGGGGGACAAGGGGAGGAGAGGGGGATGTGGGTGATAGGGGAGAGGGTAGATCATAGGAGGGAGTCAGATATAACACATTTTCTTTTTTTTACTTTTTGCAAGATGCTAGGATTGTGTGGTTTGTCCAGACCACAGGGCTGGGTGGTTGCTGGGTCTCTCTAAGGTGGGATGTAGGCTTGGGAACCTCCTGGCCCCAGGGCCAGTGCTCTTTTTGCTGCCCCATAGTATATTTTTGAAGAGGGACAGAGTCAAAGGAGAGAAAATATAATGTGATAGTAGGGAGGAATGGATGGAGGGAAATACAATCAGCAACAGCAGCTGTGGAAAAATGTGGAAGTAACTTTTATGATGGACTTATGATGAAGAAAGTGATCAACCCAAGACAGAGCTGATGGTATCAGAGGACAGACTGAAACACATTTTTTTTCTCTTTCTTTTACTTTATTTCTCATGAAGTTTTATATTTTTGTGGGGGAGGGGAGTATTATGTTTACTCTTAAATGAGAATATTTTAATAATATGCAAATAAATTAAAGAAAAATAAAAATTAGAATACAGTAACAAAAAAATTACTTCCTGTCAATAATTAAAAAAATCAATAATGCAAAAATGGGCTATGTTAAAACAGAAACAGTTTCCAGGAAAAAGGTGATGATCTCATTGTTCCTCTATTGGTCAAATCACATTTGGAGACTTTATGCTCTGTTCTTGATGCCGTATTTTGGGGAGAGCATTCATAAACTTTGAGAATATCCAGAAAAGAGCAACCAGTTTAAAAAAAAAGGTAATAAAATAGTAATAACATAAAAATAAAAATGGAATGGAGGGAGTGCAGCTAGGTGGCACAATGGATAGAGCACTAGCCCTGGAGTCAGAAGAAGTTCAGTCTCAGACACTTACTGTATTTCCTCAAAATTAAGACCAGGTCTTATATTAATTTTTGCTTCAAAAGTTACACTAGAACTTATTTCCAGGGGATGTCTGGAGAGAGTCATTCCTATAAGAATCATTATTTGATCTATTCTCCCTGCAAGGAAGTTCTTCATGTCTTTAGGGCAGAGAGTGCTGGCTGAATTCCAGACTAACAGACCTCTTTAGTCACTTCACAAAACAAGTGACAGCATTACCCACTTTCTTAGAACTGCTTGTGTGCATCGGGCTTTTTCAGTTTCAAGAACATAAATGACTGAAACTTGTTCAATCTTATCTTTCTTGTCATTATCAGGAACTTTTATGATTCTTGTGTTGTATCTGTACTCTGATTAGTCATTTGGTAATAAGTTTGAGGTCATCTGTTTACATTGGTGTTTTCAACTTGTCCAAAGGCACTTGTATTAATGCCAATAAAATTATTAATTATTATTTAATTATATTTTAATACTATTATTTTATAATTAATACATCCATCGTGTGTTGCAATGGACGTAGTAAATATATCTATCTTGCTGATGATCTTAACTGGGGCTTATTTTGGGGGTAGGGCTTATATTATGAACATCCTGAAAAACTCATATTAGGGCTTATTTTCCAATTAAGTCTTATTTTTGGAGAAATATGGAAGCATAGAAAGGCAAACAGAATAGTGGATAAAGAGTCAGAATTACGTCAGGAGTCAGGAAGGCCTGAGTTCTGATATCTGATACATATTGGCCAAATGAGCTTGAGCCAGTCATTAACATCTATATCGGTGGATCAGAAAATTCTTTAAGTCTATAAATTGCTGGAAAGTTTCCAACCCCTCATATCTCTGCCAACGAAATCATAGGTGTGATTTAAAAAAATGTATTCTAGGCACTACCAGAAATTGTGTGAGAGAATCCAAGGAAGAAGAAAGAAAGGAGGGAGGGAAGGAAAGAAGGAAGGAAGGAAGGAAGGAAGGAAGGAAGGAAGGAAGGAAGGAAGGAAGGAAGGAAGGAAGGAAGGAAGGAAGAAAAAGGAAGGAAGAAAAAGGAAGGAAGATGTAAGGAAGTAAAGAAAGAAATAAGGGAGGAGGGAGGAAATAAGCATGTATCAAGAACTTAACTATGTACCAAGCACTTCTGGACATACAAGTACAAGCAAAAATAAATACAATCTTTAACCAGTCTTTTAACCAAGTCCACTTTTACACTGGTGATTTTTGGTCCTCAAATGATATGCATTTAGTAAACATCAACTAAGTACCAGGAACTGTGGATAGAAAGACAAAAATGATACAGATTTTCCCCTTACTTCTATCTTATCACTCACACACAATCCCCCCCATATGCACTTATATGTATATATATATACACATATCCCACATACACATTTCAGAAGTATAAAAGCTCACAGTAAAAATATACATGTGTATATAAAAAACAAGTGTTTATATACATATATACACATACACATAGCAAATATATGTGTATACCAAGTGTTACAATAGATAGAACACTGGCCTTGGAGTCAGGAGAAAGCAGTTTGAATCTGACCTCAGTTATTTACTAAGCTATTGTGACCTTGAGCAAGTCACTTAATTCTGAGTACCTAGAATCCAGGGCCATCTCCAGTCATCCTTATTCATAGCTGGTTACCAGACTCAGATGGCTCTGGAAGAGAAAATGAGGCTGGTAACTTAGCACAGCATCCCTTTACTCAAATCCATTTAACATACATCATCTCCCTGATGTCATGGCTTTCTTTGAGAATAAAAGAAAAGCATCAAATGTTATCAATTGACTGAAAAACACTTATACATAGAACATTTTTAAGTTTAAATTGCATTATTAACATTATCTCCATCACTTTCATAAATATACAGTCACTAATACACACACACACACACACACACACTACACACACACACACACACATACAAATAATTTATAGTATTTGACAACTTCTGAGGTATAAAAGCTCACAGTGAAAATTTAACAACCTACTCTCATGAGTTTGTTTGAGCTGACTCCAGCACATCCTGATAATTTGTGTGTGGAGGTGGGGAGGTAATGACAAAAGAAAGTGATGATCCCACTATACCCCTGCTGTGGACAAACCATATTTGGAGAATTGTGTTCTATTCTTGATGCTACATTTTGGGAAGGGCATTCCTAAACTGGCAAACATCCAGAGAAGAGCAGCCATCATGATTGAAAAAAAAAAAGTAAAAAAATTAAAATTAAAGGGAAGGGGGAAGCTATGTGGCACAGTGGATTGAGCACTAGCCCTGAAGTCAGAAGAATCTGAGTTGAAATCTAGTCTCAGATACTGTTAAAATTCTATGAAAAATAGGTTGGCGTCAAATCTTAGAGGACCTTAAAATAAGATCTTTCTTTCTTTTTTTTCAAGAAGTCAAAGTGAGCACTGAGGAATTTTAACTATGGTGAAGACTATGCCTTAAGAAAATTAAGCTAGGATCTTTGATGTATTACAGTTGGGAAAATGTAAGATAAGGAGATGCATTTGAGAGCCTATTACAATATTCCAGAGGATAAATGCTGAGGCACTCAACTAGGAAGTGGAGATCATAAGAATGTATATGACACACTAAGGATAGAAAATGGGTAGGATTTAGCAATTGATGGGAGATAAGATGAAGATTAAGTCAAAGGGTTCAAAGTTTTCAAGGACAGTGGTGTTTAAAAACAACAGAAAAGGGGAGTATGAAAAAGCACAGTTTTTTTGAGGGGAGAGATGGGTAGGCTGGTTTTGATCTGTTGAATTTGAGGTGCTAAATTTGTTTGCATTCATATAGCTAATATTTATAAGGTTCTTACTGAGGTATCAAGAAGACTTTGCATTAGTATAACCAGTATTAATACAGTGATTAAAGGTTTTGCAAAACACTTTACATGTTCTCATGTTTTCTCATCATAATACCATGAGATAGGGACTATCATTTTACCCATTTTTACTGATGAGGAAACTGAGGTTTCCAAAGGTTAAGTGACCTGCCCACTATTAATGAATCTTACCCAAGGCAGGATATGGAGGTCTTCCTGCCTCATTCTAGTGTTCTGGTCATTGTTCTATCTTGCTGCACTGATAGTAGATGAAAATTACCCTTCCTATAGAAAAATAAGCACTAAGCAGGAAGAATTCATCTTAATCAAAACTGCTGACCCAGATTGCAAGACCATCAAATTTACCTAGTCATCTGTTGTACTACTCCCCAATCAAATTGAGCAAAGAAAAACAGCTCACTTTATTCTAGTCTCTCTTGATTCTCTAGAACTCCCTTGGGATCATTCAAATTGCATTGAAGTATGAATTTAACTTCTAACTCCATTGCTGCCTAAACCCATATCCTTTTTTCTGAGACTTTTATCCAACTTTTCCACAACCCTGACTTGACTTTGAAATCATATCCTGAAACTAGAAATGAGGAACCATTCCCTCAAATTGATAATCTGCACTTCCTGATGAAATGTTTTGCCTTTTCTGAGACCTCTATCCAACTCTGCTATAACCCTGACTTGACTTGAAATCTTATTTGGGGGCTGAAAATGTGGAACTATGCCCCCAAATTGATAGTCTGTTTTTCCTGTCAAATTCTGTACTGATGGAGAAACTCTGATTGTGGGGCTTGACATAAGAAGTAATTTAATTATAGACAGCAATAATCTCCTTTCATTTTTAAAAGGAAATTTCCCCAAATGGGTTCATTTGTATTTAGAGGTTGGTTCTTGTGTTGTGCATGATTTATGTGCCCATTAAGTGATTCAGCTTCAAAAAATAGACACCCCAACTGGCACCTTCACCTCTGAGATTCTGCATTTCTGTAGTCTTTTTTTGTTCCTTCAACAATACTTTCTCAGGAAACAGCAGATAGTGTAAAATTTTCCCTTCCCGCCTCTTTCCCCTCACCCTGATGTGTTAATATATCTTCTGGATTGCAACATTATTTGCCTGAAGTAATGGTTTAGAATATTTAGATTCCCTGTAACCAGAGGTTCAAATACCATTAATTCTGACTCATAAAGTAACTGCAGTTGAAAATGGCAGATTCAATTTAAAAGAAGGGAAAGGAAGAAAGGAGAGGGCTTGGGGCATATTATAGATACTCAAGATCTTAGATGGGATTTCTTAGATACCCGATCAAGTAACTCTGAAATACGAGATGTCATCCAATGCCTCATTATGGTATGAGGTGATTGACTCTGGGTTTTCCAAAATTCTGTCAGTAAAGGACAAGCTCTAGTATGTCCTCCCAAGCTTGAAAAACTTCACATATGGGTCCCTGTGACAGATTGTGTGTTTATAGTTGAAAAGCCAGCCTAGCTAAATTTGGAAAAGCTCATCACAAAAAGGCTGGCTTGTTGTTCATTTGTTTCAGTCATATCTGACTCTTTGTGACCCCATTTGGGGTTTTCTTAGCAAAGATAATGGAGAGGTTTTCCATTTCCTTTTCCAGCTCATTTTACAGATGAAGAAATTGAGGTAAAACAGAGTTATGTGGCTTGTCTAGGATCACCCAGCTAATAAATGTGTGAGGTCAAATTTGAACTTCATTCTTCCTTACTCCATGTTTTATCTATTTCGCTATCTAGTTGCCCCTAAAAGTCTGGCTACCAAATGACTAAATGTTTGACCATAGAAGCTCACTATTTCCTCCAACAAGATGGAGGATTGTTGTCTGAGAGGGCAAAGGAAATTATTATTTATGCAGATATAAACCATGAATCCTTGAAGGATTAAAATAAATGAAAATAGTATAAACAGTCAACAAATATGAAATAAGGATTTGTTATTTATGTCTCTATCACTTCTAGAGACCGACTGCACATCATACCAACTTGTGGAACAACTATTACTTGATCATAAGATTTCAGCTAAAATTCCTTCTATAAGAAACATCTCCTTATCTCCTTTAATATTAGTGACCTCCCTCTGATGCTTCTCTCCAAAGTATATACTGAATATAACTTGTTTGTATTTAGCTGTTTGAATGTTGACTCAACCATTATACCAGGAGCTCCTTGAAAACTAAGACTGTTTTTGTATTTTTCCCTTCACCCCAGTTAGAGGGGAGTAATCCTGAGGGTTTAGTTCTGTACCTGGCTCATTGTAAACACTTGCAAATACTTGTTGATTGATTAACTAACCTGCAGATATGGACAAATTCTATATTATTCATCTTTTCAACCCCCCACAACACCTAGCCTGTTGCTTTGAACATAAATGTTTATCAGATGAACATGTACCAAAAAAATAGTTGCAAATGTACCCAAAAATGCTGGGAAAATAGAGATAATCACAAATGCTAAATAAATATTCTTTTAAAAATAACTTGGAAAAATGCTTTGGGACTGTCCAAGAGGAGATCCCCCAAAACAATCTCATAGTCCCTTTTGACTTATATCTGAAAAAATCTAATTGCCTGAAACAAAAGCGTCAAAGAACTCACTGAAGATTCATTTTTCTCCCCTTCATATTTGCATTGTCATTGGTAAGGATAGAAATGAAAAGCAGGGTAGGTTTTCCCTATCTTTCATTCCTTGATTGAAGTTCGTTATCCCACTCTCACATCTCTCTTCCTCCCCTCTTTCATTTCTATTCAATATGCATGTATTTAATGCCTGCTATGTGCTAGTCACTATGGGGGGCATAAAGATGGGTAAGACACTCCCTGTTCTCAAGAAACTGACAGTTAAGGAAAGAAGAGTTGATATTACTACATAAGCAGCTCTAATATGAGAGGGGCCAGGAATGCCATCAAAAGAGATACTAAAGAGAGAGAAAAAGAGAGAGAAAAGCAGGCACTAAAGGGGTGTGTGTGTGTGTGTGTGTGTGTGTGTGTGTGTGTGTGTGTGAGAGAGAGAGAGAGAGAGAGAGAGAGAGAGAGAGAGAGAGAGAGAGAGAGAGAGAGAGAGAGAATGCTTATGTGAGTTTGTGGGAATCAAGACAAGTTTCTGAAAGAAGGCAACAGGAGAGTTGGATATTTAAGGAGGAGTAGTTTTGACAAGCAGAGATAGTGAGAAAATAGGCCAGATGAAGAGGATGGCATCAATCAAAAGCAAGAAGGCATAGGGCCTTTTCAAACAAAAAGAATAGTCTAGGGGTGGCTAGGTGGTGTAGTGGCTAAAGCACCGGCCTTGGAGTCAGGAGTACCTGGGTTCAAATCCGGTCTCAGACACTTAATAATTACCTAGCTGTGTGGCCTTGGGCAAGCCACTTAACCCCATTTGCCTTGCTAAAAAAAAACCATAAAAAGAATAGTCTAGTTTGACAGGGACACAATAATGTGTATAGGAACATAGTAGGAGATAAAGAGGATATAGTAGATGGTTGTCCAAGGAGTTAAAACTTTACTGGTAGGTAATAGGAAGTCAATGAAGGCTTATTAGTCATGAAATGAATTAAAAGGAAGAAATACTAGAGGTTAGAGAGACCTGTTAGGAGATATAACAAGGGTCTTGTGAGCTAAGAGGCAGTTTTGAGAATTGAGAAGGCTTATTTTACATAAAAAAAAATTTATATGTTTTAATATTGCATATAATTACATCAACACATTTATATAATATTTATATTTTGTATTTTTATTATTATATTTTATCTTTTTCATTCACATCACTACATTTTATCCTAGTATTCCTTCTCTTCCAGGGAACAATTTCATATAACAAATAGTATTTTATTAAAGACAGGAAAAAAAGAAAAGGAAGAGAAAAAAATCAGCATAACTGATCAATACATGGAAAAAAGTCTGAAAGTATGTGCAATGTAAAATACTTGAAGGGCTCTCTCCTCTCTGCAAAGAGGTGGGGATATTTCCCACATCTTTTATTTAAAGTCAGGTTTGGACTTTATAATTTTACAACATTCACTTTTTATTATGTGTATGGAGGTTGTTCTTTCCATTTACATTATTGCAATCATTGTGTATATTGTTACTTTGATTCTGCTTACTTCAGTCTGCATCAGTTCTATACTTTGTAATCATCACATTCAGCTTTTCCTATGGTTCAGCAATATTCCATTACATTCCAGTACAATAATTTGTTTAGCTATTCCCCAACTGAAAGACATTTACTTTGTTTCCAATTTTTTGTTATCACCAAAAAAAGTGCTGTAAGAAATATTTTAGTGTGTGTCTTTCTATCAATAACCTCCTTGGGATTAAAGCCTAATAATGGTATCTCTCAGTAAAAGGGTATGAACATTTTAATCACTTTTTTCCTTCATAATTCCAAATTGCTTCAAAACCCATTTACAATTCCACCAACAATACACTAGTGCACTTATCTTTTCAAACCCCCCCAGCCTTGATTTTCTCATCCTTTGTTATCTTTGCTGGTTTGCAGGATATGAGATAATAACCTCAATATTGTTTTGATTTGCATTTCTCTTATGATATTATGACTTGGAGCATTATTTCACACGGCCATTTATAGATTATAATTCTTTAGAGAATTGTAAGAACTTTTGATCATGTAATTTTCTACTAAAAATTCCCATCATTCCACAAGTACCTTTCCCATATTCCTTATGTAGTTTACATTCTAGAGTGATGATAAAGAAATGATCATTTCTTCCAAGGAAAAGGGACACCTTCTCCTCTTTGACTAATATATAATAGTCCTTCATATTCAGAGATGATGCTATTGATGGATGATGATTGCTACTCTGATTCATGACCATGGCTAGAAAAAAAATGATTTTCTAAAGTGAACTCACATAAATTATGCCCTTTAGTTATAAAATATCTATACTAAATGTCCTCCATGTAAAGGAAAAGGGGAAATCAATGTGATAGAAGAGTTGACCAAGCAAATCACATAAGTGCTCAATTTTCTTATCTGTAAAATGAAGATGTGGGGTGGGGAGGGAACTATAATTTATTTGTGCTATGTATATAACATCTCATTTGACCTTCATAACAACAGTGTAAGATAAGTGTTAATATTAGGACCATTTAACAAATGAGGCAACTGAGGCAAACAGAGGATTAAGTTGCCCAAGGTTACACAGCTATTAAGCCATATTTGAATTCATATCTTCCTGACTCTGGAATTAAATGATCTTTAAGGTTCCTCCCAGACCTAAGATTTTACATATAAAAATAAAAAGTAGAATTTATATTTCCTAACTTATCCTCCCCACCCCCCACTATAGTACAGTCATGACTTTTTATTGTCCCAGATTTGCTCTTTTCCTTACTCTTTCTCTTTGATTCTAAAAAAATATTTAGTGAGATTCTGAGTGTATAGTACTTTCCAAATGTTAGTGGTCTTTATTTTCTATTTCCTGTTCTTTCTCATTCTTTCCTCTCTCCTCCCCAGGTCCCCTTATGTCACAGGAGAACATAGAGAGGTAGAGTGAGAAAGAAAGAGTGCCTGGAGGATGGAGTGTAGTTTTTACAGGTATAGCCCCTTCATCTTCATTGAGGGCTGTCAGGGCCAGAGTGGGGATTGGAGAACCCAGTCAGGGGTCACTACTGGGAGAGGCCCCACCTCCCTTCTGGAACACAGCTAGACAGGAGAGGTAATGCCAAGGGGGAATATTTGTGTATTGGGGAAGAAAATAGGGGCCATTTGTGAGCTTCGGATCTTTCTAAGTTTTTTTGAATTTCTTTGGGGAAAGCAAAAGATGTCTTGAGAAATGGATTTCTACCTACTATTACTTCTGCCTAACCCCTACCCTACCCCCAATCATAATCAATGTAGAAACATAATTGGTGATGAGTAAACATGTGAAATTTAAACTCTTGAAAAATTTTTTTAGGTTTTTTTATATAAAGAGAGACACATAGGGAGAGAAAGAAAAAGAGCTCTCTCTCTTCCTCTCTCTTTGTCTTTCTTTTACATACAACACACACTCACAAACACATACACATATACACATACACACATAGACACACTCTCTCATACACACACAACACACACACACTCTCTCATACATACAACACACATTCACATACACACACTCTCATATATATATACAACACACCCTCTCATACACACAACATACACACTCTCTCTCTTTCATACATACAACACACATACACTCTCTCCTTCATACACACAACATACACATACACACATACACACTCATACTGGCTAGTTAGTTATGGACTGGAACTTAAGCATATCTAGCATATGGTGGACACTTTAAAAGTGTCTGTTTATTGATTGTCTTATATTTTTGGAGAGTGGTCTAAAGCAAAGAAAGGCTATGATTTGCCCAGGATCACATAGCTGTATGTGACAAGGACAAGGACTGACTCTAAGGTCGACTCTACACATTTTACACCATGTTGCTTCTCAAAGATATTCCTTGAAAATTCAAATGATCTTAAATATCCAGGTGTACCTGGTTTCAAATTTGAAACTACAATCTAATGGAGGAGACAATTGAGTTTTGAGCAGGGATGAATTGGTTGTGAGTTATGCTGTCCATGATTTGGTGGAATTATTCTCCCATCCTCAGCATTTCATAGGGGTTATTTCCTGTCTAAAATGAAAAGAAAGTCATATGTTTAGAAATGCTGAGTTACATGGAAAGAATGTAAAATGCCCAAAACTAGGAAAGAGAATGTTTTTCTTCATGTGAAAGACAGTGTTCTTTATTATGTTTGAAAGTCCTGTAAAAGAAAAAGGAAAGAGAATAAATTGTATTGTTGCTGTAGTCTCAGCCTGTGAAGATTGGAAGGTGTTATCAGGCTTATGGAGGAGAGAAATGAGGCCTGGACCTTACCAGGCAGTTCAATAATTTGACCCTCATCTCACTTAGCTTGAAAAAAAGTGCAGGTCTACCATCCCTAAATGTACACGGATCAAATCTCACTGTCAATTTTCCATACCAGATTTCCAAGTAATGTGTGATGAGCAATGGTAAATAGTGGTCTCTGGTGGCCCTGGCAGCAACAAAATGATGCAATCAGGAAGACATAAAATAAAAAGAACTTCCAAAAGGAGGTGGTTGAATGGTACAACTGATCTAATAGCAAAATAATGACAAATTTCTCCAAAGACGAAAAAGTCTTTGGACTAGGAGACAAAAGACCTGAGTTCTATTTCTGACTGCCCTGTACTCAACATCTGATCTCAGGCAAATCACTTGTATTGTCTCATCTGCAAAATGGGAATAAATTTATTTACTCTGCCCCATCTCATTGAATGATCAAAAAAGGTAATGTAGTCAAAACCTTTTAAAAACTGTGAAGTACTACAAGTACCTAAGAGTTTTCCATCTGTAAAATGGGGGAAATAATAGAAACTACCTCCGGGAGTTATTTTGAGGATAAAATTATATTTGTAAAATGCTTTGCAAATCTTAACTACTCATCACAGAAAATGCTTCTTACATTTATGAAAACTATTTTCACAGCAAAAAGTACTCAAAGTTACCTTTGTCAAACTTAGAGAAATCTTGAGAAGTTGCAAATTTTGGCTTAATATACAACCAAAGTTCCTATTAGAGATGTCCACAAATCTAATGAGCAGAGTCAGTATGGAGTGGGTGGGAAGGTTGAATGATCTGTGATTCACTATGCTGTACAAGAAATTCCCATTCAGCCAAGAGTTACCCTGGCCTCTGAGATCCTTTCCAGATCTTCTTTCCATGATTCACTTTTGCTCAAAAGCAATTTCCAAACAAGACCAATTGAAGGAGGGAGAAGAGTCTAACGCATGGTGACAGTAGCAACAGACTCACCCATGGGAACTTTGACTTCAATATTTTGAACGTTTTTTTTAAGTTTAACCCCAGACAATTGTGACTTTCTCACTAGGTTTTCCAATAAACCAGGCTTCATCTCCTCCAGGCATTTCATTTTTTTCCCTTCAGGATATTTGCCAAATGGAAGTTGACAACAATGATAATGACTCTTATTATTTATCATTCCTTAGTAATGAGATTTCCCTAGTAAATTCTTCCCAGGAAAATTCCCATTCACATGGGAATACCCAAAGTTCTGGGACTCCCTGCTGCTAAGGGAACCTTCACACACAGTTCATCTGTCACCTCTCATTTTGCATCAGATCATCCAGTTGAGTCAAGACCATCATTAGAGTGAAGCATATGCTGTCTCTTCAGGGACTTGGGTCATAGCCAGTCTGGTATCTTAGAAGATGATGGAAAGAGGGAGATAGGCCAAATAAGGCACTCAATATTCTCCTCTATCTCAAAATCATCATTTTAATTTTTGTGCAGACATAAGAACATTTGATAATTTTTAGGTTAAAAAATGTAGGATTAAAAGTGGATCCAATAGCAACTCAGGCTCTTGTTTGCTACCTATTACAGGGAGAAATAGCCATGAAATTTTCACTGTGTTTTTATAACTCAATGTTTTCACTCATTTCCAGATTTCACTTGGTACTAGCTTTTATAGTTAAGGTATTAGTTTTATGTTGAGGCTATGGAGGTACCATGATTGGTTTGTGTTTTTCACAATGGTCTAGAGATTCTCTCTGGATTTTTTTTAAAAAAATATTTTTTTTACATTTGATTCTGTTTCACCTTTATTTACAGATGTATAACTTTCTTCTAACACTACTTTCTATGCTGCAGCCAAACTAGAGTGTTTAGCATAATATATGTGATTACTATATAACATCATAAAACTGAATTCAAATCCAACCTCAGACTATCTATGTGACACTGGACAAGTCACTTAACCTCTGTCTAAATAGATATATGGATATAAATATGACTTTTCCTACCTTCATAATCCATCTTTCAAGACACCTCCTATGATCTTCCTTATTGGAAATTATCTTTTCTTTCTTTGACCTCATTTAACATTTCATTTGGAGTTCTCTTATGTTGTTCATTAAGAGTTGTATGTTTTTGTAATTATAAGCTGCAGGAAGGAAGATTGCATGTAGTATCTTTCCTTCTTTTACACATTTTAATGACATTTAATACATGTTTATTGAATTTGTTGAATTGGCATGGGAAAGATAACAAAGAAAGAATGGAGGAGCTTCTTGTTAGTGGAAAACTCAACCCTAAAGTCAATAAACTTCTATTCAGATTTCCATGAAGACTCTACCATAACTCATTGAATTATGGAATTTGTGCCCCTCAGCAGCCAACTTGGATAACATTTATCTGAAAAAGATATTCTTCTGTATGACACCTGACAAGTGCCATTCAACCATTACTTGGAGCCCTCCAATGTAGAGGAAACTATGATGGCCAAAGGATTCAATAATTCTAATTGACACAAAGCATCAAGCCTTCAATCAACCCACTGCTTCTAATTCTGCCTTCTGGGGCAGATCAAACTTCATCCATGACACATTCAAAAGTGTTTATTGATTAATTATATATTATAGCCCTTCAAATACTAGAAGACTACTGTTGGGTCTCCCTTAAATCTTCTCTTATCCAGACTGAACAACCCCAATTCCTTTAATTTATCCTCATGTGACATGAACTAAAGCAAGATGTTTCACCAATTTCTAGGAACTCTCCAGTCTTTCAATGGTGTTTCCAATGTGACATTCAAAATGGAAAGCAATATTACAGAAAGAGCTTGATTGGACAGGTTGTAATGAGGTTATCATTCCATTATTCCTAGATGAGATAATTCCTATAATAATAATTTAATAACTAGAATAATTTGTGGTTTATGATTATGATGGAATATCATTATGTTATAAGAATTTATTATCCTGCTCTATAAGCAGAATGATTTCAGGAAAACCTGGAAAGATTTGCATGAACCGATACAGAATAAAATGGGTATAACCAAGAGAACATTGTTCACAGTAATAACAGTATTATAATAATGATCAACCATGAATGGCTTAGCTATTATCAGCAATACAATTTTCTAAGACAATTCCAAAGGATTTATGATGAAAAAATGCTATCCCCTCCAGGAAAATGCCTGATGGAGTTTGAATCATATCAAAGCATACTGTTTTTCACTTCTTTCCATGAGCTTTTTTGTCTGTGTTTTCATTCATAACATGACTAATATAGAAATATGTGTTACATGACTACACATATATAACACATCAAATTGTTTACCATCACAGAGAGGAGGGAAGGGAGAGATTTTGGAACTAAAAAAAAATTTTAAATGAATGTTAAAGATTGTTTTATAGGTAATTGGGGAAAAAATGAAAGATTATTAAATAATAATAGGGAGCATTCCTATATCACTTTAAGATTTTCAATTTGTTTCAGGAAAAATTATTTCATTTATCCATATAAAAATCCTGAGAGATAGATGCTATTATTGTCACCATTTTACTGTGGGGCAGATAACTGAGGTAAACAGAGGTTAAGTGATTTGCCTGAGGTCACACAGCTAATAAGTGTTTGAGCATGGATTTGAATTCAGGTATTCCTAACTCCAGGTCCTATGCTCTATCTACTTTCTTGGTTCTCATATCATAGTATTGACTCATAAGGAGCTTGCTTAAAGCCCTGGATCATTTCTATACTTAGAGTTATCTAGTTATGCTGCCAAATATAAGGCTTTATATTTATCCCTAATAAATTTAATCTTATTTGATTCAACTCCAAATTCTAGTCTGTCAAGGTACTGGAATTCTGCTTAGTCAACCAATGTGTTAGCTTGCTCCACTGTGTCACTTGCAAATGAATGCATGAATACCAATGCCATTGTCGATGGGGTACCAAGTCCTGGATAAAATAAAGTATGTCATGAATGTCTTAGGGAAGACCTTTGTAAATTTTGAAGCCACAGTAAGGGTTAGAACAAAAAAGATAACATGGGACATATATCAGTGAGCAAAGCCCTTCAGAAGTTGACTTTGACCAGCATGTCATCCACAACCTACATACTATTTATCTCCTTGTCTTCTGATAACAGTGTTAATTTGTGTACCATTTGAGTTGAGAGAAAAAGGAATGATGAAAAATTAAAATGTGGGCTGGGCCACAAATAGCAAATGGCATCACATACTGATCAACTTGTCATAGATTTTCTGTCTTAGGCTGACTTTTCTAAAAAAACTAGTTTGAGCTGATGAACTGTAACATGTTGGAAGTAATTTGCTTTAGCAAGAAAAGGAGTGTTAATTTAAAAATATCAATACTGTTACCCTCCTGCCAGATTAATATATAGACAGGGCAAAGCCGTAGCTCCCAGAAGGATTAGACAGTTTATTCTTTGATGTCCTCCATCTCCTTGATTGCTACAGCTCCAAATCAAGGAATCCTTTGTAATTACACACCCTCCTTTGACCAATAATTCCTTATGAGGAGAGATGGAGACAAAGCTCAGTGTGGTGACTCGAAACAGGAAAGAAGGGCTTTAGGGAAAGGAACAATGAGACACCCTATCTCACCTTCTATAACTTTCTGATTACTATTATTCATCACATTTTATCAATCATATTAAAAATTAAATCCTTCAATGCCCAGACTGCTACATATGGTAGCAACTTGCTTGCAAAGAATGCTGATAATGCTTCCAAACAAAACCACTTCCAAATGTTCATAATTCATTTCCCCTTTGTGGCCTTGCCTTCTTTTACTTTAGAACTAAAGTTGAATTTTCAAAGGATTTGTTTCAACAGGACATGAATGGGGGCAGTAGGCATGGAAAAAAGGATTGTGGCCACAAGGGGATAAAAATGCGTATGTTGTTTATTAAATAGAAGGGATCAAAGACTCCTAAATTGGAAAAACACTCAAAGGAATAGTCAATTGCCCACTTGACCTCTTGTTTTGCATTCTATTCAAAGTTAGCATTCAGGGAACATTCATGTGGGAAATGAAGAATGGAACAGAAAAGAGATAAAGCATCAACTTCCTGGATACTTGGAGACTGTTGAGCTGATATTAAAATGGAGTCCAATAAACACAGGTTACATTGCAAAATAAAGCAATGTTTTTGAGAGTTGGCTGAAAAAAAGCCTGCCTCCAAAGAAATCTGATGAATCAGAGGAATTAGGTGGGTGTTTTGTAGGCATGTCATTGCTCTCCAAGCTGAAACAAATTATGGATTACTCAAAACTAACTGAGGACTCGGTGTAACCATCTGGATAACTGATTTTTTTTATTCCTTACATGATCCATTTTACAGGTACGAGGGCAATGAAACCAAGGGCATTTGTAAAAGGTCAGTCCTGAGGGTCTGCATCTGGTAGGGATGTATGGCTAGCCAATCTCTCAGCTGATGGATGTATAAATAAGCCTGATCCTGCTGAAAGTGATTACTATAAAAATGCCCAAACCTCTAGAATCCCTCTTTTTCCTACTGCCCTCCTAATAGTGGCATTTGCTATCATGATTTTCAGCTGTATTAGAACTATGATGCTAAAGCCTAGTAAAGCAACACATTAGCACGTGGAGGTTCAAAACCAAGGAAATTTGAACTCTGAATTTTTCCTTATTAGAAATGGGATAGTGATTCCAAAAGTGGAGAAAGAAAATCAAACTATGAGCACCTCATTATTGTCATCTTTCTTTCCAAATATTTCTTACAAGAGTACTAAGTAACCACTAGTCTTTATATTTTGAGTAGAGGTTGGGATAATATATTCAATTACTCATTCATATATTTAAGGGTTTCCATGTCTCTTGTCTCTCATAAGTAAAACATCCTAATCTTTAAACTTATTCTTCACTCTGCTAAATGTCATCAAATTAACCCTTTACCTTTCCCAACTCTACCCCTTATTCTCTCTTTCCATTACCAGAAACTGTTCCTAATGGAATTCTCTTTAAGGGCTTGTCTGACCAAGAACTTGTCCACCCTTCTACATTTTTATTCAGGTGAAATCAGATTAAAATGATCAAGGGCAGTATTTAAGGAGAAAAGAAGTCACAAAAACAACATATTGGTTTGAAAAAGTATAAGGATATCTCATCTAAGCAATGATTTCTACACTTTTAATTGCAGTGAATATGCCAGGCATTGTCCTAGAGCTTTATTTCCTCACTCTTCAGGTCTTTGTTCTGCCACTGACAATGTCTCTCTACACAAAGTATAAAGTCCTCATTATGTATCACATCTATGACCCTCTCCTCCCCACTACCCCCAGCCAATGAGGACTTCGTTCTTCCATTAATGAGATTTCCTTAACAAATTATGAAATATGTCAAGTGCCAGCTCCTGAGAGTAAAATATACATATTTTTGGTGAACTTGGCCATCAGAGATATGCATGTATTCTTGCTCATTAAATGGATGTGTTGGCTCACCAGTGAACCCTGACCTAAATATCTGTGGAGCTAGAGGTGCATGGGGAAACTTTCTGATAAGGAAGTCTACAGACTTCAAAGGATAAAAATTGTAGATTATATCCAGGAAGCAATGCAGAAGGGTTTCATCTAACCTGTCATGTCTCAGATAAGTTTTGTTATAAAGGTCTTGAGTATCAAAGAATAAAGGTAATAGAGTTTGTATCACTACCTTACATGTATGTCTCTATTCGACCTGATTCTCATCAAATGTTTGGACACACACCAGAACTATCAGGAAACTATGATATTCAAAGGATTGAATAATTCTAATTGATACAAAGCATCAAGCCTTCAATCAACCCACTGCTTCTAATTCTGCCTTCTGGGACAGATCAAACTTCATCCAGGACACACCTTTGACAAAATTAACTCTTTGCCAAAGTATAAAGTCAGCTTAACATCACATTAATGATAAATGATGATTCCTAAATTCTTCATCCACCAGATCTTCAGGAAATCAAAGATAGGTAAGAGAAAGGGATAGAGAGGAGACTGGGCAATATAAAAACCAGACCTTATCCTTTACTGATATTTGAGTTACATTTTCTATGAACATTCAGAGGATCAAGGGCACACTTTCTTTTGACATTGTGTGAAGGGATGGGGTAGGGAGGAAACTCTATTAGTCTAGAGAATATTTCTTTGGTAGATTTGGTTAGGGTAAATAATATTCTAGCATCCTTGAATATTTTTCCCCATGAGGAATCCTATCCAGAGAAGTACTCTGAATAAGGGAGACTACATACCCCCTCTTGGGAGCTGAAAACCCATCAGAGAGTGAGCAGAAGGTGTCTTGACTATTTGAGGCAACTAGGTGGTAGTTAGAACAGGAGTAGAAAAATTTGAGTTTAAGTCAGATTTTAGATTCTTATTTCCCATGTGACTCTGAATAAGTCATTTAATTTCCAACTGCTTCAGTTTCTTGATCTGTAAAATGAAAAAAATAATATCACTTGTTTCCCAAATTGTGTGGTAGTAGTAGTAGTAGTAGTAGTAGTAATCAATCATAGTCTTAGTAATTTTCTTTTCTACATATTGTTCTGCCCTTGTCATTCTTTTCCAATGCCCCCCCACACATCTTTTCATGCTAAAAACTCTCTCCTTACTGATGATGAGGAATGCCACTATATTCCACCTGACAATGGTAGAAGAATATACAGAATGAAACCATTTTAAGACAAGGTTAATGAATATTTGTTCTAATTGTTTTTCTTTCTCAACATGGGTGGTAGGTAGAAGGTTGTTTTTGAGATAAGTGCCTTTTAATTGAAAAAAATTAATTTAAAAGAAATCTTCCTTAGAATAGATTCAAAAGTCTCTCCCAGTGGTTCTTGTCCTGTTTTTATTTTTTTAATAATTCCTACATTTATTGAGTAACTCCTCTGGTATTGGGGTTACAAGGATGAAGAGCAAGGTTATCTCTTTCCTTAAGAATCTTAAAATTTAAATAGGTGGGTGTCACAAATAACTATATGTTATATAGAGGAAAGATTGTTAGAATCAAAGTCAGCAGAGCTAGATTTAAATCCCAGTTCTAGCAGTTATTACCTATGTGATCTTCAGCAAGATAATTCCATAATCTCCCTGGTTTTCATTTCCCTCACTGGTAAAATGAAGGAATTTGATCCAATGATCTCTATGGTCCCTTACAGTCAACCAATTGCACATATGTTAGATGTTAGATTTCCCCATCATTTTCATCAAATTACATTTCTGGTAAGATTCTTGCCAGAGTCCTTCTCAAAAGGCTGATCCTTCACCTGGAAGATAGTCATCTCCCTGAGAGCCAGAGTAGCTTCAAAAGGATTGAGAAACAGTCAATATGGTGTTTATTGTCTGACAACTCCAGGAAAAAATGCCAGGAACAGAACAGATGTCCATAAATGTCTGTAGATCTGACCAAGGTCTTTGATACCATCAGTCATGAAGATTTATGGACAATTATGTCAAAATTTGGTTTTCCTAGTATTGAGTGTCAATTTCATGACAATATGCTTGCCTGGGTTCTTGATGGTAGATGATGCTTGCAAGATTTCCTGGTCACCAATGGAGGGAAACAAGGATGTGTCCTTACTCCCATGCTTTTTAGCATGATGCTTTCAGCCATGTTATCAAAAACTTTCACTGAGCTTGAACATGGCATCAAGGTCAGCTACAGCACTGATGGCAAATTTTTCAACTTGAAAAGGCTACAAGCCAAGATGAAAGTTGAGGGATTGTTGGTGCATGATCTTCTGTTTGCAGATGACTGTATTCAAAGCAACTTTTGAAGCTGAGATGCAACAAAGTGTGGATAGATTCTCTGCTGCTTGTGCTAATTTTGGTCTAATAATTAACACCAAGAAAACATATGTGTTCCATGAGCCAGCACCACACCATACAAATGTGGAACCATCAATTACAGCAAATAGAGAAGTTTTGAGTACAGTGGACAGGTTCACTTACCTTAGCAGTGTCCTTTCTAGGGAGGTATACATTAACAATGAGGTTGACACTCACATTGCCAGAGCTAGTATTTGGGAGGCTCCAAAAGAAAGTATGGAAGAGAAGAGATATAAGACTAACCACGAAAATGAAGAACTGTTGTGCTGACCGAATTGCTTTATGCCTGTGAAACCTGACAATCTACTAGCACCATGTCAAGAAACTTAATCATTTCTATTTGAATTGTCTTAGGAAGATTCTGAAGATCACCTGGAAGAAGATACCAGACAATGACATCCTTTCTCAAGCTAAACTGATTAGCATTTCAACATTATTACAGAAAACACAACTACAATGGACACAGTGTTAGAATGTCAGACGTATGCTTGCCAAAAAGACTATTTTATGGAGAACTCACATGAGCAAGTATTCACAAGGGAGTCAAAAGAAGCAACACTGGGATACCCTGAAGGTCTCTCTTAAGAACTTTAGAATTGATGGTACAGCATGGGAGTCATTGGCACACATATACCCAGCAAGGTGCTGCACTCTATGAGGAAGGCAGAATTGAAGTAGCTCAAAGGAAACATGACATTCATGTTTAGAGTACCTATCCCAGGTGTTCACATGGACTATTCATACCCAACCTGTGGTAGAGCATTCGGAGTTCATATTGGTCTGATTAATCACTGTTGGACATACTGTCATTTGTCTAAACATAGTGATATCATTTTGATCTTCTTTGATAACAAAGGACAAGAACCAACCAATCAACTTTCCAGAAGTCTATTGACAATTTGTGCAGCTGCATATTAGCTACTAGGAGAATAAGAATCAAAAATAATAGGTAGCTATGCTTATGTCTTACCTCAGAAAGACCTAATCAAAGTATGAGTAACATACTACTTGTGTCCTGAGACAGGGAAGAGGTGAAAAAGAATTCATGAACTCTCTAATAAAAGTAATTATTCTGGTGGCGGGGGGGGGGGGGGAGTTGCATAATTGCTTTTTGTTCCAATGAGGTAGATTCAGGAAACAGATTTAAAGATAGAACTATGGCATGTAAAACTCTGAAAGATAAAGTTCTAGGTATTAAAAATCAATTTGCTAGGGGCAGCTAAGTGACTCAGGGAATAGAACACTGGCCCTGGAGTCAGGAGGTCCTAAGTTCAAATCTGACCTCAGACACTTACTAATTGCCTAGCTGTGTGACCTTGGGCAAGTCACTTAACCCCATTTTGCCTTGCAAAAAAATTTTTAACAAATCAATTTGCTAATTAAACCAGCTAATAATCAATATATTGATGGTCAGTGATCTCTCTGAATGATCGAAGACCTCAAAGGACCAATCAGGCCAATATAAATCCAGATCTGTCTTTCCAACAGCCAATTACTGGGACTTCCTCTGACAAGAGAAAAGCAACTTGATTATAGAAATTTTATGAGGCAGTGGGCTACAAGTTCTCAGCCCCTACTGCTGAGAATAATCATGAGATTTTAGTGACATCCAGCAATCAGGGAAGGGGAAGCCATCTGACCCTGACCTCTCTGGCTTTTTTTTCTCCTTTGTGAGCTAGGTCACCCCAACTTTGATTAGAAATCAAAGACACAAACAAACATTATTTCTAAGTAATGTGAACTTGCTAAGTTTGCTTTTGTTTATGGGATAAACAGACACCCAGACCAGGCCATAGGAAGAAATGGAATGTCGATCACATTCTTCAGGCAGTTCCTAGAAGCAATTTTTCTATGTGGGCTAAATGAAAAAAAAAATGGAATTTTGGACAGAGAAAGGAATATTACAAATTAATATTAATAATCAAATGATATAGCATTAAAATGAATTTTCCTCAAAACTGAAAATGTGTCAACTAGTTCTGTGACATTTAGACCTGTCAGTCTCATTTTTAGAGAGCAAAGACACTTCCATGAAGAAGCAGCAGAGGCAACAGCAACAGTGATGAGAAGCAGCAGCTGAAGGGAACTTCAGAATATGGCTGCTAAAAATCTATATGACAGTCAGAGTGAGGTAGAATTTGAGTGGATAACTGATGAGGAGGCAAGGTGGAAAAAGAAACAATATGAAAGCCCTAGGATCCTGCCAATGAGATTTGGGAGGTGAGTCAACAGCAGCACCTAGACTCAATTAAAAGGAAATAATCCTGATAATTCAGGCAAGAGAGTATTTTCAGCTCTGAAATTTAAATCCTTCCTCACCTTGGAAAATGTTTTCAGGAGTTAGTTGACTTCTCCACAACCATATGCATAGAGATTGTATTTATTTACTTTGAAAATTATTTTAATGCTACATTTTCCCCTGCCATTTACAATTTATTTTATAATTCTATTTCAATAAAATACTTTGCTATTTAATTTCTCATTCTTGCTTGGTCTATTCAGAGAGCAGAAATTAGTTGATGTCCTGAGATGTATTCTGTCCTGCTCCAAAGCACATTTAATTTCATAGTTGAGGGCAACTAGATGGTACAATGGTCAGAGCACCAGCCCTGGAGTCAGGAGGACCTGAGGTCAAATCTGACCTCAGACACTTAATAACTGTCTATTTGTATGACCTTGGGTAAATCATTTAACCCTATTGCCATAAATAAAAATAAAATTTTTAAAAAATAATAATTTCATGTTAGAAGGGATGTGGGAAATGTGGGACACTAATACATTGTCATTGAAGCTGTGAACTTATCCAATTTTTCTGGAGAGTAATCTGGAATTATACCCAAAGGGCAATTACCCTTTGATCCAGCAATACCAGTACTGGGTCTATACACTGAAGAGATTATGAAAAAGGGTAAAAGCATCACTTGTACAAAAATATTCACAGCAGCTCTGTTTGTGGTAGCAAAGAATTGGAAGTTGAGTGAATGTCCTTCAATTGGGGAATGGCTGAACAAATTGTGGTATATGAATGTTATGGAACATTATTGTTCTATTAGAAACCAAGAGGGTTGGGAATTCAGGGAAGCCTGGAGGGATTTGCATGAACTGGTGCTGAGCGAGATGAGCAGAACCAGAAGAACATTGTACACCCTAACAGCAACATAGGGGTGATGATCAACCTTAATGAACTTACTCATTCCATTAGTGCAACAACCAGACAAAATTTTGAGATATCTGAGGCATCTTTCTGTATCCAGAGAAAGAATTGTGGAGTGTGAACAAAGACCAAAGACTATTACCTTTAATTTAAAAAAAAATTATCTTATCTTTGCTATCTCTTATGCTTTATTTTTTCCCCTTATGATTTGTCAATATATACCATGGAAAAAATGTAAAGACTAACAGACTGCCTTCTGTGGGATGGGGGGAGGGAGGGAAGCAAGATTAGGGGGAAAACTGTAAAATTCAAACTAAATTAATTAATTAAATTTAAAAAGTTACCCCAAAAAATAACAATTTCATAGTTAAATGGGATACCAATGAAATACTGATTTCCTTCTGGGACAATGGGAATTACTCCAATGTCTGGGATCTTATTGGTGTGAATACAAACACTTCCCATAAATGACACAGACTAAAATACCTTCCACATCTTTGCTTTCCCATTCTTTTTGATTATCATTTATGTTTTTCTGTAAACACTTTATAAATAATACATGAAATGCACTGTAGTCTTTTCTTTGGTTCTTTTAATGTTTCATGAGTATCAGTGCAATACTTGGACTATCTATTTCTCACCCTGTTTAATATGATTTCACCTCCTTTTGAAGTCATATCTTTGCCAATCTCTTTTATGCTACTTCTCATGTGAAAGACATTATTAGAAATACACTTAAACATTTCATTCATCTTTACTTTGAATGTTGGGCTACCTGAGATCATGGGGTTCAATGTCTTGTAATCACACATGTATCATTAAGATTATATTGGTATTCAAAAATGTCATTGAGCATCTAGGCATAATTAAAAATTGCAAGATGGTTTCACAAATGGGATATCAAGGATCCTAAGCCCAAGAATCTTGAGAATAGTAGAACCCTTTCAAACCATCAGAACTACATCCAACCTAGCTGCCACAGTTGTCTGAAAGGAGAGGGAGTCCATCTTCTTCATTACCATCAGCAACAACTGTAGACCAATTACTACCAACAGTAATATACACATAGGAGCTTTGGTGGTTGCAGCCCTTCCCCCCAAAAGTGTTGTTTCTGTTTCCAGTCATCCCCATCAGCTACCAACCAACTTCTATCCATAGGGCAGACAAGTCATTAATATGTGAAGGCACCCTTGGGAAGAGTCAGGAGTACCACTACCATCTCAAACACCATCTTCCCTCAGATATTGATGCAGACATTTTTAGACCCTGAATTCAAGAGTCTTGGAAATAAAAAATGTTTTGAGCCTAGTATCACCAATCATTATTCTGCAAAGCAGTCCCAGTGGAGATGTAGCCAAGCAACTGCTACTGCAAGCTGAAGACCTAAAAAAGAAAGTTCTGGTCACCAAAGTCCTTGACACTATCAAAAATTTCAATATTAAAAACCTATAGGAGGGCAGCTAGGTGGCATAGTGGATAAAGTGCCAGCCTTGGAGTCAAGAGTACCTGGGTTCAAATCCAGTCTCAGACACTTAATAATTACCTAGCTGTGTGGCCTTGGGCAAGCCACTTAACCCCGTTTGCCTTGCAAAAACCTAAAAAAAAAAACCCTATAGGATTTCATCAAAGGAAATGACTTTACTGTGGCAGCTAAGAGTCATTAGACCTTTCCATCTGACTTAAAGCTGAAATATTCCATATATGTCACCTCTTGTTCTTGATAACAAGGGCTATGTCTTATATTTGTATTTATATCACCAATGCTCAGCACAGTCCTTTGCACATAGTAAACACTTAATCAGTGTTTTATCTATTCATATTCAATCCAGTTCTAGATCCATCTCATCAGCCATTATCTAGGCAGTTTGCGTTTTTTGTCTTCTTTTTCCTTTAAGTCTGCTAGGTTCCGTGGACAAAGCACTAGACCTGAAAATGAAGATGAGTTCAATTCTGGTCTCAGACAACTTACTGTGTGACTCTGGTCAAGTCACTTCTGTCTGCCTTAGTTTCCTTATCTATAAAATGAGAATACTACTACTACTACTACTACTACTACTACTACTACTACTACTACTACTACTAATACCTCAAAGATGTAATGATAATCAAATGAGTTAAACATTTTGCAAACTTAAAGTGCTCTAAATGGCAGTTAATATTATCACTTTTACAATGTTTTTTCTGTTGTTGTTATATCTCTTTCTTCTGAGTTGTTCCAGGGTTTGCTGTAGTCAGCACGATGTCATCCATAAACAGCAGCATCAGTAGAACTTTTCTCTGAATAGAGAATTCTTACTTCTGCTTGGATTATGTACAGGATATCCTTCATGACATTGGCAAAGAATCTTTAGTGAGCATATGTCTCCCTGTTTGAGGCTTCATTTTATTTTGAGGCTTAGCGGATCACTGAACAAAGTCATGTCTCTGATCACATCTGTCATGTTGTCAAAGAATCTTCTAGGATCTTAACATATTATAGCAGAACTTATGTTTGAGGAGAGTCTTCAAGGCTATAGCTTTCTTTGAGAAATCACTTTCTTTTTTGTGATCAGTAAGCTGGGACTACTCAGGGTCCTTTATACTTCTCAATGAATTGTAGTCTACAGTAAAAAGGCATCTGTGAAAATCTACCTGATCTCACCCCATAGTTTCCAACAAGGATCCATTGCCTTGATGTATGTGTAAATCATTCAAATAAAAATTTATAGAGGTAAGGAGGTTGCTGGCAATGGCATTATCCATAACCCATAATTCAAGAGAAATCTGATGACTGAATTATAAATATTGGATGTGCAATTAGATGGTACAGTGGATAGAGTGCCAGGCCTGGAGTCAGGAGACTCATTATCCTGAATTCAAATCTACCATTAAACATTCTGTGATCCTGGGCAAATCACTTAACCCTGTTTACCTCAGTTTCATCTTCTGCAAAATTAGCTAAAGACAGATATGACAAACTATTCCAATATCTTTGTTGAGAAAATACCAAATGACATCATGAAGAGTTGGACAAAACTAAAAACAGCTGAACAGCAACAATAATACTGAATAGTAAACAAACAGTTGACTTTTAAAATGACAGAATATAATACAAATATAGCAGATCAAATGAAAACATTACAAATCTACAGAAAATGCTATAAATCTTAATATAATCAATGTCCAATTCCCAGGGATAATTGGTCAAAGTTTAGGAATAGCTTATCAAAAACAAAAAACAAATTTAACCTCATTACAAATCGAAGTATAACTCTTCTCACTCATTTTACTGCATTCCCATGACTCTTCCAACATTGTTTTTTTTTTCACTTTTATCATTTTTGCCAATTTAATAGATAAGAAATGCTATCTCAGTTGTTCCCATTTTCATTTCTCTAATCATTAGGGAACTTATACTATTTTATTTTTCTATATTTCTATATTTCCCTTTTATGAAAAAACTTAATATTTTAAAAGAGTTCAAAACATCAATATCTAGAAAAACCAGTTAAGTGTATACAAAGAGAATGGAAAAAAAATGACCAAATACAGTTATGGAACTATGAGTATATTTTCTGCCTTCAATCTTTGAATGAATGGGAAAGGACTTCAACACTACATACATGTTCTGTCTCATGTCACCTAACTTTTGAAATGTTCTCTGTTGGGAACAACTCTATTTGTATTTCTTTCATATCCATTTTCTTCAATTTTTAATCCAGTCAGCCATTTTTAGATGAGTTCACTATGTGTTCAACACTGGTTTTATCCATGTTTTAGGCCCTTGCTTATTCATTCATTCTCCAGATTTCTTTCAATATATATACTGGGTATTTTTCCCCATCATGTAGAATGTGTATTATTGCCTTCAGAGAGTCCCTAATATATCTATTCTTTTGTTTTTGTTATTGTTGTTTCTGTTGTTTGGGTTTTTTATTCCAAACATAATAGACACCAAATAAAATGAGTGATTCCATATGCAAAGTAAAACAATAGTTCCTTCTAGAACTCCTTCTATTCTCTTTTTTGTGCATTAAAAATGCTTTAATGATCTTTTTTTAATTTTTTCTTTTTCTTTTTTCTTTTCTTTTGGCAGTTATTACTAGCCTTCCTTAACCTCCTGCATTACTTCAAAGAGAGAGAGAGAAAGAATAAGAAATATAAATATAAATTCTAATAAATATACAAAGTCAAGTAAAACAAATTCTCACTTTGAATGTGTACTTTGAGTCCATCACCACTTTATTGGGAGTTGGGTAATATAATTTATCATAAATTCTGTACAGTCTTGACTGATTATCACATTGATTGGAGTTCTTAAAGTCTTTCAAAGTTGTTTGCTAATACAATGTTTTAGTTATCATGTAAGTTTTCTCCAGTTCTTCTCACTTCACTCTGTGTCAATAAATATAGGTCTTCCCAGGTTTCCTCAAAACTGTCACTTTCATCTTATCTTACAAGAATATTCTATCAAATTCACATGTCATAATTTGTACAATCATTTCCTAATGGATGTACATGTCTTTTGTTACCCAATGTTTATCACACCACCAAGAACTGCTACATATATTTTTGTATTTATGGGCCCTTTTCCTCTTCCTTTGATCTCTTTGAGGTATAAGCTTAACTGTGAGTCAATAAATTTGTACAGATTAGTAACTTTTTGGATATAGCTCCAAGTTGCCTTCCAGAAAGGCTGGAACAATTCACAGCAGTACATCATTGTGCCTGTTTCCATGCAGCCTCGCTCACAATTAGCATTTTTGCTTTTTTTGTCAGTCACCCTTTCCATTATGAGTTGACATTTCTATAATTATTAGTGATTTAAAGTATTTTTTCATATAATTGTTGATAGCTTAAATTTCGTCTCTTTGGACCTGCCTGTTTCATATCCTTTGAAATTTATCTACAGGGAAATGGTTCTTGTTCAAGTATACTTAAATCAATTCCCTACACACTTCTGATATCAGACCTTTATCAGAGAAATTTCCTAAAAGATTTTTCTCCAATTGTCTCCTTGTTCATTTTTATTACATTGATTTTGTTTGTGCAGAAGCTTGTTTATATAAACAAAATTGCAATTTTATCTCTTATTATCCTTTCTATCTCTTGCTTGGTGAAGAATAATCTTTACTCTTATGCATAGTTGTGAAAACAATCTTCATCAAATTAACACCTAAAAGGGGCGGCTAGGTGGCGCAGTGGATAAAGCAGTGGCCCTGAAGTCCAGAGTACCTGGGTTCAAATCCGGTCTCAGACACTTAATAATTACCTAGCTGTGTGGCCTTGGGCAAGCCACTTAATCCAATTTGCCTTGCAAAAACCTAAAAAAAAAATTAACACCTAAATATTGTTTATATCATGAACATTTATATCTTTATCTTTTATTTATTTGGAGTTTACTATAGCATGTGCTGTGAGATACTGCTAAAATTAATCGCTACCTGATTGCTTTTTAGTTGCCATTTTTTGTAGAATAGTAGGATTTTTAAGTTTACCACTCTCTTACTCTATTCATTTGCTTCTATATGTTATGTATCTAATTTTTTCCACAGCTAGATTTTTAATTTTTTTAAACAGTATCAAGTAGTGTTAATGATTTCTTCTTTTAAGTATACTTTGAGATATAGTAATACTAGGTTTCTTCTCATTTTTCATTATTTTCCTTGAAATTCTTAATTATTTCTCCATATGAAATTTATTATTTGTATTTTTTCCAATGATTTAAACTAATATTTCAGTAATATGTTTGGCATTGTACTGAATAACTAAAGTAACAGTTAATATTGTCATTTTTATTATATGCTCTAGATATTCTTTGTTTTAGGCTGCCTATATTTCTGTAAAGAGTATTTTTAGTTATAGTCATATAGTTCTTTTGGATTTCTTAGTAATTAAACTCCCAAATATTTTGTACCTCCTGCGATTGCTTTGAAAAAATTTCTCTTTCTATATTTTCCTATTTCATTTTGTTTGTAACAAATCATCAGAAATACTCATGATTTTATGAGTTTATGATGGATTTTTATATTGTGATGAATTTATTTTATATCTTGCATCTTTGTTGAAGTTATTTCAATCAAGTTTTGCTTGAATCTTTATGTTTTAAACAGATTATTTATATCTTCAAAAAGAAGTTTTATTTCTTCTGCCTATTTTTCTTATCTTAACTGCTATAGTTACCATTGCTAGAACTATATCAAATAATAGCAATAATAATGGACATTTTTGCTTTACCATTAATCTTATAAGAAAAGTATTCAGCCTTTCTATGACATTTAATAACATTTAGATAGATTCAATTTATCATATTAAGGAAAGGTCCATATATTCTAACACTTTTTAGTCAATTTTAAAACAGAATCATTGAATTCTATCCAAAACTTTTTTAGAAGCTACTAAAATAATATTTTTGTAATTGATATAATTTATTATACTTGTGATTTTTCTTATGTTGTACCAACTCTAAATTAAATCCAAACTGGTTATATTGTATCTTTTTAATGCATTGTTATAATTACTTTAGTTTTTTATGATTTTTCTTATATTGTAACAACACTAAATTAAATCCAAACTGGTTATAGTGTATCTTTTTAATGCATTGTTGTAGTTAATTTAGTTACATTAATATTTAGCTCTGATGTTCGTTAGGAAAAGTGACAGATGCTTATTTTTTCTTCTTTCTTCCTGGTTTAAGTAACCACATCTTATTTGTTTTATAGATGGAGAAATAGTTAATGTAATTTTGGAATTAATTGTTCTTTGAATATTGATAGAATTCCCCTGTAAATCTATCTGGTGATAAGATTATTTTTGGTAGAGAGGATGAGAGTTAGAATTAAAGGGATTCTGGAGAGAAGGGAAAGTTGTAGTTCATTTATAGGTCGTTCAATTGCTTTTAATGAAATCAAATTACTTAAATACTCCATTGCACTAGTGATCTGGCTATTTAATATTGTTTTACAAATTCATTCATTTCATCCAATAGAATAGAAGATAATCAGTTTGAGGTATATAATTTGGCAAAATCATTTCTGATAGTTTTTCTTCAATTTTTGTAAATTTTTATCTTTCATTTTTAAGGTTGATTTTTAAAATCACTTAGATAATGATGTATCTATTTTATTAAATTTTAAAATAAATAGTTCTATTAGTCAATTCAATTTCTTTTCCATTTAATTTTGTTGATTTCTTCTTTTATCTTAGAATGTCTAAAGGTGTTTAGTTGAAATTAATTTTTTCTGCTATTTTTCTAAGATGTATACCCAATTCGCTGATTTGTCCTTTTTTTTGTTCATTAAAGGATTTATAGATAAAATTAAGGGATCTTTAGCTGAATGTCAAAGCTTTTGATATGTTATTTCATTGTCATTTTCTTTATTAAAAGATATACTATTTCTCTGCTATCTTCTCTGACCTATAAATTCTTTAGGTTTAAATTATTTTGTCACTAATTAATTTTAATCCATTCTTCAAAGATCCTTTGTTATAATAATTTATCATTTATAATAATTTATTATATGATAATAAAGAATGTACTTAATATTTATACTTTCCTATATTTGATTTTATGCCTTAATATAGCTGTTCAGTTTTCTAAAAATATGTACCACTGAATAATATACAGCATTCTGCTGAAGTCATCTCTGTTAAGAATCCATTGTTAAATTTTTAGTGTGAGAATTTACACCTCAAAAATCACTATCTGAATGATTTATTGTTTTGTTGATTGTCTAGACTAATAAAATGTTCATATTGGGGTTTGTGTACATATTTTTCACACAGTCCACTTGTTAAACACTTAACAGAACACTCTTTTATTCCTTTATTAAACATTGTTTCAGCTCAACAAGAATGTGTTGGGGGATTGAAGTATTTACCAGACTGAAGGTCTTGTCTGGTGACTAAAGGCTAACAACAACAATAACAACAATAACTGTCATTTATAAAACACTTTCATATTTACAAAGCACTTTTCATCAATTATCTCATTTAAGTCTCACAAGATCACTGGTTATGGTTGTATATTCTTTTCTGATCTCATTAAATAATTTCTAGAGATTAATCATATCTAACTTTCTAAGATTTTATGCAGATCTTTAACTTCTTGTTTATTTTTTTAGATTTTTCTAAGTCTGAAAAAAGTTCATTGAGGTATTTGACTATTACTTTTTTGTCTATTTCTCCTTATAATTAATTTTTACAAAATTTTTAAATATTTTGCCACTTGGTGCCTATAAAGTCTTGATACTGATTCATTATCTATGCTGCTTTCATAATCTCTGTTAACTCTTTTTTTAGCATGTTTGTAATTATTATTGTCTAGTCTGAAATCATGATTGCTTTCCCTGGTTGGTTGTTGTTTTGTTTTGTTTTTAAGTTCAACTGGAGTACACCCCAGTACTCTTTCTACTCTTTTGTTTCAATTGTATTTCTTGTAAACATCCTATTGATGGATTCTACTTTCTCATCCATTTTGCTATCATCTTCCATTTATGTGGGAATTTACTCCACTTACAATTATAATGAACATTTTCTCCACTTTTTCCTCCATTTATATACTTTTCATATCACTCACTGCAATCATGTGCTATAATTTCACACATGCCTTCATATATCCTCCCTTCCCTTGCATATTCCATTTTCCCTTCATTTTATTTCTTTTCTTAAGATCATTAATACAACTCCCTCTATACCATTGATAATATCCGGGTTTTGAAAGGACACTTGTTTCATCTCTCCATCTTTATCTAGAGTATAAGCCTTTTCCAGTTGTTCAAATGTATTTACCTTTCTAATATTCTCTCGATTTCTGGGTTTATACTACACAGTTTCTAATCAGTTCCCTCATTTTCATCAGGAATACCTGAAAATGCTATTCCATTAAAGATGCAATTTCCCCAAATATGATTATATTCATATTTGTAGCACAAGGTGATCCTGATTATAAACCTTTATCTTGTATTTTTTGGAATATCATATTCCAAGCTCTCCTTTTTTGGTGGTAGCTACTAAATTCTGTGTGATCCTACTTATGGTTCCTTGATACTTGAATTCTTTCTGGATGCTTAAAATATATTTTATGTGTATGTTCTAGATTTAGGCTATGAAGTTCCACAGAGTTTTCAATATGAGATGATTGTAGGGTTCTACATATTTTCATTTTCCCTTTTGATCCCTGATTGATCTGGAAAGTTTTAATTTGTGAATTTATTCTTGAAATAATAGTACTTAGAATTTTTTACCTCCTTATGGGTTTCAGGTAATCCAATGATTTTTTTAATTTTACTTTTAATTTATGTAATTAAAAAAACATTTCTGTAACATGGTACAATAAAAAAAGATGACTATACATGAAACTATGAATCTACATAATTTGTTATTCCTTTTAAATAAACAAAATTATCATGTAAATTTTTTTCTTTCCTTCCCCTTATTAATTCTTCTTCTAAGTCATTCCTCCATAGTTTTCAATTCATTTATAATATCCTATTTTGTTTCTAATAAGTACTTTTGCAGTCCTTGTGGACAAGCCTTTTTCTTCACTGAGATTCTGTTTGTAATTTATTTTTTAGTTATTCTCTTCTTCCAGCTTTTCTTAATGCATTTAATGCATTTCATTTTGTTCAACATTTGTTCAATATTTTATTATTTTTGTTTATGTCTCCAACCTCACTTTTGGTATTGGGACTTCATGTTTGGGTTAGACTTTACTCTCATACTTGAATGGAGTGCTTTAAAAATTCCCAAGTTTTGTCCATGACTTCTGGTAATCAGATGTAGGATTGGGTCTCAATCCTTTCTCGGTCTCCTTGCATTTTCCTGTCTATAGATGTTGTCAATTATGTTAGTAGCAGACTTCTTGCATAATTCCAGGTGTTTTGTTATCTAGATGTCACCCACCTGGTCCCTCTTCTCTTGAGGTGGGTCCTGCTGTGGCTCAGATTTGGGCTTCTTGAGTGCTTGACTGGACCCTGACCCAGGGAATACTAGACTGGCTCTGTCTCCTGCTGTGGTTTATGAGATGCTGCTCTGCTGCCTGTTTTCTGATCTCCTCCCCCACCACTTTTCTGCCCCATATTTCTGTTGAGTAAGAAAATCAAATATTTATTGTTGGATATTTCTGAAATAACCTATGGATGATGAACTTCTCCACCTTTAGCTATGACTGAGTCAAGGACTCACTTGTCAATGATGCCACATTTGGATATGGATTCTGTTGGACCAGTGCTATATAGAAACTATGCTCAGTCTGAATCATCTCTCCTAAGAAACCATAATGATATAGGGAAAGTGTGATCTGAGGGTTGAGGGTTGAAGTGGAATTGTTCTACCATGTCTTTGAAGTAAATGTCCCTTTGTAAAATATGATTGATATTAAGAGGGTAAATAGAACTGATGCACTAGTTTTTAGACTCATCCAGTGATGGATTAAACCAATGACATTTGAGAGGATATATTGCTACAACCTCAGAGTATACCTAGAAACACTCAGGAGCAGATGTAGCCAGCTTAACTCTGGGATGGTGAGTCAGAATACTCATGTAGTCAGTCATTTCCTACATGTTAAGATAGCATTCATTTTATTTTAAAATATTGTTTGTTGCTTTCCATTCTAGTACTTTAAAAGTATTTATAATATGTAGGTATGAGATTTCTGAAAAGTCTACAAGCCTTTGGCCTCTGCCTTATCTTGATTATAATCATATTTTTCAAACAAAAAAACATTTAATGTCCTCTTCTGTTTTCATATTAGAATTGAAATTATTGAGCACCAATATAAATGTTGATTTACTTGGAAGATGATAGAAAAAATTCTATGGAGAATTTGCCATTTTGTTCTCCGCAAAAGATGCTGGTATATATACTAAAGTATCTTCCTTATACTGATTCTGATCATCATGATCGCTGTAGGATAAGAGGACCAAATGTCTAATGCAATGAGTTTGAGTTCATGATGAAACCAACTCTATCAATTCCTTTATCCTCTTTGTTTAGGGAAATCTTTAAATCGCCCTGACATTTCCCTGGCAATTTATTTGTTTTATAGTTTGACATTTATTGACATGAATGTGATTAGATTTTGTCAAAGTCAGTACAGTTAGAGCAATGACAGTTAAAATTATACCTGTATTTGGTCTAAAGCTGTATTATTCTTAGCTTCCTTTGTGGTAACAGAATCACCATGACTGTAGAACTGAGAGAAAATCTATTGGTGATGAACCTCTTCACATTTCACTAGGATAGTCCTTTGGCAGTAGGCATAGTCTGTAAAAAGGACTGTTCTCAAAGCTATTCCAAGTTGGCAGAATGACAAAACATGTGGCATAGGTTATCCCCTTTGATCCTCACAACAAATTCTATGAATTATCATTCTCCTTCTACAGAGAAGAAAACTGAGGCATGGAGATGTTATGTCATTTGCCCAGGGTGTCACATTGGTAAGTGACTGAAGGAAGATTTTAACTCATCTTTTTGATTCCAAGCTCAGCTTTCTATCTAGTTGTGCAAGAACCTGGGCCTCTAGGAATCTGAGATGACTTCCATGACATTGTGTATGAGGCCTCAGATAGGATTTTAGTGGACAAGGAAACCTGTTCTAAAAATCAAAGAAGTTCTATATAAAATATAAAGAAGGCAAAATTCCTGAGCCAGGCAATCTGCCAGAGAAGTATAAGTTATGCAAGATCAATGCCTAACATTTGAAGGAGTACTATTAGGGTAATATTTTGTGGGAACATTCATTGAATTTTTCTCAACAGAAAACAATTCACCCCTCCTCAGAAGTATTTAATATAAATTCTGTTATTCGTTCTCTAAGTAATGGTATTTTAAAGAAGTCTTTTCTTTTTCCCATATCAATGTGTAAAATCCAGCAGTACATAACATTTCCAGGATAGTGATGTACTAAATAATGAATAAATTTCATTTCGTTGAAACTGGAATTTCACTTTGTTCCCATTTACCTGAGATAAAGCATTTTATCTCAAATTATTAGTTTTTTAATTATCATCAGACTGTCTAAAATTACAGCATGTGTCAAAGGTGAAAAAAGAAGGAAATGCAATTTCTACATCTTCATAGCATTACTAAGACAGTATTGCAGATTCTATTCACCAATTTACAAAGCTCTGGAAGAAAATTGCTCAGCTCTCATTAGTTGAACAAATGAAACACATTGATTTTTTTACAATATGAATGAATGCGCTATGACAATACCCTAGGTTTAAAAGAATATTTAATTTAAACTTATAAAAAAATGCTGCATTTACCTAAAGCCATCACTGTTCAATTGAAACCTAAATGTTAAAAACATATACTCAAACAATGGGTTCTATTTGTGGATTCAAATTGAAAGTTAGTGCAAGTGAATAACCTATCATTTTAATTAGCTGAGGACTAAAACCATCTTGTAGTCAGAAGCAAGTCCAGCTGTGCCAAAAAGTAAACTAAGAATCCTGGGGTAAGGGTTTTCTGATGACATTTTGCCCCCAAATATCTGAATCACTGATATGTGAAAGTCCACTACTAGTGTTTGATGTTAATGGATTCATTCAATAAATATCTATTAAATATTTGCCATGTGCAAGGTACAATGTTAAACATGGAAATAAGTTATAATTCATGATTCTTTACTTTCCAGGAATTTATAATATAGCTAGGGAGATGACATATATATGCTCTAATAAAAGACTACACATAATTATACAGAGCAACTAGGTGGCAAAGTAGATAGAGTGCTGGGCCAGGAGTCAGGAAGACCTGACTTCAACTCCAGCCTCAGACCCTTAGTAGGTATGGAACCCTGGGCAAGTCAAATCCTGTTTGCCCCAGTAGTCTCATCTATAAAATGATCTGGAGAAAGAAATGGCAAACCACACTAGTATCTTTACCAAGAAAATTCTAAATGGAGTCATGAAGAGTTAAATACCACTGAAGAACAACATAATTACAATATAAAAATGGCATAAAATATTGCTCAACTGATAACAGGTATCAAGAGTTTTAGGAGCTAAGGATCATTTTCAAATGCAGATAATTTAGCAAAGTCAACTCAAAAAACATTTAAGTGCCAAATGAGATAATGTGTGTGTGTGTGTGTGTGTGTGTGTGTGTGTGTGTGCGTGTGTGTGTGAAAGGCTTTATGAACATTAGCCATTATAGTTCTCATTATTATGGATAAAGATTAGACCCATGATTTCCTTGTTATAGGTAATTCCCAGGTAAGGAAGTATCTCTAAGAATGAAGTTAGAATCTCTTCTATAATTTTTTTGGAGAAAAATTAAGCCAGGCAACTAGGTGGTGCAATAGATAGAGCCCCAGCCTTAAAGTCAAGAGGACTTGACTTCAAATCTGGCCTCAGCCACTGGACAGGTTAAGTGACATTCAGGGTTTCACAGCCACTGAGTGTCTGAGACCAGATTTGAACTCATCTTCCTGACTTCAGGCCCACTGGGCCACCTAGCTGCCAGGCTACAAATCAGGGCCATATGATCATAGATTTAAAGCTAAAAGGGGAATGGAGAGGTCATCTTGTCCAACCCTTTCATTTTATTCATTTTACAAATAAGGAAACTAAAGACAGTGAGATAAAATGACTGACCCAAGGATGCACAGGTATTAGTGAGATAATCAGAAAACCCAAGCTTTCTGGTTACATCCAGTATTCTTTCCAGTGCCTGCACTCTCTTCCTCATATCCCTTGATTCCACATTCAATATATATTCCATTATACCATATTTTCTCTGGTGTGAATGAGTTCATCAGATGTCTTCATTAATTGTGATTAAAAATAAAAACATTCAGGAAGCTTGAAAGAATAGGAAAAGAAAGAAGAGGTTGTAGTATCAAGGAAAACTTTAATACCTTGTATATTATTAGAAAGATAGGGGAAGTTAGTTGGCACAGTGCATAGAGTATTGAGTTAGGAGTCAAAATCAGTCTCAGACACTTAGTAGCTGTGGGACCCTGGGCAAGTCACCTATTTGCCTCAGTTTCCTCATCTGTAAAATGGACTGAAGAAGAAAATGGCAAACTACATTGCCAAGAAACCCCAAATGGGGTCATAGAGTTGAGCATGACTAAAAAGTGACTGAACAATAAATATTGGGGAAAAATTGGGTTTTGGGTTCTGCTACTGACTCAGATACAAATGGCAAAGTCACATAAATTCTATGGGCATCAGTATCCTTTTCTATAAAGTTAATGGGTTAGGCAGTTATTTGCTGAAGCCCACTCCAAGAAATGAGGCAATAGCCAGAAAAAGTCAGTAGTTGATAGTCCAGAAGGATAAGATCTGAATAAAGATCATTGGGCGCAGAGTAATGGTGCTGGTCTGCAGTCTAGCTACCAGGAAGACTGAGGCTGGTATGTCTTTTGAATTCAGTAGTTCTGAGTTCAATAAGTTATAGACTATCAAATGTCCACACTAAGTTTGGTATCAATATGGTAAACCATAAAATTGCTCAAAGAGGAGTAGGTCAACCCAAGGAGGGAACAAAGTTGGTCAAAACTCTTCCACCAGTCAATGGTCAGTTAGGGCCCCTAGTCGTCCCTGAACTTTCAGCCTGGACAAGATGAAGGTAATGAGTATTTTTCATAAAAGATCACTGGAATTGGTGCTTTTGAGGGTTATTGAGGATTTTTGAGATCACAGTATTAGCAGAGGTGGAAGGGGTCAAGGGAAAGTGGGTGATGAGGAAAGTTAATGAGGAAAGTTAAGAGGAATCAAATAGTCTTAAAAAATGCTGAAAGCTTTTCTATGGAAGGGGAGAAGGAAAGGAGAGATAAGGGATAATGACTGATGGGGCAGAAGGATTGAGGGAAAAGTGAGACTGGGGTTAAGGATTCACTGGAGAATTCAATTATGCATGCAATCTAAAGATTGTGCAAAATTGTGAAACAGAATTTCAGAGAGAGAAAGGAATTTTGAAGTCATCCAATACAATCCATTCATTTTATCAATGAGATGACTACCTACACAGTCAAACCCAAGGTTATATGACTACCTAAGTGTCAGTCATGATCAAAACACCCTGGTTTCCTAACTTTCACTAGTCTTTCTACCAGGCCACAAAGTTATAATACTACACTTTTAGAGATAGAAAGATCTTATAGACTGAATGACTTGCCAAAGTCACACAGCTAATTAGAGGGAAAATTAAATAGGTAGAATCAATTTTAATTCTTTGTTTTGCAACTCTTTAAAGCATTTATTATGGAACATTGCGTAGTATGAGTTTATTTCACAATTTCCCTACTAGACTGTGTTCCATGAGGGAAGAAACAGTGTCTTATAGAAATTTTGTATATCTTAGCACCTAACATACTGCTCTACACATAGTGGACACCTCACCAATGTTTGTTGAATGAATAAATGAGTGAATAAACTGACTCTCTTGAATCACACACTAATAAGCTTTTCAATATAACAAACTGTTCCCATATCATCTTTATATGTATTTTCCCCATGCTGTCACCCTGTAACAGGAAGCAAAATATTATTTTTATAGTTCAACATATATTTTATAGACAGATATAGAGATATAATGATTAGATAGAGTAAATTGAATCTTGCCTTTGAATACTGAAACACTTTATATATATATATATATACATATATATCTCATATTTTTTCTTAAATAAATTTACTTATTTTTTTCAACTACACATAAAAATAGTTTTCAATAATCATTTTTGTAAGGTTTTGAGTTCTACATTTTTTCTCCCTTCCTCCTTCATCCCCTTGTCAGAGAGTAATCTAATATAGGTTATATGTATAACTATTTTAAACACATTTCCATATTAATCATGTTGTGAAAGAAGAATCAGGAAAAAAATTTCTCATCTTTTCACAGAATATATTATGTTATTTTTCCTTGTTTAGGGTTCTTCTCTCCCCTGCTATACCTTCTGGGACCATGTCAATCGAATAGTCAATCGACAAGCATTTAACTAAACTAGGAACGGGTATACAGTACAGAGAATCAAACAATCCCTGCTCACAAGGTGCTTACCTTCTAATCGGAGAGTGAAGAACATGAAAAACATATACAGCATAATACAAAATGAACAAATAAAAATATGTTTACAAGATAGTTTAGAAAGGAAGCCACTAAAAGGTGGGGGAATCAGGAAAGGCTTCTTGTAGAAAATAGTTCATGGGTTGAATCTTGAAGGAAAGGAGGAATTCTGAGAGGTGGAAGAAGCAAATAACTGTGCTCCAAGCATGGGAGACAGCTGATAAAAAGGCATGAAGGTAGCAGAGGGAGAATCTCAGAGTTCAGGAGAGGGAATCATGTCTAACAAAACCTGATGGGTAGGTTCAAGACAAGTTGTATGGCTTTAAGTTAAAAAGAGTTTAGGTTTTATCCTTGAGGCAAAAGAAGCCACTGGAGTTGATGTGGTAGAGTCACATAGCCAGATCTGCTCTTAGAGGAAAATTAGTTTTGCATCAGTGTTTAAGATAGACTGAAATGAGTCAGGAAGACCAGGTACAAAACTGATGCAATCATCTAGAATAGAGGTGAATGTGACCTGACCCAAGATGGAAGCTATGTGAATGGAGAGAAGGAGTCAGATGGGAGCCCCATTTCGCAGGCAGAAACAATTTGGCACCTGGTTGGCTATGTGGGCAGAAGAATGAGAAGAGGAGATTAATACCAAGATTATGAATCTGGAAGACCAGGAGAATAGTGGTATCTTCAACAGAAAGAAGCAAGTTTAGAAAAGGGGTATTGTTCTTCTTGTCCTTTGTTCTTGAAGAGGACCATAACATATCAGGGGGGTGATGCCATGATTTCCAAGTAAACTGGATATAAATGTGGGAGGATTGTGCAAAGTCATCTGCCTCACTTTCTTCTCCAGAGCCATCTGGGTCTGGGATGCAATGGGAGCCCTTGGTCCTTTTAAGTTAAGGTCTTTAAAAAGTCACAGTATGACGAAGTAGCACCCATGTTTAAGACTAGGTAAGAAATGAGACAGAAAATGACTTCTTTTACCTAGTCAAAAAAAAATCAATCTGGAAAGGGTAGTCCTTCATGGTTTCTGGCCAAAACAGAAACAATTGCTATTTATATTCATTTTGGGTCAAACAGGATCCAAATAATGACCAATAGGGCTTAACCTGGGACCTATTGTTGGTCAATCAATGAAAGCCATAGTGATTTGGATTTAAGGTATGATCCTTAAGAAAGAAATATAATCCCAAAGAAGATTTGCTTTGAGGAAATATAATGACCTCAGTTTTAGATGTACTGAGCATGAGACTCCTCTGGGACATCCAGTTTTACCATTGACAACTTGTGTGACCTTTGGCAAGTCACTTCAGCTTTTCTGTAAAATGAGGGGATTGAATGAGATGACCTCCAAGCTCCCTTACAACTCTAAAGTTCTTTGAGTGTTCACCAGATTCAGCGTTCCTGCCAGCTGAGGTAAGCAGTAGGGTTCAGGGACCTTGTAGGTTGACTTGTCTGTAGAGTTGAGGGGATAGCAAGTGAATAAAAAAAGATTCTCCTTATGTTTCTCCCTTCTTTCTGGGAAAAAAGAAACTTTTGTAAATGAAGTATTGCGGCATTCCCTTCCACCAATGTGAGTTGAAAGGGGGAGATAAAGTTGAAACTTTAAATAGAAGCAGCTGTTGGCTGCCTCTGCTTGGGACCTGAGGGATTTGTTGTGTACATTCAGTGGAACAATTCTATTTGACCCAATACATATTTTAAAATCCACTTCTACTGTGCTGTTTTCAGTGTTTGGCCTTAGTTTTCTCCCTATCAGCAAGCTATTGGAGGATCTGCATTCCATAGCCCTTGACATCATTTCAACTGGAGACATCAGGGTAAGCAGACCTAAGGTCAACCAGGCTTGTGCTCAACAAACTGAGCCAGGCATGTTCTGTTTCCGTTGCTTTCCAATGCCTTCAACATGAGCAGGAATTCTTAATTTTTTTGGTGGCATAGATACATTTCACAGACTTATGAAACCTATGGATTTTTTTTCAGAATAAGTTGTTAAATGCATAAAATAAGCTACATAGGATTACAAAGGAAATGATTTTATTGAAATATACTTATCAAAATGTTTTATAAAAAAAAAGTTCATGGACCCTAAGTTAAGAAACCCCCTGATTTAGAACAAAGATAAAACCATAAGACTTTTTAGAGACTATATGATTAATGACCATGATGATTTTTTCAGAAGTCAAATGCCTCTAGCAACTAGGAATAATAATTCCTCTCATGCAAATATCACTAAAAGGTTTGCAGTGTTTACATATATGTGTATATACATATTTTAAATTATCTATTTTTACATTCTCTATACACTTGTATTTGGGTATGTATATATGTGTATATATACAAGTATTTATGTATATATAGATACATACGTATTCTCTCAGTTGAGCTTCAAAACAATCATGGGAAGTAGATGAAAATATTATTTCCAGTTTTCAGATGAGAAAACTGAGCCCCAAAGAAGCTAATTGACTTCTTTAGGATCACATAATTAGTAAAGGTTTAAGGTGGGATTCAAACCCAGTTTTTCTGAACTATAAGTCCAATGTCTAGTCCATGATAGCATATTACCTCTCAAGAAAAAATATATTAAACACATTCACAGACCCATCCCTATTCCAAGACTCTTTAGAGAAAACAAGTTTTCAATTTTTAAATCAACAAATAGAACTCTTGGGGAGAAAAATAATATCCTGACCTGAAAGATTGAGGGGTCATACCATTGAGCAGGATCTCACCAGAATATGGGGTGACTGATGATCTAAAGCAGAGTTGATGGATACCCGGTGGTGAGGGCTCATGACAACCCCTGCCACAAAGCTGTCCTTGACCTCATCCTCCCTTTATGTAGTTCCTAGGAAAAGGAATTAAGCATGTTTTTTCTTGCATTTGTAAAAGAGAGACAGAGACAGACAGATGGGGGGGGAGAGACAGAGACAGAGAGAGAGAGAGAGAGAGAGAGAGAGAAACACACACACTAACAATCAATCCTGGAAGAATTTTTTTTCAATTCCTTTGCTTTAGAAGAATAAAAAACTCACACCCTCACTTTTGTGTGGGATCTTTAACTTCCATTTAACTTCCATCAACACCTAGTTCTTCACCTCCAAAAGAGGAGACAGGTGGGCTAGCCAGGCTTTCTCTCATCACAAGTTCTGCCTTCATTACCTAAACCACAGAGCACACATGAATGCCAGACACCACTGAAAAAGCTTGGCATGAGACTGTGATACCAAGAGCCTGCTCCTGGAAGCCACGTTGTTTGCTTCCTCCATATCTTAAAACTAAGTAAATAGCTGCTACCTGGATACTCAGGGGCAGATTCTAGAAACCTGTGGCCTTGGACAGTTCAGGATTGACCTGGACATTGTAAAGAATAAAAGGATGTCCTTGACTTGCAGCTGTTCTCAGAGACTATGGAAAGCTGGCAGAGGCAGCAGCAAATGGCAGCAATAGCAACAACATTAACCCTTGAGATCTCAGAGAAAAAAATGTGACTGACATTAATCATCTGTTTTGATTTTTTTCCCCAAGTGAAGAGCAGTTATTATCAGTGCTGTTCAGCCATTTCAATCATGTCTGACTCTTTGTGACCCCATTTGGGGATTTTTTGGCAAAGATACTGGAGTGATTTGCCATTTCCATTTCCAGCCCATTTCACAGATGAGGAAACTGAGGCAAATAAGGTTAAGTGACTTGCCCAGGGTCACAGAGTTAGTGAGTGACAGAGGCCTGGTACTCCACTTTATCATACTTTATGCTTACATAATATGAATCTTCTAAGATTTCTAAATGTTTGACAAAACCTCAGTGCCTCTTCTTAAGTCATTCTAAAGCTTACTTTCTGAAGGTACAAAGATTATTCATTCCAAGTCCATTTCTAGCCTTAACCATCTAGAATAGCAAGACTATCTAGCCATCTAGCATAAGAATATAGATCTAAGATTGTAAGAAAACCTCAACAATCATCTCATCCAGCCCCTACATTTTACCTTTTCCAAAGATGGCAAGACTTGAAAGAAACATGCCACAAGGAAGAGTTGAACTTTGGAGGATGTATGTGCAATCCCACAAGGAAGAGTTGAACTTTGGAGGATGTATGTGGCCCAGGAAAAAGGTCATGGCAAAAGATGGTAGTGCCAGGGTTCCTGGCAACCAAGTGGGGAGAAACAATTCAATTTGCCTTTTGACCTTGAGATGGAATCAGAGTGAAGAGCAGAAGCCTACAGAGGTATTGTGTAGCTGAGTAGAATCAGGACAGGATAGAGGCAGGTCATGATCCACAGCAGAATCAATGTTCCCTCACATCCAGCTTTTACAGCCCACATCATAAAGCTGCCTCTCCCCAAACCAACTCCACTTTTCCATTATGGCCCAAGAAGAAAATTAAACTTCCTATCTCTCAGCAGCTTACTAAATCATGAATCTCTATAAATTTCTTTAGTCTTACTTCTCTTTAATTTCTATGACATTAAAAACCATGGTTAACTATTCAAATATTTATACTAATGCTTAAATGAATGTGAAGAGGTTGAATGGGAAAGACCCTAAAAAGAAGGGGTATTATGTCAATAAACTTCAAGTGAGCAGCACCAGAGCAAGAGTTCTGATAAGAGAGCTCATATTCAATGCAGAGAGATAAAGAATATTTTTATCAGGGTTTCTCCCTTGGGGTATCAGTTAATACTGCCAGAGGCTAACTGGCTGACCCTCTTAGGTGGGACCCACCCTTACTCTAGGCCTGGTCTGAAAGGAAATCACTCACCTACAAGGAAGTAACTGGAAAGAAAGTCACCTCCCAAGGGAGGAGTTGCCTAGCTCAAACCAAAGAAGGACCACAAGATTTGCCAGCTCCCTAGTCAAACCGTGGGAGGTTCTGTTTAATACCTATAAGGAAACTCTGGAGGGCCAGATAAGAGATTAAGAATTTTGCTCCAGGTCACATAAGTTGTAGCAAAACCTACATTTTTCATTTTCAGTTCTCTCTCCCTGCTCTAATTAGACCTGGAGCATCCAGAAGGTAAGGATCATGCCAATAAAAATGAATTTAAAGTGTATGTATGCATGTATGTATACAGGTGGGTGTATGTCTAAATATATGTATATATATATATATATATATATATATATACATATATATATATATATATCCCATTTTACCTTTATATCAGCCTTGTGAGTTAAAAAATGACAGCATTAATAATGCCCTATTTTACAGATGAGCAAATAGGATCATAGAAAGGTCAAGTAAATTGCCTGAAGTAATTATAACCCAGACTTGAACCCAGCTCTTTTAACTGCACATCCAGAGACCTTTCTACTACACTGTCTTCTGACATTTCTTTTGGATTCTCTCCAATACCTAAGTACAAAGTAGTATTCAGGATTTAATAAATACTTATTGAATGAACAATTGAATAAACATATATATATATCTTTTTTTTGCTTTTGAAAATCTTGTCAAGATAGCACCAGGTGTTCACCATCTCTCCCTGAAGGTTGTGCCAACTTTTCATCAGCAGTTGCATTCAGGGAGCCAAGTTGGGAGTCACCAATTAGCTCATCTAACTGCTTCCGCATTTGGAATGGTCCAGACATTTATGTGCACACACATGAAAAATAACCAGAACAACAGAGCCACTTTTCACTCATACACAGACATAGCCAATAGAAATCATAGATGGAACTGGGTTGAGATTATAGTCCATAAATCCAGGGACTGGCAAAGTTGCAAAACAGGCTTCAACAATAAACTTGCTGAAAAACTTTCCACTAGGTTGATCTGCTAAATACACTTCCAAAATGCAAAGGGCATGTAAAGGTAAAGGGTTTTCTTTTCCAAGAAAATCTAAATAGGAAGTTTTCAGCATTCAGGTTTCTAGAAAACACTTTAATAGGCTTTATGCATTTTAATTAATGTTTCCTTTTTTTGTACTCCTGCCCAGACATGGTTCATATGAAGGGCGCAGGATGGATTTTTAAAATCTAACAAACAAATAAATTAAATTCAAAGGCACTTAAGGACACTAAGGAGGTAGCAGAAAAAAACCCTAAAAATTGGAGTGTTTAGGTTTCTTTTTTTTAATGACAAGAGGAAACCATACAAAGAAAAGACTGTCTATGGTCAAAATAGGATCCCACAGCAACTGGTATTGTTTAATGGAAAAAGGAGAAAGAAGGGTCCACTCAGAATGCTGGAGGTAGAAATAATCCTAGAGATCATCTGGTCTAACTATCTCATTATTAATGAATAAGGAAACTGAGACCCAGAGGTTATATAGCTAAATGATGATACAGTTGACTCAGAATCCAGGTCTTTCTACTCTATCTCCAAGATGCTTCCCACCATCTTTATGGAACTATTTTACATATATATATGTGTGTATATAGATATATATATATATAGATATAGATATAGATATATAAACGTGAATATATGAACATATATACTTGTTCTAAACATACATAGGTATATATACATGTATGATATATAATATATACTATAAACTATATATTTGGATAAAAAATAGAGAAATGACCTCAGATAATACCCTTCCATACACTTTCATTTTTTAGGTAAGGAAACTGAAGCTTAGGGAAGTTAAGTGATCTTCTTAAGCTGGGTGGTATAGTGGATAGAGTACTGAACCTGGAGTCAGAATGACTCACCTTCCCAAGCTCAAATTTGATCTCAGACACTTGCTAGTTTTCTAGGCAAGTCCTCTAATTCAGTTTGCTCTTCTGTAAAATAAGCTGAAAAAAGAAATGACAAAGCACTCCAGTATCTTTGCTAAGAAAACCTCCAATAGGGTCACAGAGAGTTGGACATGACTGAACAACAACAGAAAAGTGGGGCAGCTAGGTGACGCAGTGGATAGAGCACCAGCCCTGGAGTCAGGAGGAGCTGAGTTCAAATTTGGCCTGACACATAATAATTACCTAGCTGTGTGACCCTGGGCAAGTCACTTAACCCCAATGCCTTGTCAAAAAAAACAGCTAAGTAAAATATCAGAGGTAGCTAGGTGGCACAGTAGGTAGAGTGTGGAGTCTGGAGTCAAGAAAATTTGAGTTCAATCTGGCCTCAGATGCTAACTAGCTCCCTATGTGACCTTCAGCAAGTCATTTAACTGCTATTTGCCTTAGTTTCCTCCACTGTAAAATGAAATTGATCATAGCATTATCATAGATTCATTAGGATGATCAATTGAGAAAATATTTGGGACAGAGTAGACCCTCAATAAATGTTTGTTCCACTCCCTCTTCTAACCAGAATCAATGGTCTTTCTAACATACCAGATAGTTTTTTTTTCTTTTCACAACAATAACAAAAAATTTAGATTAAAAAAAAACATTGGGACAGCTAGGTGGCACAGTGGTCCTGGAGTCAGGAGTACCTGAGTTTGAATCCAGCTTCAGACACTTAATAATTACCTAGCTGTGTGGCTTTGGGTAAGCCACTTAACCCCTTTGCCTTGCAAAAAAAACCAAAAAAAAACTAATTTTAAAAAACCATTGTCAGAAAACTTAGTAGTTCCCTACTCTTGTCTTACATTTTGTATGCAAGTGTCACTGATTTCTTGAAGACTATACCAAGCAGGTATTTATGGCTGTGATAGAGGAGATTCAACATAGACCTAAAATTAAAAAGAGATTCCTAAAATTGAAGTAAGATTTCTCATATGTTCCCGTTTGTGGATATCATTCCACTAATTATATCTCAAGTCTTTGGACATTGCTGAGTCCCTGAGAAGATCTCTAAAAGCACTCAGAAGGGATCAACCTGACTATCCACATGGGTAAGGGCAAGTGGATGAGGCATGTTACAGTCCATATCACATCAGGTACTTGGATGAAAAAACCTTTAGAGCTTGCCTATCAGTATGTATACATACCTTGCACAGATCTACAGTTAGGCCCAGAACTGAACAAGAGAAGGCAAATGGGCCTTTGGTAAATTGTAAAGCTTCACAAGAAATAATGAGACACAAATAGGTACTGTAAGATAAAGGGACATGGAATGCTACAATTTTTGAAGAATTAAAAGTGATTATCATAGATTTTGGTGTCTTGGGACCAGCAAAATGGCAAAGAATATACATTTTCTGCAGTCTTCATTAACTCTCCAAAAGCTCTCAAAATAGGACTGATATACCAGATAATAAGATATTGTAACTGAGTCCACAGGGGAAAAAAGAGAGCACTGGTAAAATGTAACAATTCTTATAAATTAATTACTAGAGGGTCTTAATCCTTAAAATACTCACCCAACTGCTAATTCAATGAATTGATTAGATTCCAAAGAGAAAAGTTTTTCTAAAGAATCAAAAGCAAGAATAAGAGAATTGAAATAAAAAAGACTAAAATGGAAGAAAACCTTGCAGAAGAGAAGTAATAGTCATCATCATAAGTGAACACATAAACTCTTTAACCAGTCAATTTACTTTACAGACAGGATGCACAGAAATAACTAATGATCATTTTTGGTTGTTCAATCATTTTTAAGTTGTGATCAACTCTTCAGGACCCGATTTGCAGTTTTGTTGGCAAAAATACTGGATAATTTGCCTTTTCCTTTTTAAGCTCATTTTACAGATGAGGAAACTGAGGCAAATAGAGTTAAGTGTCTAGCCCAGGGTCATACAGCTTGGTAAGTATCTGAGATTTAAACTCAGGAACATGAGTCTTCCTGACTCCAGGCCTAGTGCTCTAACCATTGTGCAACCAAAAATAGGTAAGACCTGTAGAAAATTGGATACATCCCCAACTGAACTTAGAGGCATCACATAGTATGGGTAAGCATAGATATCCTCCAGAATTATTGCTAACATAGATCTATTTGAGAATTCAAGTAAAGTCCTAGCTTGTCAGTCTCACCAAAATGAAAAATTGTGCAAAACATAATTAAGACCTACACACATACACACACACACACACACACACACACACACACCTTTTCCTACAAAGTGACAAACCTAGGATTTGATGGAGCAAGGCTCAAGTTGTTCTTCTCTAGAAAGGACTTCTAGATAGCCTCTAGCTGTACTACTACCAATAGTGTGCTATTGTTCATTTAATGTCATAAGGTCATAAAAGACTCATCTAGGTGGAATGATCACCCTCAGACTTGGGGGATATCCCAATACTTCACAAGTAACCCTGCCCTTCTGACTAGACATATAGAGACAGAGTTTTGTCTATTTGAACTAAGTATCATTTTCTATTTTAGGACTAAATAAACTTCCTTTTGTTAACTGCTCAATGACCTACAAGTATCTCATTTTGTCCTGACATTGAGCCTGAAGGAACAAGATGCTGGCCTGAATCAATCTTTCCCTTAACATAAGTTCAGAGAAAAGTTGAAAATCTATCTAACTAAATTCGGAGCCACTTAACAAATTGATCACTTTTTGCAATAGTTTTCTTTTTCTTCTTTCTTTCTTTCTTTCTTTCTTTCTTTCTTTCTTTCTTTCTTTCTTTCTTTCTTTCTTTCTGTCTGTCTGTCTCTGTCTTTCTTTTTTTCTTTCTTTCTTTTTCTCCTCCTCCTACTTCTCTTCATCCTAGCCTTTTCCTCCTCCTCTATCTCCTCCTTTTCTACTCCTCTTCCTTTTGTTATTCCTTATGAATGAGCACCACTTCTTTTCCCCATAACATAATGTGAAGAAAAAAATGATTTGCACATAAAACTACAAATCTAATGTGTGCAACTTGTTATATATATATATATATATATATATATATATATATATATATATATATATATATATAAAATAATCATATAGATTTCTTTTTTCCTTCCCTCCCCCCACTTAGGGGAAAAAAGTAAAAGGATCTATATGTTCTGAAATGTTTATAGCAGCTATCTTTGTAGTGAAAAAGAACTGGAAATTGCAGGGATGCCCATCAATTGGGGAATGGATGAACAAGTTTTGGTAGATGATTGTGATAGACTACTGTGCTATAAGAGATGATGAACTCCATGATCTTAGAAGAACAAGGAAAAAATTATATGAAATATGAAAAGTGAAACAAGCAGAATCAAAAGAATATTGTATAAAGTCACAATGGCAAAGTTTTAAGAAACAAGACAGCCTTTAACCGGAGCAGTGATAGAGCAGATAGCACATTGGCTTTGGAGTTAGGAAAAGCTGATTTCAAATTTGACCTGAGGCACTTGATGTTTACTAGTTGTGTAAGCCTGGGAAAGTCACTTAACCTCAATTGCCTTACCAACCGGAAGAGATAAGTCATTTTAATGATTCTAAATACCTAAATTAACTATAAAGGACATATGAAGAAAGATTCTATCTACATCTAGAGAAAGAACTGATAAATAGAAATATGTATAGAATAATTTTCATATATATAATATGTGATTATGGAGTGTGTATATATATATGTGTGTGTGTATGTGTATAGGTGTGTATTATGTATATACATCTATGTATATACTTTATAAAAATGTATATATGTTTGTGTATGCACACACACACACACATACACACACACACACATACACATCCATATATTTGTGTCTGATGGTAACCATCTCCAGGGAAGCAGCCACTTTCATAGACCATCCACCAAGATATAGACGGACCATACTCTACACTGGTGGAGGAAGAATTCATACAGAAACAAAAATACAGAGCCTTTCATTATCAACATATGCTTAAAAGACTATTTAAGCACAGTGGATTTAGAACTGAAAGATATGCTTTGACAAGGCAAAGTCTTAAATCTTGATCTGCTCTTTGTCTTCTCTGTAACCCAGGTCTCTAGACTTTATCTATGAAAAGAAGAGAAGATCTCTAGGTTCCCTCCCAGCTCCACATCTCATGATTTTAGAGGCACACTCAGGAAGAAGGACTGCTCTAATAGAAGTAAAAGGAAAAACACTGTTTTCTCCTGGTATAACAGGGAATTCAAGCTCTTCTCAAATACAATTTTAACTGTTTGACTCTGGGAAAGTTATTTAACCTCTCTGTGTCCCAGACAATCTTCGAAAACTCCAAGGTCAGAAGGATAAACAATTTGGATCTGTGGAAAATTCCCACACTAGAATTCAGTCAGGCAACAAACATTAATGAAGTATTTATTATTTGCCAGGCATTGTACAAGGGACACAAAAAGGGGCAAAAACAATGGGAGAGACAACAGACAAATAACAAGGTACCTACAAGGTACCTACTAAGATATGGAGATAGGGAGGAAGCACAAGCCAGGCATGGAGAATAGCGGGTGTCAAGAGAAAGGAATAATGGACCAAGCATTTTACTAAGACCTTTGATTCTCACATCAACCTTGAAGGAGATTAGAGTGTTAAGAGGACTGGAAAAGAAGAAAGAGGGCAGGTTATGAAGAGCTTTAAAGGTCAACAGGCATTTTATTTGAAGTAATAGGGAGCCACTGAATTTTATTGAAAGGGGCTAGGAGGGGCATGGCATGGTCAGATCTACACAGTACTTTAGAAAAATCACTAGGCATTCCCTGAAACAAGGAGCCCTCCCTCTCCAGCCAGCTGTTGATCCCTCAACAGGTAAGGCAAAAGTCAACATGATCTAAAAGATTCAAGGACACAACTAGGTTCTCAATGGATAAAATGCTCAGGCTGGAGTGATGACCTGAGTTCAAATCTTACCTCAGACATTTATTAGCTGTGTGACTGGACAAGTCTTTTAACATCTGTTTGACTTAATCCAGTACAGTATCTTTGAAAATAAAAATCTGATGAAAAGTCAGACACAACTGAACATCAAACAACAAAAGAGGGGTAGCTAGGTTACACAGTGGATAGAGAACTGGCCCTGGAGTCAGGAGTACCTGCGTTCAAATCCAGCTTCAGACACTTAATAATTACCTAGTTGTGTGGCCTTGGGCAATCCTTAACCCCATTGCCTTGCAAAAAACCCAAAAAACCCAAAAATAAAAAAATAAAAAAGAACCTAGGAAGGCAGATTGAAAATTTGGTTGCCATTTATGATTCAAACAGACCTTAATCCATGATTTTGAAAAGTTGCATTATTTCTCTAGTTTGCAAACACAAATACTAACCACTGATAATTACCCTAATACTGGAGAAAAGGAAAGTAATAGCCACCCACCCATACCTTAATTTAAAAATAGTCCAATTATTGAAGTTGGAGGATTGCCTTCCTTTAAAATGTAACACAGAAACCTCAGTAACTACTATTATCCTAAAGTGTTCCCCATATTCCTTTCCTTAGGCAGTTTTCTAAGCTTTGGGTTTAAAACTACTATACTGTCAAACAAAAAAAAGCCAGGCCAGGATGCATTTGGTTTGGATGTCATTTTAGAAGCACCCAGACAAAGAGGACTGAAGGGGCAATCAAATGTAGCTGGAGAAGCACTTTCTTTCAAAGAACAAGTGTTAACAAAGAGAGAGAGAATAAGATGATATAAAATAATTAAGAAAAGGTTTTGGTCATGTAGCATAATGGAAAGTAGCGATTAGCTACCAAAATGGACGTAGAATGCTGGGCCTGGAGTCAAGAAGACCCAGCTTTCTGAGTTCAGATCTGACCTCACACCTTTATGAGCTGTTTGACCCTGGGCAAATCACTTAATCTTGTTTGCCTCAGTTTCCTCATCTTTCAAATTAACTACAGAAGGAAATGGCAAACTTCTCCAGAATTTTTGCCAAGAAAACTCAAATGGAATGACTTGGATTCATGTTTGGCCTCTGAACATCCTGGCTTTGTGACTAAGAACAAAGTCACTTAATCTCTTGAGAATCCTAAATGTTCTTGAAGCTACTCACCTACATTGGTGGAGGGAGTGTTTATACTAAGGAAATCACAAACCTGGACCAAAAAGAAAAAAATATAATACTGAAATAACTTCACTACTCTGCTCTGGGTTCCATTTTCATCATTTATAAGAACAAAGGGATTAAACCAGGACACAATATCACAGAAATTCAGAATTGGAAGAGATCTGGAGAAACCACAGTCCAACCTGATTAGCATTATTCTCACTCGTCCACAGCATTATTCTCACTTTATTCTACTGCCTTGTCTGGTTTTTTCAACTCCAGGGAACCAGGTGCCCCTTCTAGGTTAAACTCATCATTTCTAATTCCAATCACCACTCTCCTAACTCAAGCCTTGAATTTCACCACCACTGTCCTTCCTTTGATTGGAGTACAGAAGAAGTACCAAGTGCCTCCCAATGTCTTCCTTTATAAAGGGCAGAAATGGCATGTTGGGGCTCACTACACTCAGCATCTACTGCCCTGCCTGGTTTTTTCAACTCCAAGAATCAAGATGCTCTAATGCTGGCTATTCTCTGTTATGTCCCCCCCACCCCTTCCCTACCCTCTTCTGTGTGTTTTCTTCCCCCATTAGATTGTAAGCTCCTTGAGATCAGAGGCTGCCTTTTTATTCGTTGAATCCTCAGCATTTAACACAGTGCCTAATAATTAATTGTTTTGTCCTTCATTCTCAAAAAGGACTATGACATCAGGGAAATGATGCAACATGCAAATGAAAAGTAAATTTCCTTATTTGGGACACAGTAACAGTAAAGATGGAGCACTTGATGGAGCACTGGGGAGTTTTGCCAAGAAATTTTTCAGAGAATTAAAAAGATATACTCAAAAAGAAAATCTCAGACACCTTTCTAGAATGCTGATATTTCTAAGTCTATTCAAAGACAAAAGCCCTGTGTTGTCCTTTGGGAATGGGTCTAAAGATAATAGGATTCAGTCATTTTGAAAATAAAAGAGAAATCAAAGCCACTACAGGTTTGGAGTAAGAGGCATTTCACTGTTCATTAAACAGTTCCAGTCAGTTAGAGCATGGTGTTAATGAGGCCAAGGTTTCAGATTTTCTCTCTATATAATAAATAATACTTCAATATCCTGATGAATCCACAATTTTCTCAGTAAGCTCAAATGAGATATTATATACAAAACACTTTGTAGACCTTAAACCATTATATAAATAGTAGCTATTATTACTATTACCTTCTCTTCCTATCACCAGTGCAGATCATAAACCATCCATGACTCACGTCTCATGAATTCCTGTGCTTTTCCATAAATCTTCCATAAAGGATTCTAGAGGATTTATACTGGGTGCCAAAGGCCATCCTATGTTTTTGTTGTTTTAAAAAATATTTTGTAGATACCACTATTCATAAAAATACCTAGTAATATTACATTTTTCGGAGTGATTGTAGGTCTCATTTAGAAAACCCTGCAATATTTTAGAATTTAACATAACCAATTTGATGCTAGCATTATTGTTTACTGACCAAAGCATCTTCAGCACTTCACCAGGTATAGGGAGGGAATGTCTCATCTCTTTGCACTGAGGGTATGACAGACTCTAATTTGTGGTGAGCATGTAGCTTCTATTTTTTTTACCACTTGAGATATTTCCCAATTAGCCACAAGGAAAATAAAGTCTATTATTACAACTATTAGATTTGTATAGACACCCAAAAGTGCCAGTCTGTAGGTATAAATATCTCCAAAAGAGGCTGTGAAAGGACAATGAGCTGGACCCAGAATTTAGCTGGAGGAAGAGATCAGGGTAGATTACATTTGGGAAATTTTTTAGCATTTTTAATGACCCTCCCAGTCCCCATACCCAGCTTCTTTCTGAAACTATGGTCCAGCTTTTGAATATTAATATTCTTCTGATAGTCCTATATGGATCATGGAATAGTATAGTTACTAAATAGGTAAATGCATGTATATGTTGTCAAGGTAATGTGAAGCACACTTTATAATGTGTATTTTATACCTCCCATTTTATACTCTGTTAAAAAGACTCATTCACCTTCTAACTCTGAAGCAACTGCCATAGATAAAATTTATACCAAAGCAATATAAAAAACTTCCTCAGGTCCTTTCTTGATTTTAGGACAGCAGAGGTGGCTTACAAGAGTCAAATTAAGGGCCATTATGAAGCCATAACCACACTTGTCCTCAGGAATCATGAAAACTGTGATTGCAGAGATCTTCAAACTCATCCATTTTCCAGAACTGAGCTCACAATGAGCTATGTTAGCCTGAGAGCCTGAGAAAAGAGATAAGCAAAGTATCAGCAACAAGTCATAAGAATGGACAAGTGATAAGGCTGCATAAATCAGAAGGCCTTCATGGCCCATCAGTCATATGACCAAGCAAAGCAAAAACTACCCTATTCATTTTCTCCTACCACGTAGAGCAGGGTCCTGCTGGCTAAATAAGGACCATGAAAATCATTTGGTCTGGCACTATCAAGGTAATCACAGGTAGAATTCAAAATTCAATAAATCTAGGAGCTTGGTGGGGGGGTTAATTAAATGTCTGACCAAATACAGCTAATTTTAAAGTTGATAATTTTGTATGCCTGGTGAATAATGCTATAAATATCCAAATGGCCCTTGACAGAAATAAAAGTTTCCACCACTAAACTAGGGAATGAGCTTTTAATTTTGCAGTGATTTATCACACTAGAGATATTCCAACAAATGGTGATCTCACTGTTTCCTTAGAACAGTTGTGAGGCAGTCTAGGGGAAGTAGAAACCCTTCTTTGACTTTGCATTAGACATGTCCCTCTTTTGAATTTCCTTATTTCTAACCAGAATAGTCACCCAGGTTCACAACCTTGGAATAATCCTTGCTCCTTCTTTCTTCTTTACTGTCAGAATCAAATCTGTTGCCAAGTCTTGCTGGCTTCATCTCCACAGTGTCTTTCACAATGATCTCCATTCAACTTCATTGACCATCATTCTAAATCTGGCTCCTTATCCTGACTATTGCAATAATCTCCTTATTGATCACCTAGCTTCTAGTTTCTCTGTTTCATGATCCATCCTCCACTTATCTGCCAAACTGATATTCTTAAGTATATAGATATATGCCACCCTCCCCCTCAAGAATTTCAATGGTTCTCTATTGCTTCCAGGATTAAATTTAAACAATTGTGGCATTTATAATCTTTCACAGTCTTGCTTGCTCCAAGCTATGTTTCCAGAATGATTTTACACTAATCCTCTTCATGTATTTTTTTTAGCCAAACTAGGCTACTTGCTATTGCCTATAGAAGCCATTCATCACAGGTAGCTATGATATCTATCTGAGACTGATTCAAAACTAAGAATATTTTCTCCATAGACAAAAAAATGTTTTATAAAGGAATGTCAGATTATAGTCCAACCATTGCTGAGTGATCTGAGCATCTGCAGTAGGAGATGTTCTTGGGGGGAGGAAGGGAGAGGGGGTTTGTAGGTAAATGATAACTTTCATGTAGAGGTAACTATAATCCTGTCTTTGATGGAATGCCATCTCTTATAATCTCTAGGTTCTTCCAATACTCAGCTCAGATGTCACCTCCTCTATCAAGTTTGTTTGTTTGTTTGTTTGCTTGTTTGGTTTTTGCAAGGAAATGGGGTTAAGTGGACTGAAACAACTGAATGTTTCAAATATTCCAGATACTATGCTAAAAGTTTTGCAAATATTATCTAATTTGATCTTTAGAATGACCCATGAGGTAAGTATAATTATTATCCCCATTTTACAGATAAAGAAACTGAGTCAGAGAGCAGCTAAGTGACTTGTCTAGGATCACAAAACTAGCTTGTATCTGAGACTAGATTTGAACTCAGGTCTTCCTGACCCCAGGCCTGGGAGTCTATCACCTAGTCGTCTTTAATAATAAAAATGAATTCTTTTTTTATGGAAACCCCCAGAAATAATGTGACTTGTCAAGGTCACAAAAGTATCAAGTGGTAGTACAAAGTGACCTTCCAACAGGCAGCAAAAAACTGCAATCCTTAATTAGTTAGAGAAATGATGCCATCTCTAGTATAGGGATGTGGCAAGATGTAGGCTTTTCCCTCAGTGTGTTGTATTATTCAGTCAATTCTGATATATCCAGTTCTTCATGACCCTACTTGGAGTTTTTCTTGGCAAAGATACTAGAGTGATTTGCCATTTTCTTCTCCAGCTCATCTTGAAGATGAAGAAACTAAGGCAACCAGGATTAAGTAACTTGATTAAGGTCACAGAGCTAGTAAATGACTGAGGTCAAATTTTAACTCAGTTCTTCCTGACTCCAGGTGATACAGCTAGGTGCCTCCTAACTAACTTTTCCCTTCAGGTCTCCAGTCTTTCTCTCTTCTCCTCCCCACAATCTGCCTTATCAGCTTTGACCATGGGGTCTGGGAGTTGTTACAGCTGATCCAGGGCACTGACATACCAAAGTAATGAAAGGGAAATCTTCAGTACTTCTGAGTATCTCCAACACCCTGATCAAGAGGATTTAAGAAAAGCTAAACTCAAGCAAGAACTTCCACAGAATCAATTTTACACTGTAAGATGACTGAGCCTGCTCAATGGGGGTCAGCAAGCTGCACCTTTTAAAAATATATAAATATTGTATTTGTTTTCCAATTATAATGTTTTGAATTTTACAATTTTCCCCCTACCTTGCTTCCCTCACTCAACCCCTCACAAAAAGCAGTCTGATAGTCTTTACATTGTTTCCATGCTATTCATTGATAAAAATTGAATGTGTTGAGAAAAAAATCATATTCAAGGAAGAAATAAAATATAAGAGATAGCAAAATTATGTAATATATAAGACTATTTTTTTTAATTGAAGGTGATAGTCTTTGCCTAAACTCCACAGCTCTTCTCTGGATACGGATGGAATTCTCTATTGCAGATACACTAAAATTGTCCCTGATTATTGACTGATGGAATGAGGAAATCCATTAAGGCTGATCATCACCCCATGTTGCTGTTACAGGGTACAATGTTCTTCTGGTTCTGCTTGTCTTGTTCAGCATCAGTTTATGCAAGTCTTTCCAGGCTTCTTTGAATTCCCATCCCTCCTAGTTTTTAATAGAACAATAGTGTTCCATAAGGCACATATACCATAATTTGTTCAGCCATTCCCCAATTAATGGACATCCACTCAATTTCCAATTCTTTGCCACCACAAACAGAGCTGCTATGAATACTTTTATGCAAGTAATGTTTTTACCCTTTTTCATGATCTCTTCAGGGTATAGGCCAAATAGTGGTATTGCTAGATCAAAGGGCATTTTATTGCCTTTTGGGCATATTCTCTAGAAAGGCTGGATCAATTCACAGTTCCACCAATGATGTATTAGTGTCCCAGATTTCCCACATCCCTTCCAACATTGATCATTGTCCTTTCTGGTCATATTGACCAATCTGTGAGGTATAAGGTGGTTCCTCAAAGATGCTTTAATTTGCATTTCTCTATTCAGTAATTATTTAGAGCAATTTTTCATATGATTATGGATCATTTTGATTTCCTCATCTGTAAACTGCCTCTGCATATCCTTCAACCATTTGTCTTTCAGAGAATGACTTGTTTTTTCTATAAATTTGACTTAGTTTCTATATATTTTAGAAATGAGTCCTTTGTCAGAAATACTAGTTGTAAAAACTTTCCCAATTTACTCCATTTTTTTTTTAGGTTTTTGCAAGGCAAATGGGGTTAAGTGGCTTGCCAAAGGCCACACAGCTAGGTAATTATTAAGTGTCTGAGACAGGATTTGAATCCAGGTACTCCTGACTCCAAGGCCGGTGCTTTATCCACTATGCCACCTAGCCACCCCCTTACCACATTTCTTTTTATCTTGGTTACAGTGATTTTGTTTGTGCAAAAGCTTTTTAATTTAATATATTCAAAATTATCCAGTTGGTTTTTAATGATGTTCTCCATCTCTTCCTTGTTCATAAACTGCTTCCCTTTCCATAGATCTGACAGGTAAACTATTCTTTGATCTCCTAGTTTGCTTATAATTCTGTCTTTTATGTCTAAATCCTGTACCCATTTTGATCTTATCTTGGTATAGGGTGTGAAATGTTGGTCTAATCCAAGTTTCTGCCATACTGACTTCCAATTTTCCCAACAGTTTTTATTGAAGAGAAAGTTTTTAATCCCAGAAGCTGGACTCTTTGGGGTTATCAAACAGCAGATTACTATAATCGTTTCCTGCTATTTCTTTTGCACCTAGTCTGTTCCACTGATCCACCAGACAGTTTTGATGACTGATGCTTTATAATATAATTTTAGATCTGATAAGGTTTAAGCCACCTTCTTTTGTACTTTTTTCATTAAATCCGGGATATTCTTGAATTTTTGTTTCTCCACATAAATTTAATTGCCATTTTTTCTAGCTCATTAAAATAATTTTTTGAAAGTTTGATTGGTAAGGCACTAAATAAGTAGTTTAATTTAGATAAAATTGTCATTTTTATTATATTATCTCAGTCTATCCATAAGCAGTTGGTATTTGCCCAGTTATTTAAATCTGATTTTATTTGTGTGATAAGTGTTTTATAGCTGTTTTTATAGAGTTTCTGAATCTGCCTTAGCAGGGAGACTCCCAAGTATTTTATATTGTCTGAATTTATTTTCTTTTTAGGTTTTTGCAAGGCAAATGGAGTTAAGTGGCTTGCCCAAGGCCACACAGCTAGGTAATTATTAAGTGTCTGAGACCAGATTTCAACCCAGGTACTCCTGATTCCAGGGCGGGTGCTTTATCCACTGTGCCACCTATTCACCCCTTTGAATTTACTTTAAATGGGATTTCTATTTCTAGCTCTTTCTGCTGTATCTTGCTAGTAATATATAGAAATGCTGAGGGTTTATGAGAGTTTATTTTATATCCTGGGACTTTGTTAAAGTTGCTAATTGTTTCTAGTAGTTTTTTAGATGTTTTTTTAGGATTCTTTCGTCATACCATCATGTCATCTGCAAAAAGTGACAGTTTTGTTTCTTCCTTCCAAATTCTAATTCCTTTGATTTCTTTTTCTTCTCTTATTGCTGATGCTAACATGTTTAATACAATATTGAATAGTAGTAGTGATAATGGGCATCCTGGTTTCACCCCTCATCTTACTGGGAATGCCTCTAGCTTATCCCCATTGTATATAATGCTTGTTGATGATTTCAGGTAGATATTGTTATCATTCTAAGGAATAATCCTTTTATTCCTATGTTCTCTAGAGTTTTTAGTAGGAATGGATGCTTTATTTTGTCAGAGGCTTTTTCAGCATCTATTGAGATAATCATATGATTTATGTTAGGTTTGTTATTAATATAGTTAATTATACTAACAGTTTTCCTAACATTGAACCAACTTTGCATTCCTGGGATAAATCCTGCTTGGTCATAGTGTATTGTCCTAGTGATAATTTGCTACAATCACTTTGCTAAGATTTTATTTAAGATTTTTGCATCTATATTCATCAGGGAGATAGGTCTATAATTTTCTTTCTCTCTTTTAACTCTTCCTGGTTTAGGTATCAGTACCATATTGGTGTCAGAGAAGGAGTTAGGCAGAGTTCTGTCTTCATCTATTTTTCCAAAGAGTTTATATAGAATCGGAACCAATTGTTCCTTAAATGTTTGATAGAATTCACTTGTGAATCCATCTGGCCCTGGAAATTTTTTCTTAGGGAGTTCAATAATGGCTTATTGAATTTCTTTTTCTGGAATAGGGTTATTAATGTATTTAATTTCCTCTTCATTTAACCTGGGCAACTTATATTTTTGTAAATATCCATTTCACTTAGATTATCAAATTTAGTGGCATATATTTGGACAAAATAATTCTGAATTATTACTTTAATTTCTTCTTTATTAGTGTTGAGCTCACCTTTTTCATTTATGATACTAGCAATTTGGTTTTCTTCTCTCTTTTTTTTAATCAAATTAACCAATGGTTAATCTATTTTATTGGTTTTTTCATAAAACCAACTTTTGATTTTATTTATTAGTTCAAAAGTTTTCTTGCTCTTGATTTTATTAATTTCTCCTTTAATTTTTAGAAATTCTAATTTGGTATTTAACTTATTCCTTCTCTAATTTTTTTAGTTGCATGCTTAAGTCATTGATTTTATCTTTCTCTATTTTATTCATGTAAGCATTTAAAGATATAATATATCCCCTGACAATTGCCTTGGCTGTATCCCATAAGTTTTGGTATATTGTCTTGTTATTGTCATTATCTAGGATGAAATCATTAATTCTATCTATAATTTGTTGTTTGATCCACTCATTCTTTAAAATGAAGTTATTTAGTTTCTAATTAGTTTTAGGTATATCTCTCTTTATGGCCCATTATTCATGTGATTTTTATTACATTATGATCCGAGAAGGGAGTATTTACTATTTATGCCATTCTGCATTTGATTATAAGATTTTTTTATGTTCTAGTACATAGTCAGTTTTTGTGTAAGTGCTATGTACTGCAGGAAAAAAAAATTATATTCCTTTCTATCCCCATTTAATTTGTTGTTTATTTTATGGTTAGATTTATCTAAATCTGAGAGAGAGAGGTTGAAGTCTCCTACCAGTAGAGTTCTGCTGTCTATGTCTTCCTATAACTCATTCAGCTTCTCTAAGTATTTGGATATTATACCACTTGTTGCACTATATATTTAGTATTGAAATTGCTTCATTGTCCATAGTACCTTTTAGGAGGATATAGTTTCCTTCCTTATCTCTTTTAATGAGATCTATTTTTGAGGCTGTTTTGTTGAAAATAAGGATTACTACCCCTGCCCATTTCACTTCAGCTGAAGCAAAATATATTTTGCTCCAATCTTTTATCTTTGCTCTGTAATTAGTTTCTTGTAAGTAGCATATTATAGGATTCTGGTTTTTAATCCACTCTGCTATTCATTTATGTTTTATGGAAGAGCTCAACCCATTCACATTCAAAGTCATAATTACTCTTTATTTCACCCCATGCTATCTTCCCCTCCATTTGCATTTTCCCCTTTTTTCCTCTTTATCCATATTCCCCAGTATTTTGCTTCTGAATACCACCTCCTTCAGTATGTTTGCCTCCCTCTTCTTTCCCTTCTTTCTGTTAGTTCCTCTTATCCTCCCCTCCCCCTTTCCCCTTGAAATGTAATGGCTGTTTTCATGTAATTCCTTGGGCCTTTACCCCTCCACCCCTGTGCTGGCTCACTGTTCTCTGCATCCCCCTTCACCCACTCTCCCCAAGACAGACCTTGTTGTAGATGTTCTTCCCCTAGCTTCTTTTGCTAGGTTTTGTCAATCGAATTTCTGTTAAGAGGCTTGATTCATATTAGTTATGAGGGAAAGCCAGGAGATCTTAGCACAGTGCCTGGCTTCTCTTTGCCATCTTAGTTGGAACCAACAAGCTGCACTTTCAGCATGATAGGGAAAGATAATTTATTTCCTCCTCACAGTTCTACAAGTGCATTTTTGGAGTTGCATTCTTTTAAAAAGTAAGATCATCTTTGTTGACTTGTACTTCACACACCAGAAATGGTCAAACCACCAGAGATATCACCATTTGAAAACAATTAATGGAAATATTTGGAACTAAAAGCAAGGCCACACCTTTGGGTCTACTGAAACACATTTCAACAGGGTGAAATTTTTCACAGGAAGAAACTGGAAACTTGTGGGAAGGTTTGGCTAAGTTACAGAAACCATCTTTATTCACCCTCAATACTCTCTATCTGCAAATAAAATACAAAATGCTCCCACCTATAGAATTTCAGACTCAAATTTAAACCAAACTTGAGGATGTGAAAACAAAGAAAACAGGATTTTCCCTAACTCCATTTCCACCTATTTAGAGTTTATTTATATATTTGCATTTTTTTTGTCCCTGTTCCCCTAAGGATTTGTCAAGATCTGGCCAACCCAGTTGTGATTAAGGTTGGGACTTGTGCTTCCCCAAGACCCTTCTTAGTGGTCAAGTGATCTTGATCCACCTTCTCCAAACTTTTTTAACTATTGAATACATCATTTGGAAAAACTCATAAACTTGGCTCTTCTAGGTCTTTAGGAGACCATTGCCTTTGTCCATTAATGACTTTCTTCCTTTGATGCCAGAGGAAAGGAAGGCAAGTGAGAAAGGTCACATTTTGAGGGACAGCTGAAGTATGCCTCAGAGGGCCACCTCAAAATCTGTTGCAATCTACTATGGCTGGAAAAGGCATATTTTGACAAGTTTAAGAGTACGCATTTCTGATTACATTATTTAGAGTTCACTGTGTGCCCACAAATATCAAAGGTTTGAAATTTCCAGTTACCTGCATATACTATTGAGCCTGAAGTGTTCTCAGAGCTAGTTAATTGAAATAAAAAGAACTACAGTGAGAGATGATTTTGTTTACTAAAGACACAAAGTTTTAGAAAATTGAAGTAAGTTTTAATAGGCTAATATGATTTTTTAGAAATATCCAGGGGTGGCTAGGTGGCACAGTGGATAGAGCATCAGCCCTGTAGTCAGGAGTACCTGAGTTCAAATCTGACCTCAGACACATAATAATTACCTAGCTGTGTGGCCTTCGGCAAGCCACTTAGCCCCATTGCCTTGCAAAAACTAAAAAAAAAAAAAAAAAATCCAGTAAGATATTGATATTCAGGGTGGCGTAGTGGCGTAGTGGATAAAGCACCAGCCTTGGAGTCAGGAGTACCTGGGTTCAAATCTGGTCTCAGACACTTAATAATTACCTAGCTGTGTGGCCTTGGGCAAGCCACTTAACCCCATTTGCCTTGCAAAAACCTAAAAAAAAAATATATTGATATTCAGGTACAGAACACCACAAAGTCTTCTCAGAAAGATCTAGAGCAATACAAGAGAAGTTAGTATTCTCATTCATCCAGGAAAACCAAAGTGGAAGAAAAACACATGTGCAGAAAGCAACATATTGAGTTATATACCTTATGATTACTTATGGTTATGAATAACTTGATTTATGCAATGGAAAGTGAAATGTACCCAGAATCAAGTACAGGCACACCTTGAAGATATTGTATATTTGGTTCCAGATCCCCAAAATAAAGCAAAAATCATGATAAAGTGAATCCCACAAGTTTACTGGTTTGCTAGTGTATCTAAAAGTTACATTGTAGTCTATGAAGTGTGTAATAGTATTATGGCTAAAAAAAATGTACATACCTTATGTAGGTTAAGAGTTCCTATTCTGGCTGTTGCTTCCTCGAGTAGTCAGGTCAAAGAAAAACTGAAGAGTCAAAGAGGAAAAAAGTTATACTGGTATATTGATGTATAATAGCTAAGAGATACAGGTCCACTCATCCTGCAAGCTCCTGTGCATGCAAGCAAGCAAGTTCTGACCCCTGGCCTAAAACAAAGCTGGCATCATGCCCAGTCTGAGACTTTCATAGGTATCCTCAAGTATAAAAAAGGTGTGTACCTGGTTACCTTGTTACCTGGGCTCCATCATATACCTGGGCTTAATCATATAACCATATATGAGCCTTATCCGGTCTAGCTGATTAAGGAGAATTCCTATTCCCACATACATCAAATGGTTTACTCTACCTTAATTTAAAAATAGCTTATTGTTTAAAAAAGTGCTAGTTAAGATGATTTTGATTACATTAAATTAAAAAGCTTTTGCATAGACAAAACCACTGTAACCAAGATCAAAAGAAATATAGTAGACTGGGAAACAATCTTTACAACTAATGTTTCTGACAAAGGACTCATTTCTAAAATATACAGAAAACTGAGTCATATTTTTAAAAAAAAGCCATTCCCCAATGGACAAATGGTTGAAGGATATGCAAAGGCAATTTACAGATAAGGAGATCAAAGCAATCCATAGTCATATGAAAAATTGCTCTAAATCAGTACTTATTTTTTTTTTAGGTTTTTGCAAGGCAAATGGGTTAAGTGGCTTGCCCAAGGCCACACAGCTAATTATTAAGTGTCTGAGCCCGGATTTGAACCCAGGTACTCCTGACTCCAGGGCTGGTGCTTTATCCACTATGCCACCTAGCCCCCCTAAATCATTACTTATTAGAGAAATGCAAATTAAAGCTTCTCTGAGGTACCACTTCACACCTCTCAGACTGGCCAATATGACCAGAAAGGATAATGATCATTGTTAGAAGGGTTGTGGGAAATCTGGGACACCATTACATTGCTGATGGAGTTGTGAACTCAGCCAACCTTCCTGGAGAGCAATTCAGAACTACATCCAAAGGGCAACAAAAATGTGCATATCCTTTGATCCAGCAATATGACTACTGGGTCTATATCCTGAAGAGATGATGAAAAAGGGTGGTGGCAAAGAATTGGAAATCAAGTAAATGTCCCTCAATTGGGGAATGGCTTAGCAAACTGTGGTGTATATATATATGTCATGGAACACTATTGTTCTATTAGAAACCAGGAGGGATGGGAATTCAGGGAAGCCTGGAGAGATTTGCATGAACTGATGTGGGGGGAGATGAGCAGAACCAGAAAAACACTGTACACTCTAACAGCAACATGGGGGCAATGATCAACCTGGATAAACTTGCTCATTCCATCAGTGCAACAATCAGGGACAATTGGGGCTGTCTGCAATGGAGACTACCATGTGTATCCAGAGAAACAACTGTGGAGTTTGAACAAAGACCAAGGGCCATTACCTTAAATTTAGAAAAAAAAACTGATATCTTATTGTCTGATCTTGTTATCTCTTATACTTTATGTTTCTTCCTTAAGGATATGAGTTCTCTCTCATCACACTCAATTTGGATCAATGCATACTATGGAAACAATGTAAAGACCAACAAATTGCCTTCTGTGGGGGGTGGGGGAGGGAAGTAAGATAAGGGGAAAAATTGTAAAACTCAAAAAAAAATAAAATCTTTAAAAAAAAGAATAGCAAGAGTTAGTTACCATCTGAGCTTTCAAATGAGTCATAATTTTTTGGTGGTAAAGATTCTTGCCTTGATATTGATATTTTTGGCTGCTGACTGGGGTGGTGATTGCTGAAAGGTTTTGATAGCTATGGAAACTTCTTTTCTTGATTTTAAAAAAATTAATATTTTATTTTACCCCAATTAAATGTAAAAACAATTTTTAACATTTTTTGCTTTGAATTCCAAATTCTATCCCTCCTATGCTCCCTTGCTCCCCTTCCCTCTTCCTGAGGCAATAAGCAATTTGATGTTGGTTATACATTAGTGATCATGTAAAGCATTTTCATTTTAGTCATTTTGTAGAAGAAAAGTTCCCAATTTATGGGTATTCCCCCTATTTCTAATTCTTTTTTTAAGGTTTTTGCAAGGCAAATGGGGTTAACTAGCTTGCCCCCCTCTATTTCTAATTCTTAGCTACTACAAAAAGAGATACCATAAATTTTTTTTGTACAAATAGGTTCTTTTCCCTTTGTTTTTATCTCTTTAGGATACTGACCTAGTAGTGGTATTGTTGGATCAAAAGGTTTTATAGGCATTTTGGAATAGTTTCAAATTGTTCTCCAGAATGGTTGGATCAGTTGATAGAGTTTACACCTCTATCAACCACTGTTCCAGTTTTCCCACATCCCTTCCAATATTTATCATTCTGTGCAATTTCTTAAAATAAGGCAGCAATGAAGTTTGCTCCATCTATTGATTCTTCCTTTCACTTGAACACTGTAGAGTTATTAATTGGTCTAATTTCAACATTATTGTGTCTTAGGGAATAGGGAGGCCAAAGGAGAGGGAGAGAAACTGGGCATAGCCTGTCAGAGCATTTAAAACACACACATTTATCTATTTAGTTTGTTACCTTATATGGATGCAGTTTGTGGCATCCCAAAACAATTATGACAATAACATCAAAGATCACTGATCACAGATCACCAAACAGATATTATAATAATAATAATGAAAAAGTTTGGAATATTCCAGGAATTACCATAATGTGAAATAGAGATAGTAGAGGAACATAAGATGTTGAAAAAATAATACTGATAAAGTGATTCAATGCAGAGATGGCATAAATCTTCAAATACCTTTGTAAAAAAATCTATAAATTGCAATAAAGTGAAGTAAAATAAAAAAAAAGGTGTATCTATGCAAAGAAACCAAGAATGGTCATATTTAGTCTGAGTATTCCCTCCACTGGTCTTTATTTCACCTTGTCCACAGTTTGCTATATAGGTCAAGTCCCACATTTGGAATCAGGAGAATCTGAGTTTAAATCTCACCTGATATTAACTGTATGACCATGAATATCTCTGTTCTTTATCTGTAATCAAGTCAACAAACATTTATTAATGAGCTAGATATTGTGCTTTCTGCTGGGATACAAAAATAGTCCCTGGTCTCAAGGAACACACAAATACTAGGCACAAGTTATATGTCTTACAATTCTAGAGGAAAGGCACTAACATTAATGAGGTCTGGGAAGGACTTCTTATAGAAGGAAGTATTTTAGCTGAGTATTGAAGAAAGCAAGGGAATCTAGGAGATAGGGAGGCAGAGAATTCCAGGCATGGGGAACAGCCAGGGAAGTAGAGCAAGGTGTGAAATGAAGGGAAAGGTAGGAAGGGGTGAAAGACTTTAAAATCCAAAAGATGATTTTATATGAGCTCCAGGGAGTCACTAGAGTTTATTAATGGAAAACAGGGTGCACATATGACATAGTCAGACCTGCACTTTGGAAAATTTTATTTGACAGCTGGGTAGAGGATGTAGTAGAGTGGGAAGAGAGATAGGCAGACCAGAATTGCAATAATCCAGGTGTGAGGTGAGGAAGGTCTGAACAAGGAATTAACAGGGAAAAGAAGGGGACATATAAGAGTGATGTTGGGGAGTGTGGCTAGGTGGCGCAGTGGATAGAGCACTGGCCCTGGAGTCAGGAGAACCTGAGCTCAAATCCAGCCTCAGACACTTAATAATTACCCAGCTGTGTGGCCTTGGGCAAGCCACTTAACCCCATTGCCTTGCAAAAAAAAAAAAAGACTGATGTTGGGAAGGTAGAATTGACAAGATCTGGCAACTGACTGGATATGGGTTGGGGTGGGATGGTTGGGGAATGACAGAAAGTGAGGAATCAAGGATGAAATCTTGCTTGAGGATTGGGAAAATGATGTTGCCCTTAGTAGTATAAGGAAGTTATGAGGAGGGCAAGGTTGGTGGTGGTGGGGGGTTGGGGGAGAGTTCATTTTTTTAACATGTTAAGGGGATGTATGTAAAAGATAATGATAAAGATAATATGATATAATGTAAAGATTTGCATTTTGTGAAGGTGAATAGTGAATTGAGGATGACAGTGATGAAATGAAAAGTGTGTTACCTATACCTATCTCATTGTCTCATCAGCACCTCAGTTTCATCAAATCGAAAACCTTCTCTAAACCTGCTACTCTTCTAAATATTTTAGTTACCCAAGCTTGAGTCATCTTCTCTTATTGCCCTAACTAATCAGTTCTCAGATCCAGTCAGTTCAATCTATTATTTTCCTTTCATTCCCACTACAACTATTTCCCTTCAGGCCTTCATTACATCTTTGCTGGGTATACTTTGTGACATGCCAAAGACAAAGGCAATAAATGAAGAAAAAACAAAACCAAAAGCAAACCCTTAACTCAAAAGGAAAGATAAAGATGAAATTGTCCTACCCTCAAAGAGCTTACATTACACTTCAAAGAGCACCCCCTTCTACAAGAGAGGTAACACACCTTTATACCCATATCTATAGAATGTAAGCAGTGAAGATTACAAATATTTTTTAAAGAGGCTATTGACTGTTCTTCCAGTCTCCAACCTCTTACCTCTCCAGTCCAACCTTCATACCACTTCTTAATTCACTGCTCATATTCCATCACTTCTCTGATAAACACACTGCATGCACATATCAAGAACTCCCTAGATATTTCTTTTTTCAGAGAAGTGTCAACATTTAAGTCTGGAATTTAAGGTTTTTCACCATCTATTGACAACTCCCCTTCCTAGTCTTGTTCCTTCTACTCCCTTCACATATACAATATTCCAGCCAAACTAGATAATAAGGTTAGGGATTGACTGTCTTTTTTTTTCTTATATTAGTATTCCCCAAAATTGAGCACAGTGCCTAGGACATAGTAAATGCTTACTAAAATCTTGCTGACTTGACTTGATTAGCATTGACTTGACTAACATTCAAATCCAATCATCTCTGATGAATGTACCCAAGTCCAGAGCTCACAATAAAATCTTATAGTTCATTATAGTTCACCACTCTCATTTCATAGTGAGGAATGAAAATCCCATTGAATTTAAATGACTTGTGTAAGGTCACATTACTATAAAGAATGAGAATCCCTATCCTCTGACTTGCAGTCCTGTACAGCTGATATAGTAAATGTAGTCAGAGACATTTCACAATTACATGGAACAAAGCAGCCAAAAACCCATCAGGGGGTGTTTGTCAGCTGCTAGAAATCACCCTACATTGTGCCTTCTGCTTGGTTATCTCCTCTCTGAGAGCAGTGAGTGGCAAGAGAAATTACTACTAAATTTCAGGCTCACATACCTAGCACTATAAATTAAATGATCACAAAAGAGGATTGAATGTGAAACTGGGAGCCAGGAAGTGGGCTTCTAGTACTTTAGTTCACCGTAAAACTTTAGGTAGGCCATTCTTCCCTCTGCATTTAATTTCTCTACCAACAAAATTTATTTGATAAGTTCCTACCTTGTCTCCCTAACAGAAAAGAGAGTCAGAATGTTGGGAATTGGTCACTGGATGACTGTCTGGGATACTGATAGAGCACTTGTCTTCTCAGATTTGCATCAATATCTATCGGGTGTCACAGTCCCTGGTCTCATCTTGTTTCTCCCTCCCTCCCCTGAAAAGGGTTTAAATGGAATGCCATGTGTAAGAATATATCGAATGTGTCACTTAGGAAAATTCAATTTGATCGGAGTAATTTTTACATTTCTTAAGGTAAATGCAGAACTTTCTTCTCTCTCCTTGCCAAAATAAACATAGTTATGGTTGTGGTATAGTTAACATTTATTTGTTATTGTTTGTTTGTTTTCTTTTTTTAAGGTTTTTTTTTTCAATGCAAATGGGGTTGAGTGGCTTGCCCAAGGCCACACGGCTAGGTAATTATTAAGTGTCTGAGGCTGGATTTGAACTCAGGCACTCCTGACTCCAGGGCCAGTGCTCTATCCACTAAGTCACCTAGCCACCTGCCCTTTGTTTTCAAAGAGCATCACTGACATCATGAAGTGATATATTGACTTGTTCAAGAATTAGATTTAAGTGAGACTTAGCTACCCAAAGTCATCAAACTCACTCTTTCAAGTCATAGGAGTCCAATGGTAAGGCAAAAGTCAGGATGACTAGCAATGATCCAAAATGCATTTATGTACACTGCATTTATTGTATATTTCCTTTGCTCCTCATAGCAACCTTGGGAGACAGGGGCTATTAATATTTCCATTTTACAATTGAGGAGACTGAGGCAAACAGAAGTTAAAAATGACTCACCCGGGGTCACAAAGGTAGTGAGTGTCAAAAGTTGGATTTGAACTCAGTTCTTCCAAATTCCAGGGTTTCTATGCACTGTGCCTCCTAGATTGAAATCTAGAGCAGATTGTCTAAAAGTTGATTGTCCAGACCCTTCCTTATGCTTATCATTTCTCCTCCTCTTCCCCTTTGCTTCTAGAGCTTTCATTCCCCAAACAATTCCACCTGAGATGATAGGAAGTTAAAGCTATGAAATATAAATCAAGTCAACATATGTACTTGTTTGGGAGTAAATTGAAACTCAAGATTAAAAAGAGTTTAGACCGGTCCTCCCTAAAGAAAATTAGGAAATAGTCTTTGGGTCCTCTCCATCTACTGATCCATAGCACCCTTATATTTTTAATCTGACTAATCAGAATTCCCAATCCTAGGTTGCCACCTTGCCCACCCTCTCCCATCCTTCATCACAGCTTCTGGTTCCACAGTCCCTAGCCCTTATTAAGTAGTATGAGGAAAACATTAAGGTGAATAAGGGCCTCAATTTATTCCTCTGTTAAATGAGGGGGATGAACCAAGATGTTCCCTAAGATTTTTTCTAACTCTTAATACATGATCATATAATCTTATGGCCATGTTTTATTGCATTAAGAAAGAATAGAATACCATAATTTGATAAGTATTTATTCACTTTCTTTTGGGCCAAGAACTGTGCTAGGTGAAGAGGACACAAAAATAAAAATAAAACCGTTCTGGCCCTCAAAGATCTTCCTTCTAGAGATATTTGTATGTCAAAAAAAGTCCTTGAACCTGAGGGAAAAAGCCTTTAGAGGACCACGTTCAAGCACCTACTTTGCCACTTATTAGTTAATTTGACCTTGGACAAATCACTTAATTTCTCTGTCCATAGTTTTCCTATCCATAAAGTGAGAATATTGAACAAAATTCTCTCTAGGGTCCTTTTAGGTCTGAAAATCTAGGATTTTATAAATCAAAGAAATAAGTTTTGATTAGTGATATCAAAGGTTCCTCTTAACCACAAGGTTCATAAATGCTATTATTCTTTGGATTGCTCACCTAACATCTTTAAGAAGGAAGGAAGAGGTGTGGGGAAAACCAAAACCATCCATATGCAACCTCAAATTTAGGTCCAAAATGATTTATTAAGCACTTTAAGATTTAGATTATCTGTAGATGACAGCTTTTGGCAACTTATGAAAAGATTTTATTTCCCTTCAGAGATAAGATATTATATATAACCCAAGTATAGTTGTTATTATCATCTGAACCATATCTAGGGCAGGGGAGCATAGGTTTGCCCTGGGGACACCTGACATCTATGGGACTGTACTTCCTCCTCCAGGCAGTCCTACAGAAAACCACATGGTAGTTTCATGTTGACCTCAGCACAGTTGCCAAACCTCCCCCATATCTCCTACATGACCATTTCTGCTTTTTCTCCTAGCCCTGGAACTCCTTATCATTCATTCATTCATTCATTCATTCAATAAGCATTTATTTATCTATTACAGCCAAGCATTCTACTAGATTCTAAAGCTGCAAACAAAAAAGAAATAGTCCCTCCCCCGCCAGAAACTTATGTGACACATGTATAATTCAATATATTTTTATAATTATCCATCTGCATGTATATAATAAATAAAATATTTACCAGTCAGTGACCTTTCCTTAGCCCAGCCTAGGCTTAATCACTGGGACCTTGCAGTCTCCCAATCTTTATAACTATCCTGCCCATCTGTGTTGGTTGGTACCTTGGAATTTTTCCCTCTCTAGGATCAGGTGCACTAAGAAGTTCTTTTCATCCACCCTCCACTCCCCATTCTCACACACACACACACACACACACACACACACACACACACACACACAAACACAATTGTTAGTTGTGGCCCTGAATGACATCATTACTCAATCTAAGTAATCATCCGCTTATTAAAAAAAAGTTGCTTATATTGAGTAGGAAATTATCTGCCAAATGAAAGCATAATATTTCACCAGGTTGTGGTATAGATCAAATGAAGTCATGTTTGTAAAGGACTTTGCAAAACTAACAATGCTATCAAAATGAATGTTGATATTAATTTATTTTTTAATTAATTTAAGAACCTGAATCAAGAATTAGGGCACGTGAATGAGTCTGTACGCGGCAGCACAGTCCTAAGTCACTCAAATTTGGCAAATAATAGAACAAAAGAAAACGCAGAACCCAATAGCATAGGGCGAACTTTGAACGTGGGTTTTTTAAATCTTTGGATGAAGGATGCTAGCAAACATTAACTCAGACCTGAGAAAGGCAGGCACTCTATAGTCAGGAACGCTCCTATTTTATTGAGGAACATGAATCTTCTAAGTCCACACGTTTACAACTTGTCTCAGGGGCAAACACTGGAGAAATATCCCTCACGAGCCTGTCTGCCTGCCCTCTGCCCCCTCCCCAGACCCATCTGTCTTCTCTCCCACTCCCGGCCCTGGAGCTCTGCCCCAAAGGACCGCGTGGAGAGGAACAATTTGTTGCTAGTAGCGATAGACAAAGGGCGAGCGTTTTCCCCTTGTACAAAAGGTTTGAATTTTCTGCCACACGCCCCGCGGACTGCAGACGTGGGCGCCGGCCTGATCTGACCCAAACTCCCTTTTCACCACCACTCGGCTTCCGAGCTGTGGGTTTTTGAGGGTTTTGATGAGCGTTGGAAAACCTAGACTTTTTTTTTTTATTTGAGGCAATGGGTTTTAAGAGTGACTTGCCCAAGGTCACACAGCTAAAGTCCTAGACTTTGAAGAGACTCTGCCCCATATCTTCCACCAACAAGTTATGAGAACCGGCGTGGGGGGGGGGGGGGGGGGCTAATAAACTCAATGTCTAAATCCTTTGACAGAAAACTGATCGTTTTTCTTGGCTAGAATTGTTAAAGTGACCAGAATATATATACTATTTGTTAAAGGTTGGTTCTTTCCAACGTTGGGATAATTTTGGGTGTTTTAGATGTTTAGATGACTGGAGCACAATAATTTTACTGGTAAAATGAAGTCATTTAACAAGAAACATTAAACTCTGTGGAAATCTCTAGCTCAAGAACCCACAAACCTGTCAAAATGACTTCTATAAATTAAGAATGTTACTTTCAACAGTAACCCTAAAGATGTGAACAGGAGCCACAAGTTTGAGAAGGGCAAGAGATCATCAAATGATATGTGTTCTAGGTTCTTTGGGCACTGCCTTAGCAGAGAAACAAAAAGACAGAAAAAGATAGATGATATTATAGACAGATGGAGACAGAGATGTAGAAAGGGACAAACACAAGAGGAGAGAAAGAGAGAGGGAGAGAAACAGAGAGACAGAGGAAAGGGGGGGAGCTAGAGATTCTGTTTCTTTGTGTACTAGAAAGGACAGAGGAAATGGTTCAGAGCCTTCAGAAGACTGAATTTAATCTATGGATGGATTGCTTGCATTTGGGTTAAACTGTTCATCTCTGCCCTCTTGAGGTTTAAAGCCAACATTATTCATTCTACATTCCAAGTCCTATGTTCAATATAAGGATCACTGGAGGTGGTATTTACCTTTTCAAGGATAAACCAATTTTTAACCAAAAGTAACCTTGCCCTGCCAACAGTAGAGAAGTAGCTTCCTTAATCCAAACAAAATTCCCTAGGGCTCTGGGAAGAAGCCCTGTTCTGGCAAGAACAGAGGGAGTAAATTGTTATGAACCATTCCCCACACCTAAAAGAACAATGATCTAAATGTTTGCAGCCTTCCCACAGCTTATCTTGCATGGTTCTTGTGCTTATCTCTCTATAGATTTTTCTTGGAAGATGCATGTCCTGATGTCAGTATCATAGAATCTCAGGGTTGAAAGGAAACTAAGCCATCTGGTCCAGCCTATAACTGAATAGAATTGGTTCAGATAATAATAATGAATATCCTTATCTTACCTCTGAAGAGCAGCACATCTTTTCACAGGTTATAAAAAGTTGTCATCTTTACTGATACACATGGGGAAAATATTGCTAAAAGTATCTACAAATAATCTAAATCCAGGGCTAGCCTCAGCCCTTAGCATGAGACCTCACACATAGTAGATGCTTAATAAATGATTCTTGGTCTAAATTTTAAATGGAGTATGGATATGATCATTGGAATTATACAGTCTTTATTGGGAGAGTCACATGAGTTCAGAATCCACTATCAGAAGCACACCCCATTCTAGGTTTGGATAGTTGTAATTGATAAGCAAGAAGACTTCATCTGTTGCTTTTAATACTTTGTGGATACTATTATAGTACTTGAGCTGACTGACTATAATTCCTGGCTTGTCATATTTCTTACTCCCTTCCTTTTCTGGGCATACACATATTTGACAATATGCACCACTTCTCAAGGATACAGCATCATTGGTAATAGGCTACAACATACTTTTAACCTACACTGCATCTATCCACTGTTCATGCAAAGCTGAAATGTGTGTGGCCATGATCTCAAATCAAGTTGTGAGAACCTGAACTGAATATTTTCCTGAGAAATAATGGGAAGACAAAGATCTTTCTAATGGGAATTCACAACTCTCTTTAAAATGAAGAAAGGCCTATAAATTTGTTAGGCATGATGAAATAGCACTTACATTCTAACCTGAAATCTTTCCCAAAGCAAGCAGAATTGTCACCCTCATTAGGGAATATATTAATGTATATTGTCATTTTCAGGAAGAGTTAGCTAGGATTCTAATCAGAAAGACCTAGGCTTTGAAATATAGACATGTTTACTATTAGCCCGGTGATGGGGAAAGAAGGAAAAGGAAGGAAGGGACATTTCCCCTAAAGGAAACCAAAATATAAATTGTTTGGATTGCTAAAGTTAAAAGATTTATAGCTTCTGATTTAATAAGGGAGATTGGTTATAACATAACCACCCAAACAGTACTGTAAATAAGGTCTGATGGGATTTGGATGTGATTGCCTTGAAACAGACCGATCATTTTAACTTACAGAATTTCAGGTTCATGGGAGTTAGCATGGTATAATGGAAAGAGTATGATTGAGTCAGGAGACTCAGATTCAACTTCTGGCTCAGTTTCTAACTAGCAATGGGAACCTTTCTTGGACTAATCACTTTGCCTTTCTGGGTTTGTTTTCTCATGAGAAAAATGGAGAGAATTGTACTGGGTGATTACCGAGGGTTCCTCTAACTCTAAAAGTTTAGGATTGCAATTCCATTTCCAACACATATATTTTGGGTCACCTTGAGGCAAAATTGCAAGTAAGAGAAAGCTGATCTTTTATGTCCTGTTTTCTCCATCTCTACTCCAAGAGTTTACCTACAATCTAGAGTTTGTCCTCCACTATCCTATTATCTCCATGCTTTTACTTTTTCCTCAAAGTTTGTCTGAATCCTTTCACTCTAGTAGGTACCTCATATAAACTACTTTTCCATCTCTAGGAAATGTCACAATCACAATTCCTTTCCTCTAATCCTAATAAAATTAACCTTTCTCACACATTATCTTCTTATATCCCATTCTGACTAGTCAGTTTAAATTTCTTCTTTTTTAAATCTTTTTTTCATATATTTTGATCACAGATAGCTACTTTGGTTCTTAATCTTATGCATTTTTGTCAGTTCCCTATAGACTTTGGATGTTAGACTTTTATCAGAGCTATTTGATTATGGAGCAAAGATTGTAGCTCTCAGTGAAAAGCTTTTCTCATTCTAACTGAATTGATTTGGTTCATGTAACCTTTTTACGTATATAATTGAAATTGTCTATTTTTGTCTTTCATAATCTTCTCTATCCCTTACCTAGTTAAAACATTTTTCTCCCTAATCATGGTGGTGAAAGATGCAAACTGCCATTCTTCTCTAATTTCTTTTTACTCAATCTTCTATATAATGATTGCTGATCCAGTTAGAATTTATTGTGTTGATTTAATGTCATCAAATTTCTTTCCAGCATTCCCAGTGATTCTTGTCAAATAACAATTGTCTCTTCATGATAAAATATGCTATCCCCCTTCTGAGAGAGAAGTGATAGACTCAGGATGCAGAATGAGTCATATATTTTTTGAACATAGCCAATTTGGGAATTAGTTTTATTTCATTTTGTATATTTTTTAATAAGGTTTTTTCTTTTTTTTTTCCTCAATAGGGTTGGGATGTGAGAGGGAGAGAGAAAAAAGACTTTTGCAATGGAAATAAATTAAATTTAACAAATAAAGTGTATGAATAAACTTTTTAAAAAGTCTTCTCAATAGTGTGTATATGAGTATATGCATGTGTGTGGGTGTGTGTTTGTGGTTTATCAATCTTTGGTCTCGTGTGATTTGTATCTTTATTCTATCCCATTAATTTCCTTTTCTATTTTTCAACAAATATCCAATAGTTTTTCATATAACATGAGATCTGATAATGCTTGCACTTTTTGTTCTTACAAGTAGATTTTATTATTCTTGTGCCTACTTCCACAAAGTAACTTCTTGATAGTTTAATGGGCATACAACTAAAATTTTAGTATCGTCACTACAACTTAATTAGTATCATCAACCATAAGTAGTATCATCACTTTTGCTATATTGACTCAGACAAACCATGAACAATGACAATTTTTTGCAATTATTTGATTTTCTTTATTTTTATAATGACAATTTTTTAGTTTGGTTTACATAAACCCTGAGGGTGTTTATTTAGGCTATTATTTTATACATTATGTAGTCATTTTAAGTGGAATTTGTTGTTTCTTCTTGGTTTTATTTATGTAATACTGAAATGCTGGTAATTTTTTGTGGATTTATTTTGTTTTCTGTTATTAGAAACATTTTTTGGTCAACTGTTTTTGAGACTGTCATGCTTTCACCCATATCAGGTTTCTGGTAAGCTCAACTCACTCCATAGTGTAGATAGGATTTCTGTAACCACTATCCTTTCTTTGTGAATGTGAACAAGTTAGTTCTGCTTGCTCTTAAGGAATGTACACTCACATATATAAACACACACACACACGCACGCACATATAATTAATTGAATAGCCATGTGAATAGCCATGTGAATAGCCATGTTCTTTGTTCAGTTTTTTGGTTTGCTTTTTTTGATAAGTTATTATATAGAGCTTTTCCCCTTATAAGTTATGCTTGATGATATTCATTCTCCTTTCTAAATTCAAATCACACTGACCTGTAAAATTGCAAGGGAAGCTATTATCTCTTTGATAAAAACATATATGTATATATGTTACATGTACACATATGCATTTGTCTGCTATTTGCCTGGGAAAATACTTGAAGTTATTTTCTGGTAAAAAGTTATTTAGCCTAAAGTAATTACATGAAGGCAGAAATGTTGGATTAAGATTATAAGAAGTCTGTCAAATGTTTCATTTTCCAATATACCTGTTATTTATTGTCTTTCTATTGTTTCCTTCACATTCCTAAATATTAAGCATCTCCTCTTTTGTCCAAAAATTATAACTATACAGATAACTCATTTGGCTAAAACTGAGGAGTCTCTTATAAGTTCCTTATAAATACAGATAAAAGTTTTTACATTTCCTTGCTAAAAAGTAGAGTACTTATGCTCTAACTCTATATCCTTTAAATCCTGTTCAGTCTATCACTGCCCAAGAATTCTTGATAATGAGGATATATAATTAAAGAGCAAAAGAAAGATGACTTACTAAGATTACTAGGGATAGTTGAAAAATTACATTTTGTATTACTTTAGTCCACAAACTGATCCAGAAACACTGTAATTCTAAGGCCAACAGTTTGTGTAAGACCTTATTAATAGACCTGAAGCATATTTTTTAGAAGCATCTAATAAAGCCTATCCCTCTGACCTTAGGGCCTTGGTTGATTATAAAAATACAGTAGGTCATATAAATGTTATATATGGGTTGTCTTTAATTTCTTTGGAAATTATAGATAATCATTAATAAAATGCTTCTAAAAGTATTTCTAAACTAAAAAATATATTAGTTTTAATTTGAATTTCTCTTGTAAAATGTTTTTAAAATAATTTTGAAATCATTAATTATCCTATTAGGTTTTTTTAACCAAGGCTCAGGGTTTTCTAAGAAATCTATCCCATCTACAGAAAAGAATATTTTTGCCTCTTTTTTGCCAGTGCTTTTTACTTTGGTTTCTTTCTTTTGTCTTATCTTTATAGCTAGCATTCTTTTTTTTTTTTTTAGTTTTTTAGTTTTTGCAAGGCAGTGGGGTTAAGTGGCTTGCCCAAGGTCCCACAGCTAGGTAATTATTAAGTGTCTGAGGTCAGATTTGAACTCAGGTCCTCCTGACTCCAGGGCTGGTGCTCTATCCACTGCCCCACCTAGCTGCCCCTATAGCTAGCATTTCTAATACTTTATCAAGTAATAATAGGGATGGTGCTTCACCCTTACTTTATCCTTGTATTTGGTTTCCAGTGTTTCTACATCACAAATAATAATGGCAGTTTTAGATATGTGCTTTAGACATATTAAAAAAGATCCTGCTATGATTGTTTTAATGATGTTTGAAGGCTTTTTCCTATATCATTAACATAATATAGGCTTTGTTGATCATTATGTTGATGATCTTCCTATTATTAAACTCTTTAAATCCTTCATATAAATCTAGTTTGGCAATAATAGCTAATTTTGAATGTGTATTGTTTTAATCTCCTAAAATATTATTTGAATTTTTGCAAAGATATTCATTAGTGATATTGGTTCATTTTTGTTCTTTTTCCCTCCTTGGTTCTGACATTTGTCAATTATTTCATCATATTTATCAATTACAAACTTTGGTAAAAATGCCTTTTTAATTGAGAATAATTTCTTGTGGAATTAATTAATTGTTCTTCAAACATGTGATAGAATTTACTTGTACATCCAGCTGTGTTCTGTGTTAATCCTGATTCATGACCATCCTCCAGTAATATAGGTTCAATTTTGAAATGAAATGATACATTTGTACACCATTCAGTAGTTTTTAATAAAGGATATTTACTTAAATCACACAAAAGAAAGATGTTCAATAAGGACTGGCATTGATGATACCTCAAGTGAAGCTCTCCAAACTGTTGATTGTAGTTTTCCATCAGCTTATTGTAAAATGTGCTGGAGATTATTCTGTTTTGTATCAGATGAGGAAGAAGTGCTGTCATCAACCTGAGACTTTAAACCTTTAAGTCAATTAAGTCTCTGGGATGGTTTCAATTCCTTTTAAGGAAAAGCTAGTCTAAATTGCATGGTTGCGGGGAGGGGAGGAAAAGAAGTGATTAAGATTTTGCTCCCATCCAGATTATGGTGCCAAGATTTTTTTTTTCTTATGGTTTGCTTTATAAGACTGGGTTATTTAAGATCTCTAATTTTAATTTTATGTGGTCATCTTATTGAGACCTTCTCCAATCACCTTGTGTCTTGGATCAGAGACTGTGCCCTTGGTATTGGTTTTAACTATTTTATCTACATAACATCCCCCTGGGGTCTCACTTCCTAACTAATAACTGACTCCATGGGACTGCTATTTCAAGCAAGGCCTCCTATATTCCATCTCTACTCCATGATTATCCCATTGTCCTTGCATCATCTATTTTTCCCACACCCAGTTCTTAAACAAAGACCTAATCAATTCTGCCTTTGTTCTTTATAGTTCCACTCACCATTACAGTAACTTTTAAGAACAAAGTGCTCCTCCCTGGGAAGGGAGGTTTCATAAATGTGTTGTATCCTGTTATTAAAAAGTAAATTTCTAAAAGATAGAGACTGTTTTTGCTTTTGTATTTGTATTTTTAGCACACAGTAAAATGCTTGGTACATAGTAGTCTTTAATAAATTCTTTTTTTTTTTATTCTTTAAAATGTCATTTTTAAATAATTTGTTCTTTGATCAATTCATTATTGAAAAATATGTATATATTCATTGCCAGTTCTATTCAGAAATTCCTGTAGGTCCTACATATCTAATTCCAAAGTCCTGGTGAGCTCTATGTTTTCCTTATTATCATTCTGTGGAATTTAGGCTGATATAAAAGTCTCCTACAATTATTACATTAGTAGCAATATGCATTTGCAATTCAATTAGTTTTTATTTTAGGAATTTAGATGCTACATGTGACACACTTTCACACTGGAGCATTTCAGCATAAATTTTCCTGTTTATCTCTCTTAACATTATTAGTTTACATTGTTATCTTATCTAAAATCATGAACAACTGCTATTTTGGAATTGCTTGAAGCATATTTTCCCCTTCTTCCCTTTGTATGTCTTCATATATCAAATATATTTCTTGAATGCAAAAAATTATTGGGTTTTGTTTTCTTATTCATTTTAACATTTGCTTTCATTTTATTCTGAAGTTTAATCTGCTTAAATTTAAGGTTTTTCTTCCATTGGAAAACTAGGTGGTACAGTGGATAGGACACTGGAACTAAGGTCAGTAAGACTTGACATCAAATCTGACCTCACTCTTACTAGCTGTGTGACCATGAGCAACTCTCATATTTAGCTTCTTCATCTGTAAAATGGAGATAATAATAGCAAGGTGGTTGAGAGGATAAAATTAGATAACATTTGTAAAGAACTTTGTAAATTTTAACATAAAATGCTAGCTATTTTAAAATTCCCCTATATGCATTTTTTCCTTATTTTAAATCAGCAGAACTTAGTTTTAATTTGCTTACTCTCCATCCTTATCTCCATCCTAGTTTTCTTCCACAGATGACTCCATCTCCTCTCATTAATTTATGGATGACTTTTACCTTACCCAGGAATCTGGATTCCTAGGATGTTATCTTTTCTTCTTTCCCATCCAGAATCCTCCCAATCCTCCCTTATAGCTCTTGGATACTATAACCAGGATGGACTTGAACTTTTTTTAAAAAATGTTTCAATAATCACCATATTTCAGCATAATTGATTTCTTTTGAAATCTTTACTTTATTAATTTAAAAGTGTTCTGAGAAGGGATTCATATTTTACCAGATTGGGGAAGGGGTTATGACACACACAGAAGTTTAAGAATACCTCCTCTGATGTAAGATCCAAGTAATGGACTTTCAGACTTAGTCTTTCTTTTTTCTTTCTGTGAGCCTCTTAAGACCTTCTTGAAGACCAGAACCTTGCTCTTTCCTCAATTTAGCACAATTCTTAGCAGAATTATAGATTTTAGAATATATTTTTGATGACTAGTTAATAGCCATGGATAGTACCTTTCACATTCTTTCAGGAGAAAATCGAGAAAATGAAAAAATGTCTTAATGGATATTTTTTAAAAAGTAATTTTTTGAAGGAATAAAAGATATTTTCACATCTTAACCAAAAGATTAAGGAAGATTAAAATGCTGGATGGGGTATACATTTATGGGACCAGCATTCAGGTTTAGAATTTCTAATTTCTTAGGCAATGATTCTCATTTTTAGGTTGTTTAGGCAGGTTAAAGGCTAAAAAATTTTAATAGTCAAGGTTTTATATACTGTACATTGAAAGTGCCAATTTTGGGGCAGCTAGGTGGCACAGTGGATAAAGCACTGGCCCTGGAGTCAGGAGTACCTGGGTTCAAATCCGTCTCAGACACTTAATCATTACCTAGCTGCGTGGCCTTGGGCAAGCCACTTAACCCCATTTGCCTTGCAAAAAACCTAAAAAAAAAAATTACCAATTTTTTTATCCTTCTGAAAAGTTGATACTAAGAGAGAAATGGAAAAATTCATATAATTGATAATATCTAATATAGTCAAGCAACAAGCATTTTCTCTGACTGTCCCTTATGCCTGCAATGCTTTCTCTTCTCCCTGGCTTACATTGTCAACTTAAATCCCAGCTTGCCCAGGACAGCTCCCCCAAACCTTCTTGGGTCTTCTTTCTTTTATATTATTTCTATTATTTCTTAATATCAGCCAATTAGATGGCACAGTGGAGCACTGGCCTTGCACTTAGGAGGACAGAAGTTTGAGTGCAGCCTCAGACACTTGATTCTTATTAACTGTGTGACCTTAGGCAAGATTGTCTCAAATTCAGGGCCATCTCCATAGCTGGCCACTGGACCCAAATGACTCTGGAGGAGAAAGTAAGGCTGGTGACTTAGCACAGCACCCCCCTTACTCAAATCCAGTTCATGTGCTTGTCACGGCATCACCACTATGATGTCATGGTCTTCTTCAAGAAAGAAGGACTGACATCATCATCATCATCATCATCATCATCATCATCATCATCATCATTTCTAAATTAGTCCATAGATAGTTTGCTTTGCATGTCTCCCCCATTATATTTAAGTTCCTTTGGTGGGGGAAAGAGATTGTTGCCTCTTTTTATATCCCCCAGCAGTTGGCACAGTGCCTATAGTAAATACTTAATAAATTTTTATTAATTAAATTCTTAAATTGTGTGAAAAAAAGTATACTGTGACAAATTTCTGTTAGCCTAATGGCATTTTTAGATTTTAGTTATTTTTATATAACTCACATTTGAGAACAGAAAATTTTGATAAATTCATAATCCTTATTGAAATTACAATCCAATTAATCAGAAATTTAAAAAAGAGTAATTGCAAAAAGGAAGAAGACAACTTAGATGAAAACAAAGCAGACTGGCAATTTGTTTCAAATTTGTTTTAAATTTGTTTTAAAACAAAATTTATATGGTATAAAAACTCTTTACAATTGCTTTTTTTGACCTCAAAACCCAAATAATCTTGCAAGATTTTACTTTTTTCATAGAAATTCAATTAAATTATATGTAATACATTGATACTGTTAATAGCGACCTCATCCATTTTTTATAAATGTTTCAATTTGTTTTTGAGTTGGTCTTCAATTAACCAGAAAATCTCTGCAATCTTATTTCTGGTAAAGCAAATAAATGTATTATTCAGAAAAACACAGCAAGTGAAAACCATAATTGAATTCCTAAAAATTTAAGTAAAGTGGATTGAATGCATGATGTCTTCAAACTCAAAAAATCCCCACATATAATTTTTTCTAAAATTAATTTAATGCAGTTTTTAAAAGTAATAACAGTTTTTAAAAAATAGACTTGATTGCCAAATTAAAAAAAATTCTATCAGAAATACTGGAAATATACCATAACAATTCCATCTAAATGAACAAATTCAGCAAATTGTTTCCTAGTATACCTATCCAGATATAATGAAACTGCCTCTCCTCTCCCCTTGTCAAAGTCTCAAGGAATGGCCACTTTCCTTTTCCCTTCCTTTTGCCTTTCCTTTAGCATCTCTGCAACCCTTTGCTTTCTGCCCTGTTTTCTTCCTGTCTTCTCATTTGCTCTGGCTTCTAGGTGCTAAACTGAACCTAGTTCTTACTTCCAAGACTGTTTTGAGCTTCAGGAAAGAAGAATGGATGTCATCCAATTGTAAAAACTGACATTCAGGGCTTTCACACTAAATGATTTGACAAATGGTAATTTAGTTCTCCTACATAGGGGTTTTAATGAACTTTTGTGGAATATCCTGGAAACTTCAGTACTATTTAAAACTAGCTTCTAGGGGAAATAAATATTTTCCATTTTCATAAAGCCTTACAGTTTATAAAGCACCTTGAATACACATCTGAACTTTAAAACAGCCCTATGCAATAAGAGAATGAAATCACTGAGGCTTCAACCATAGTCTATTTTTTTGTCTGATATAATTTCACCTTTATACAAAAGTTTTAATTGACTTCGGTACCCCTAGTAATGAAAACAATATTAGTCAGAAAAAATTCTAGAACCTAGAATGAAAATCTAGCATAGAAAAGATAAGAATTCTGTAAGAGATGCTTAGGGCATATAGTATTAGAGTTGGACACATTCAAATTTTAATGAAACCTTATTTGTTTTTACTTGGCCATTAGATATAAAAATACAAAATATACATTTCAGTATTTTCCCAAGACAGTTTGTAAACCACAAAACAGAGAAAGTCCCTGCAGCTAAGTCAGTTATAAGTGAATCAGAGGAGTCTATTTATAGATTATTGTAATGTAAAACCAGAATTGCCTCGGAATGTTTCCCTTTTGGTAAAACCACACTGCCTCCATACTATAAAAGGCATGTTTTGATTAGCAAAATAATGCTCTGGAAAACATACTGCACCTTTTACAATGCAAAGATAAAATATTCATTCATTCCTTTGTGTGAGAATTTAGGGGCAGGAAAAAAGAAGAGCAAATAAGGCAAGCTTGGAGTTAAGCTGAATAACATAGGATAAATATTTATAAGAACAAACTTTCTGCTATTTGTAGAAAAACTGACAAAAAAAGTCTTCAAGGGCATTAAAAAAAATCACTAATCCTTGAGTGCATCTGATCCAAAAATCCAACATCATCTTAATTCTTGGCACAGATTAAAGATCATATCTAAATGAAAACTATACATATATATTTATATCTACATTCATACACTGTATAATGTCTTGGTTATTGTGTTGCAGTATTACCATAAATAATTTAAAACCAAGATACAATTCGAAAGATAAAGGAAAAAAGAACATTTTACCAAACAAATTCCCTGAGTCTTCTAAATTGTGTTTGCGCATTCACCCAACAAGTTGAAAAATTTAGTAATCTTCAGCTGGCTTCCTAGTCATTATGGCAAATTAGCAATATTCTAATTTAATTCAAAAGCAATTTCTTCTTCTTTAAAAAGGGTCTCATCAAAAGAGCTTTACATCAGCCTAAGGCAACTTTTTAGTTATTCCTCTATCATTTTTTGGACACATGAATGTTATGCCAAAGAGAGAGAATAATGATGTCTGAGTAAAAGGCCAAATATATGACAAACTAGAAAGGTTGTTTTATAGGAAAACTAAATAAGAATTGCTCTCAAAATATTTTGTTGGTTCAGAAATGTTAATCTAAATTTAATTGAAAGGATATTTAGGCTTTGGGCTGTAATTTCAGTCAGAAAATGTTAAGCAGTTCAGTTTTCTAATATTCAATGTAAGTGCTAGTATTTTAGATTTATTCAGAAGCTATTTCCTTGGATGTCACAAAGACCTTGGTTTCTAGATTTTTAATGTGCCTCTTGTTCATTACAGTTATATACAACATGCCAAACTGGAGGAATGTAAAAACAGAAATGATAATATCCTATCTACAAACGTATTGTATTTCCCTATTAGACTGACCATTAGGTTTCATGATAGTAAGGCCCTGATTTAATATATACTTTATAGCTCCTGCCAATCACACTTTTAAGATAAGTATATAGAAATATATGCACTTCCTTTTTACACTTCTTTTCATTTATATGATGTTTTAAGGTTTACAAAGCACTTTTCTCAAAATTCTTGAGTGGTAAAGAAATTCATAAACCTCAATGCCTATAAATGTGAAATACTACTATCACTTTGTATATGAGGAAATTGAGAGGTTTTCCAATTTTTTCTAGTCCCATAGCTAGTATATGGGCAGAGCTGAGATGTAAACCGCCTGTGTCTTTTGGTTCTAAATCAAACTTTTTCCATTATATTAAATATTATACACTTTACATTTTTGCTGATCTGAGAAGATCCACCAGATTAAATCTCCCCATGAAAAGATCTCTCATTTCCATATAACTACTGGAATTAAGAGTACAAATTTGCTTTTTCCTTATTACATTTGGTAGGATTTGGGGAGAGAAAAAGTATCACAAAACATAGATTTAGAGTTGAAAGGAACCCCAGAAGTTCATTGTTTATTCTAGACCTAAAATTCTTAACATGGACCCATCAATTTGTTCTTAAAATATTTTTTTTGGTAACAGTAATTCAATGTAATTTGTTTCTTTTGTTATCTTGTGTGTTTTATTTTATGTAGTTATTCTGAGAAGAAGTGGGTTATAGTCTTTGCCAGGCTGCACAAATGATGTGAAAAAAGGGTTAAGAAATCTGGATCTACAACTGTGAAAGACTTAGTTTTTGATAACAGTTTTTCCAGTAATTGATAACAATGATCCAAGACAATTCTAAAGGACTCAACATGAAAAATGTTATCCATTTTCAGAGAAAGAACTGAAGTCTGAGTGCAGATTAAAGCATACTTTTTTTACTTTATTTTTCTTGCTTTTTTTTTCAACATGGTAATATGGAACTGTGTTTTACATGACTTCATATGTTTAATTTGTATATTGCTTCTCAATGAGTGGGGAGGGAGGAACTGGTGAGAGGGAGAAAATTTGGAACTGAAAATTTCAAAGTAAATATTAAAAATAAATATATTTAAATTAAAAAAAAAACCTTGACCTAAATCAACCTCTTTCTTTGGGAGTTGAGGAAATTGAGCCCCAGGGACATTAAATGACTTGCTCAAGGTCTCATAATTCAAACTCAGATCTTTTCATTCTATAGATTGTATTATACTCTTTCTACTCACTGTAGATAAAAATGTTTACACTCAACCTTTCTATTTCAGCAAACCTTAACCTCAATTAAAGTCCTATTCTGATGCCTTCTTGTAGTCTGGCAACTCAGGTTTCTATGCTAGCCAGGCACAGTACTCTTGGCTCTGTCAATTCCTATCAGAATAGCCTTCCAAGGTGTGATCCAATAGTCTCCTATCCAGGGAATAATCTGGCTGAAAGCAAAAAGTCCCATCACCAAAATTCGACTAGGTAATGAAATTTTTTGACCAGAAAATAAGAGTTCTTCTGAAGACCAGAAGAATTAAATAATTCATTCAGCCAATTAGAAAGCTCAAAATGAGTTCAAAGCTAATTTTATTTATTGATAAATACTATGGTGTCTCCCGTTGATATGAATCAAAATCCAGTCACAGTTGTAGTTTAGGATATATAATCAGCATAAGAAATAAGTTAATAAAATCTACATAGCATATACCTACAGTTGTCTTAAACATGCTGTTTTTATCCTTGGATAAAAGCCAGTTTATCAACAAAAGCAGAATATCAACAACTAAAAGAAAAGGTGCAGGTAAAGGAAAAAAATGAAGAGGAAAGAAACTTTTGTGATGGTTTTTCCAGAAAGAACAACTTTTTTTTGGCGGGGGGATAAAAAGTTACCTTCAAAAAAAGAAAACTACTTAATTCTCGTTATCTCTAGATTCAGAACTCCAAATGTACTGCTCTTTGTCAGAGAAGAAAATGTTATACATCATTATTAATCTTCCAAAAATAAATTATGGGATTTTATAACATGTCAGTCCTCCTAAATTAGAGTTTAAAAATAGAAGCATAGAAGTAGAAGAGGTAGAATGAAACCCGGACACCATAGGAAATCTGTAGCAAGGTCACATGAAATGGGGCTTGGTTCTCCCCCACAATTTGACCTTTTTTGCTGTTAGGAGTTGTGCTAATCCACTGAGTAACAGCAGGAAGATGGTCATACACATGACAATCACATAGTGGCTGATGCTGCAAAAAGACAAAAAAGAAGAACAATTTAGTCAAGATGGAACACGTGCCAAGAAAAGCTTTGGACAAAAATGTAATCATTAACAAAGAAATGGATCAATAAATTCTTTATATATATATATATATATATATATATATATATATATATATATATATATATATATAATGTATATGTTTGAGACATGTTAGTTAACAATGCATTTATAAGATTCTAAACTGTCATTACTGAAGATCATGCTGTTCGAATAGACTGAGAAAATTTAGGCCAAGAATGCCATCATTGAGAAAGAAAATTTAAGAATATGAAACACTAGCCATGAGAGGAGGGAGAGGATGAAGATGGGGAAGTTACTTAGCTCCATGCATTGAAATTTTTAGTCAGGGAACTTAGGCTTAAAGACAAAAAAAGCAGATATGTTTGTGTGTTCAGCTAAAGCTATTACTTTCATACCTTTTTTGCTTTTTGTAGAATTGCTCCAAAAGCTAAAATTTAGTTTTCTACTAGTAATCACAACATATATATTTTATATTTTATTTGTACTGGATGCATAGGACCAGCAAGGATAGCTTCTTTGGAATGTATGCTTTCTTATTTGACAGGAGGACCTGCTCCTGGGAATATATCAGTTTCTATTCCATTATTATCAGTTACTAATAATTTTTAAATTGTAATTAGGAATTAAAGTAATCACTACTTATTCATTTTAATATTATTAATCTCTGATACACCCTCATAATCTTCCTAACAAATTTTGTTACCTGGAAGCCAATTTAGAGAAGGAAAACCCAGAGCTTCATTATCTCTTCAGTTCGAAGACCTTTGCCTCTCTTCACTTAGAGAAAGTCTGACTTTCTATATAGAAATACTTATCAATCCATTCCCAGAACTGCATACTACTGTTAGTTCATAGTAGCCAACAATTTTCTCCTTGAGTTTTAATGTCTTTAGTGATTTTTCTTTCATTCATTCATTCATTCATTCACTTATTTATTTGTTCATCTATTCATTTATTTATTTTTGTGGCACTGTCACTCCCAATAAGTCACACCCATTCCACCATACCTTATTAACAAATAAGTACAGTCAAAGAAAACAAATCAACATATTAGCAATGTATGAAATACATGTAAAGGGTGATTTTTTTTAAAGGAGTATAGGAAGAACAGGGAAAAGAAAAATTAAAACCTGTGAAAGTATACCCCAAAATGAGAGAGGTCCTCAATGAGTTTTGGCCTGTTGGAAATAAGTATTAACATTCCCAGGGTTTGTCCTTATCAGGGATAAATTTGTCAGATTTTTGGCCTTAAGAACAAAACAGAATGAGGTTAACAAGCACATTTATTGACATTTCTCTAAGTCTTAGCTTATGCAGGTCTGCCTGGGGAGGGTCTAGCTTAGAGAGTCAAACCTCTCAAAATGGAGCCTTAAGGCTGGCTTTTCATAGTTTTGATCATCAGAAAGCAGGATCTCCCCTGGTTTGCCCAATCAAAGAAGGGTTCGGTTCCCAACCCAGGATGAGATGGTGGCAACTCATTAAGTGGGAGATTCAGGTTGGCAAGGAAGGAACTCAGGATGACCTCTGTTTGTGTGTGTGTGTGTGTGTGTCTGGAGGGGGAGGTTATTAATCCAGTAAAAAGAGTGCCCTATCCTAAAAGACCTGCAATATGAATAGCTATAAGGGCTATCTTGATAGGATTAAAAAGACAAGTCTTTGTTCTGTTTACAATTGAGGCTTTCTCTAGAGTGATGTGATGTTTGTCCTTAATTCTCAGAGAAAACCATGACATTAAGAAGGTGATGCCATGACAATCACATGAATTGTATTTGAGTGAGGAGGTGCTGTGCTAAGTCACCTGTCTCAAATTTTCCTTCATAGTCAGTCATCTGGGTCCAGTGGCCAGATATGAATTAGGATGACTGGAGATGACCCTGGATGCGAGGTAATCTGAGTTAAATGACTTACCCAAGGTTACACAACTAGTACGTGTCAAGTGTCTGAGGCTGGATACAAACTCCCACTCTCCTGACTCCAAGGTCAGTGCTCTATTCACTGTGTCACCTAAGTACCCTTTTCAATCGCTAAATTGAAAGATCACATTATTTGCACAGGTAAATTTAAAGGCCTCATTAAATTTCTTTTTTCTAGACAAGATAACAGGAGAGGATATGATCCCCTAGAGATTTTTAAACAATTTCTTCACTGGTGATTTCCAATTCTGGTTAAATTATTCACTCAATCTAACAGCACAGGAGCTTTCCCAGCTGAGAAGAAACAAAGTATTGCCTTTTCCTATATATAAAAGGGAAAATAAACAGGACACAGGTAAATATCATCTAATAAGTCTCTTTAACTTGTAAGGCAAATAAAGTAAAATCTAGAAGACTAAGAAAAATTCAAGAAGATGATCAATACCAATCCTAGTCTTCTTGACACCAGGTTAAGCATTCTAGCCACTATATCACTTAGCTGCCTCAACTTTTCCATATTTTTTAAACTTGCACAAGGATCCCAAATAAGGAGCTCTTATTTTGCTTTTGTGTATCTACTACTGAGTAACTGGGCAGCTAGGTGGCACAGTGGATAGAGCACTGGTCTTGGAATCAGGAGGACAGAAGTTCGAATCCGACTTCAGACATGTGATAATAGCTGTGTGACCTTGGGGAAGTCACTTAACCCAGACTGCCTCCCATTCAGGGCCATCTCTAGTTGTCCTGATTCATCTCTGGTCACTGGATCCATATGGCTCTGGAGGAGAAAGCACAGCACCCTCTTACTCAAATCCAATCATGTGCTTGTTATGGCATCACCTCCCTAAAAAGACAAATATCACCTGACAAGATAAGGTACCAGACACTGAGGTCCTCTCTAGAATTGAACTGCCAAGCATTCAAGCAGTACTGCAGAAAGCACATTTCTGATTGAGCTGGTCATGTAACCCAAATGCTAACCCATGCTTACCTAAAAGACTATTTTCCAGAAAATCCACATAAAGTAAGTGGTTACACTGAGGTCAGAAAAAGTGGTACAAGGATTCTCTTACAGTCTCTGAAAATGCTGATACAGGACCACCCAGCAAAGTGTGCCCACATAAAAGAAGGCATTAGTTATACTCTATAAGCAAGGCAGAATCATAATAGCTCAAAGGAAACATGAAATGTGCAAATCCAGAAACATCTCCATCTGTGCCCGACCTGTGGTAGAGAGCCCTCTGAGAACTCATAGTAGACTGATCAGCCACAGTTGAACACTGGGACCCTGCCACCAATAATATCATTATGTTATTGGTCCTCTTAAAAAATGAAGGACTTGACAACAACTAATTAAATAGCTCTAGCTATTCTATAGTAGCTCCTCATTGAATCATTGTCAGATTCACAAAGGCACAAGCTTCCTGATAAAAATTTTCATTTCCTGAAGAGATGAAAACAATGCTGTCTTACCTCTACTTTCCTGGAGTTACCTTAATGGAATAGGGATAAACCTGGACCTGTGATTTCATTATTATAGGGAACTCCTGGGTGGGGAAAATTTCCATAACAATGAAAGTTAGCATTTCCTTAGCAACTGATTGTCTTAGAAAGTTGTCTAGTATAGATTAAATGCCTTGCCCATGGTCACATGATGAATATATATCAGAGGTGGCACTTAGTTCAAGTCTTCCTAGCTTTGAGACTGTGTCTCTATACAATATGCCAAATTGCTTCTCTTCCCTTAATGATATAATAAAAAAATTAGATCTAGAAATTTTTCAAGTAAACTTTGCAAAATACTTATTTTCCTGCAGACAGATAACATGTATCATTTATTTGTATCAAGCTTAAATGACCTCGATGAACTCATTAGGATTGGTCATTTATCAGATGCTATGTCCAAAAAAGACTAGATTTTAAACCCAACACTAAACCACTTCAATATTATTTCATTTTCAAAAACAGATCATTTCATGATTAGACAACCATTTTGTCAATAACTAATTGAAGATTAATTAAAATGTTCCATTTGAAACATGGGATATTTTCTGTTTATGTATAGCAAAGAAAATTTTCAATATGGTAGAAGAGAATTAAAAGTGATCTCTATAGAAAACACTATCTGGTCATGCTTCTATTTCCAAATGCCAGAAAGGCCTTTAGGGCAAATCTATAAGGTAGATACTGTAAGATGGCTATAGCTCAAGAAAACTGTATTTGTGAAGCCTATGAGTTTTAGAATCTTTCATATTATCTATAATTCTTATAGGCCCATACCCAAAGTTCCTGGGGGGGGGGGGGATAATTCTAGCCAATATTCACTCAAGACTACAATGGGAGGAGTACATAAATTACTGTCTGACACAGAGGTTTTATATAACTCTTTAGAGGCTCTATTTTTATAAATAGTAACTGCCAAGAATTGGCTTGAGGATTACATTTACAAAATGTCCTGTAAAATGCCTATATAATAATATGGTTTCATGATGCTCAGATACTCAGTTTCACTATAAGTTATTCTGAAGACCATAGCATATAATTCCTGATTTCTGGAAGTTTTATGTCCTTTGTCCAAAACCAATAAAAATATAATTCAAATATTTAAAATTCATGAGTTGTAAGGACAGGTCAAACTCAAACTTTATGAAAAGCACATTTATAAGTATAAAGCACATTCAACATGTGTCACTTTAATGGTCTGGAATTTCTGATAGTGTTTTAAAAAACTGTTGACATTTTAGCTGTGAAAATATCTGTGTGGTTTATCATCTTATGCAGTTTCCATTTAAATCTTGTTATTATCTTAGCATGGCAGAGATTGAATAACATCAGATTTCAACTGGGAAAGCCTGGGTATCTTAATTTAAAGTATTCCAAAGTTATTTAAATGGATGAAACTGAGTAATCGATTTTACGAGTCAGGAAACTATAGTACTGCAAATTACCTCTAGAAAGGTATTCAAAAATCCTTGTACTGAATCACAAGTTTCCATTATAGCTAAATGAAAATGCTAAATACTTTATTTTCCATTTGTACTTTAATAAGATATAACCAAAAGCACCATGGAGAGGCAGAACATGAACAGTCCAAGGCCAAATGATCACCATTATTAAATCAACTAATAACATTAGGCAATTGAACTGATAGTGTACTAATCTGACTTCACATACCATATTACAAAACTTGGAAAAATGAATTAAAATGAATTTAATTAAATTTCTTTCATTAGCTATGAAAGTTATCCCAAATAAATTATTTCCTGAAAGTTTTAAAAGTGTACCTTCTTAGTTTATCTTGTAAAAAACAAGGTTACTGTACATTTGGGGCACTCAATAGAATGAATGAATAGAAATTAGATCATAAAACCAGCAAACATGGAATTATTTTTATCCTAACATAATTTCACTAGGATGTATATTTTTATTAATTGTGATTGAAAAACTGCTTCAAGAACTCCAGTTTAAGTAAGACATCTAACCTTTATGCTTGCAGGATCAAAGAATCTCAAGGTCATCTACTCCAACTCATACCTGAACAAGAATCTCTTTTATAACATTCTTTTTTTTTTTTTAGGCTTTTGGAAGGCAATGGGGTTAAGTGGCTTGCCCAAGGCCACACAGCTAGGTAATTATTAAGTGTCTGAGACCGGATTTGAACCCAAATACTCCTGACTCCTGGGCCGGTGCTTTATCCACTGCATCACCTAGCCGCCCCAATAACATTCTTGAGAAGAAGTGATTTCCACATGAAAAACTAGATTACTTCATGAAGAAACTCTTTTTACTTTGGGAATGCTCTAATTAATTGCTAAGAAAATTTTCCTTAAATTGAGATTAAATATGTCTCTCTGCAAACTTTTATCCAGGGTTCTGTCCTATGGATCCAAACAAATTCTTCCATATGATAAACCTTCACATATTTCAAAGAATCATGTGTTCTCCTAGTCTTTTCTTAATTCCTTCAACCAATTTTCCATCTGGAAAAGCTCCCATTTTCCAGCTTGGTTCCTATTAGTTGTCTACCATCTTGTCAACATCTTTGACAAAATTTGGCACTGAAACCTAAATACAAAACTTCTGAGTACAGTAGGACAATCATTTACCTCACTCTACTCTAGACCCTACAAGTATTAATATACAGAGGCTACCAAATCACACCACTGGCATACTTACTTGCAGTTCACTAGTGCTTTATATCTATTTCATATAAAATTTTATTTGGTCTCACTTAGGCAGTAGATTTTTAAAAGTATATAAATTTACATTGATCAGTATTAAATTTCATCTTTCACCATACATTTTGCATTTCACAGTACTCTCTGAAACAACTTTGATGAAATTTGACAACTGTGGTCCTTTACAAAATAATAACAATGATAATTTATTCAACACATTGACTTTGCAAAGCATTTTAAATCCATTAACTCATGCAAATCTCATAACCATCTTATAATCAAGTAGGTATTACAGGTATTATAATCTCCATTTTATAGATGATGAAACTGAGACTAAGAGAAATTAAATGACTTTCTTAAGGTCACAAAAGTAGTCAGTATAAGAGATGACATTTGAACCCAGGTCTTCCTGGTTTCAAGTCTAGAACTAGATCTGTCAGATAAAGTCATTCAGTGCATATACTAAAATCACCTCAGATGGTCCATGGTACAGGACATAGTAAAAATAAAGAAAAACATAGTAGAATAGAGAAGCACAAAGAGACCAGAAGAGTTCTGAGAACATCTAGTAAAGATAAGTTAAGGGGGCAGCTAGGTGGCGCAGTAGATAAAGCACAGGCCCTGGAGTCAAGAGTACCTGGATTCAAATCCGATCTCAGACACTTAATTACCTGGCTATGTGGCCTTGGGCAAGCCACTTAACCCCATTTGCCTTGCAAAAAACCTTAAAAAAAGATATAAGTGAAGATCAGGAAAGAATCATGGCACCTTATGCCTTTTTACCTGGGTAAAACTAGGAGTGTGGTAGTTTAACAATTAAGTCTCTAGGGAAAAAAAAAGTAGGCACAAAATATTTTCATATTTGATCTGCATTATTAGCATTTTTTCTATCACTTTTTTAAAAAATTCAGATAATCAACAAAACAAATTAAACCCTGGATTGTAGCTTTTCAAGCTGTAAATGCTCATAATAAAAAAATGCTCTGATAGAGATTTTTCAAGCTACAGATGAATTATTGTTAAACTAAAAGTATTTATATACTTCCCTTCCTTACTCCTTAATTGAAGCTCTGGCAAACCTGGAACAGTATATATAAAACAGATATGACTTTGCCAGCAAAGATACCTCTAGTCAAAGTTATGGAGGAATGTAGGTCTGTGAGACTTGGACTCTAAGGAAAACTAAATCACAGAAACAACTCTTTCATATTTCAGTGCTGGAGAAGACTTTTGCAAGTCTCTTAGATAGCAAGGAGGTCAATACTTAAAGAAATTAATGCAGACTATTTATTGGAATGTCAAATACTGCAGTTGAAGTTAAAATACTTTGGCCACATAATGAGAAGAAAGGACTTGGAAAAGATCCTGATGTTAGATGTTAGAAAAGACTGAAGGCAAAAGAAGGAGAAGGCAGAGGATGAGATGGATAAATAATATTATGAACAGACTTTAGAGACAGTAGAGATGAAGAGCCTGGTGTGCAGTTCATGAGGACATGGAAGAATCAGATAAGATTATATGACTGAATAACAACAACAATGAGCTGTACCTGCTTCACCATCTCAGTTTGACAGTGATTGCATTCATTATGAAGCCTTGAAGGGGAGACGGGAAGGAGAGACTACTTTACATTAGGTACTCACAAGGGTTCTAATCTTCATCCTACTTTTGATTTGGGAGTTGTCAAGTTTGTTTAGTGGAAAGAAAATGTAGATGATTTTATTCTAGTTGAACATAGTGGTGAACTCAAGAAAAATAAATAGACCAATGAATAGACCTACCACTCTCATTCCTCTGGTGAACTCAAAGGAAGGCAAATACCTTCTTTAATGAGCTTGAGCAGAGTAACTGAGATAAATATTAGTAAAACAGTTTAAGAGATCTCTAAAAATTACAACTTATTTCATAAAGATATGAAATGAGGAGGTAAAACTAGTATAACCCGAGGTTTTCTTTCAGTTCTAGATCTTATGAAAGATACAGATAACCTAGACTCCAACCATTTACTTCTGTTCTACTTCACATTCTAGTATTACAGTGGTTCACATTGCAAAGAATGGTTAATTTAGTAACATGAAGAATCTCTCAAAAAGTATCTTTGAAACTATTATAAGCACCTGATGATGGTCAAACATTAGCTATACCTGCAGGTGTAGGTGTGAACTCCTTGCACAAATCAAAATCTAGGATGGTTATTATTCTATGAATATTTACAAAAGAATGAAGCAGTGAAGACAAAAGGACAACATTCTAGTATTATGAATTACACATTCACAGAACAAGTAAGTTCTGAGAGATGAAAAATATAACATGCCACAAGAGAAAGTCACTGCAGTGCCCCCAATTCAAATGAACCTGATGCAGGTTAAGGGAACTCAGCCAATATGTTTAATGATCTAAGGATCTACTGCTTTCAATGCCTGGAAACTTCTCTACCTGCCAAAGAAATTTTCATGCATGAATAATGATTTTTAAAAAACACAAAAACTGGGGCAGCTAGGTGGCACAGTGGATAGAGCACCAGCCCTGGAGTCAGGAGTACCTGAGTTCAAATCCGGCCTTAGACACTTAATAATTACCTAGCTGTGTGGCCTTGGGCAAGCCACTTAACCCCACTGCCTAGCAAAAACTAAAACAAACAAACAAACAAAACACAAAAACTAAAAGCAAATTTACACTCACAAAATCTTAGTTTTGCAAGGGTCTTGGGAAGGCAGTGATGACTATATTCTCCCTCAAAGCTATAGCATTCTATTGCACTTAACATACATTATTGTGTATTAGTGACCTCTTTGTGTATAATAATCCTACTTTAGAGTGGAGATGTCAAACACAAATACAAATGGGACCACTAAACCACATGCAAGCATCCTTAAGGTTACATATTGGCAGTTTTAAAAATATAATTCTATCTTTATCTTATTGTATTTTTATTTTGTTAAATATTTCCCAATGATATTTTAATCTGGTTCAGCAGTCTATGATACTTCTGACCACTTGTGAAGGAAGAGATAGTCTTGCCTAGAGTCTGTACCTGTCCCAGTTCTGAGAAGAATGCTCTGCACATAGAAGACTTGATATATTTATGACAACTCAGATTTAGATACTCTACAATCTTCTCAACTTACAACTTACACTCAAATGCCTCTCTCCTCTGGGGTAGAGGTCAGAGCACTACTTTTCCCCCCCAAATTTTCCTTTATAAAGGTTTCATAACCTTTGATAACTCCATTTTTTCATCAACAACTCTAGGCCAACTAACAATTCCTGCCCTCCCTCCCCCATCCTGTCTCTCATTCCTTTTTCACCTTCTTTTTATGTGTTGTCGTCCCTCATTAGATTGTAAGCATCTTGAGGGCAAGGAATGTTATTTCTTTTTTTGTATTTGTACTGCTAGAGCTTAGCTTATCACAGTAACATAGCAGGTATTTAATAAATGCTTGTTACCAATAACTGATTCTATGAATTGATTTTAAAAGAGGGAACTTGAAAGCATGTTTGGGAATGGATTCATGTAGAAAAAGAAAAACTTAGGAGAGATGCCTGTAGATTACCTGGAACAAAACTAAATTACTCATTGTATATGTTTTAGAGGAAACTGGACTACATTATTAAAAAGGTCCCTGCCCACTCTGCAGTTCTATTCTAACTTCTTATGTTATTTGGGAATTCTTTCTAGAACACATCTAATGTGTGGGTATCAAGCTGCTACTTGAACATTTATACTCAAAATACACTCTATACTCCCTGACAAGATGGTGATCCACCACATTTGGTTCACTCCCTTTGCTAGGAAGTACTTTATATTGAGCAAAAAATCTTCCATTTCCTTGTATTGATCCTATCCTTACTCTGGAGACAAACTGTTTACATCTCTTCAAGACACTCCTTCAATTATCTGAAGATAGTCCTCATGTTCCTCCTTTATCAGGGTAAACTCTTCCATTCCATCTAACTATTGTTTAAATAATAAATACTTTTGTCTTGCTGAAACTTTTATACCCTTCCATATTTCTCTCCCTCATTTCAATTCATGTCCATTACCAGTTAGAAATTCTCCACAAGAGATGTGTCACATGTTGGAATCCTTTCCTAGATTTCTTTACCGTATTATTTTTATGTAAATATTCATTCTTTAAACAATGTTGCAAAGAATGCCATTGGAGAAATATGTGCTTAAATAAGATAGATTGGTCATGTAATGAGAATGAGGAACTGTATAGGCTACGTGCTCCATTGACAGCTTCTTGAGATAAGTGAGGAAGGATCTGAGTTTTTTGGTTGAGCCCTCAAAGTGATTATATATACATATATATATATATATATATGTATATGTATGTAGACACACACACAAATATATGTATATGTTTGAATTACTCAGGACAGGCAGACATGAATGGACTGAAATCTGAATTGTTGAAGGGAAATTCACATGGATGAGATTTATGAACCATTGGATATATATCATACCTTGTTCCAATATCAAGCCAGCTTCCATAATCTTTGACCAGGAAGAAAAAATGCTATTAAAAAAACAAAAAAAACCCCAGAAAATTGCTTATTTTTATGAACATAGGAAGGAAACAGACTAAATGCAAAGCTTTAGAATTGTTTTCTCTATTTAGTATTCTGATTCTTCAGGGATAACAAGGTTAAGACCTTTCTTGAAATGTTTATTTGAATAATAGTTCAGGAACTAGAAAAATAGCCACCATTCAAAAATAACACAAAAATGGCATTCATGAACAGGCAGAAATGAAAAAGAACTAGGTAGTTCTGATAAGCCAAACTACAAACTTTACTGAAAATATGTGGGAAAGTAAGTCCTATCCTACCAGTAAAGAGTGTCAGTAGCTGGCTCACTTTTGTTTATTAAAGTAACAATAAATACTTAATAATTATGTAAAAAATACCATTAAAATATATTCTTTTGGGACCATTGGACATCATTTAATGTTCTTGAGGAGATAACTGATTTAAAGGTCTCTATTAGATCCAAAGAATGACTGCAGCTGTGAAATTGAAATTATGTAGCAGCACTCCCAACTTGCAGGCATGAGCTTTCTATTTTCCTAGAAATGACAGATCAAATTAGAGGATTACTTGTCTGGAAAGGGCAGCATAAGATTGTTGTCTATAGCTAAATAAAAACTAATTTAAAGATGCTCATCAGTATAAATGATTTTGCTTCATGTATTCCCAATTTTTTCAAAGAAATTCATAAGAATGATATAAAGCAGAATTAAGGAAATTGACAGCTTAAGATTTCGTTATTATACTGAAAAATATGAAACAGAAATTTTTATTCATCATTATTAATCTTCATGAGAAATGTTTCTGCAAAGACTGCCATTTAGATTATTTTATTTTAATTCTTCTATCAGGTGAGAGGATAGAGAAAGTAGATTACTCGAGTTTAGGGACTTTTATCTCTTTTATTCCAAATGCCTTGTGCATAGTAGGTGCTTAGAACATTTTTGTTGAACTGAACAATCAGTCTTTCAGTATTATGCTTGATGCAATCAGGCTTTTAAGAAAATAGTGTTATTGTATCTTTCTCTTAAACGAATAAACAATTTTTCAGATGTTTTCCCAGGCAACTGTAGCAATATTCTATTTTCTGTAAAAATACCATTAAGTAAAAATGGAAATTCCCTTTCATTGCTCAGTATATTGTTCATTTAGCTTGTAAACAGAATTTTATTTATCTTTTTTTACATTTAAACAAAAATAGTCAAAAAACTGATAATTTCAAAATACATTTCAGGTATATTTTCTATATAAAGTTCTAAATGTGTAGAAACATAAATCTTATATATCACTACATACCATTATGAAAATGTTTTGTAATTACAGCAACTGTGATTAGGACTTAAGTAATTTTCAACATACAATGACATTTTTATGATCCAAATGTCTTGAACACCAAAAGCCTTCTAAAAATCTCTTTCCTTCCTGTCACATATACAAAAACTAAAAAAAATCTGGGGAAATATTCCTGATAAAGGACATCTCTACTGCAAAGGTTCTAATATTAATTCATTCAACAAATAATTATTGAGTACTTAATATGTATAAGTCATAGGGTCTCACTATGAGTTTAACTTCTTGTCTTTTTTAAATGAGAACAAACTTTTTTACTGAACAAATTTAAATGTTCATGTCAAAGACTATATTAATTTATATTTTATTAGTTTAAGAGCCAAAACTTAAGTAATATGACCTGGCAATTTAAGTGAGACATACTGTAAGAGTAGTATGAAAAGTAATTTTCATGTAAAAATTATGCTAACACTAATGTAATATGTAAAGACTTTAATTTCTAAATTGTATTTATGCTTCCTGTGATTAAATTAAGTTAGCATTCAATTTTTAAATTCTGTCTACCCTGAACATTCAATAGTTCCTTACCAGTGCCATGATGTCTGAAATAACAAGGACAATGAGGAAAAGGCTATAAGAGAAATAACAAGTATTATATGTAATTCAACAACAGATATACATATACCAAGTTTTACTCAAATCTAGAATTCAAGTGATGAAAATTCTGCTAACTTTTTTCATTGTAAAATGTTACTTTCAAGAGTTCATTATACTTTATAACCTGGTGACTAACTCAGGAGTGATAGATTGGTTTGGGAGATAATATATTAAAAATTCTCAATACTGACTTCAGTAGCACAGCAGGAACATAATTTGTAATGTACAATGAAGAAAACCATTTCTGAAGCCATGGTATCACTAGAATTATAAATTAAGTCAAGTCTTACTTGAAAATGTTTCCTTGTTACAAAGAGTCAATTAAATCACTAGTCAAATTAAGTCTGATACAGTAACACGCTTAGATAAAGGATATGAATGCTGTTTGTCCTTCGTTCTTGAAGAAGACCATGGCATCAGGGAGGTGATGCCATAATAAATATGTGAAATAGATTTAAGTGGGGTGGGGGGTGCTGTGCTAAGTCGCCAGCCTCACTTTCTGCTCCAGAGCCATCTGGGATCAGTGGCCAGAAATGAATCAGGATGACTGGAGATGACCCTGGATGCGAGTCAGCATTAAGTGATTTGCCTAGGTCACACAGCTAATTCAGGGCAGCTAGGAGGTATGGTGGATAGAGCACTCCTGTCCTGAGTTAAAGGATATGAATACTGTCTGCTCAATATCAGTATTATAAAAAGACTCCCATTCTATTTTTTTTTTGCAAGGCAAATGGGGTTAAGTGGCTTGCCCAAGGCCACACAGCTAGGTAATTATTAAGTGTCTGAGACCAGACTTGAACCTAGGTACTCCTGACTCCAAGGCCGGTGCTTTATCCACTACGCCACCTAGCCGCCCGTAGTTCCATTCTATTTTAATGGACAAGTTTACATGAATTTAGACATGAACAGCTAAGAAACATGATACATAACAAGCATAGAAAATTTCCCCTGAAAAAGATGAAATCTAGTTAAAGATGTGAATCAAGATTTATAGAATTGAGACTGTATCTTCTAAGTAAGGGCTATTTTATCCACTGGTATAAGTGCAATCCTTCCTGTGCAATTCTCCTTCCACACCGTACTAGAAGAGCTCACTGTCTGTCAATTTAGTATCTAAGCTTTTTATTGTTTCTCCTTCCTTTTCCAGTTATATAAACCCTGAATGATGTGTCTTATGATACTTGTTAGCCATTGTTGGTAATAGCCTGTAAATTATTTGAATCCATCATGTATTCCCAATGCTCTTTGAATTTCTTATAGTTTTGCTTCTTCTGAGTTTCTTTTGATCAATGGTTCAGAGTCATATATCATCTTCAGGAGAATATGAGTGTTAAAGAGATGAGTTTTTGTGGCAGAGAGTAGTGTAGGATCAATGAAAGCATCGTGAAATTTCCCAAAGGTGATCCAGCCCAAACCCAACTCAAATTCAATCTAGGTCCAAGTCACTATCATTCTTCAATGCTCAGGCAAGAAACATACAATTATAGAGGAAATCGGTAAGCTGACTTTAGCTACAAATTCCTCTGTTTACTATTTAAAATACTTCTCAATACAGCTCTTGTCTATGTATCCAAATTTATTATACTTCACTCTACTTTATACTGGTCCTGACAGAAGACTTACATGTAGCAATTTGGTTCCCAGGTGGATGCATTATTTCCCACCTCCAGCCCACAGGATCTCTAGATTTTCTGAAGGCTTAGGTCAAGCATGACATTCTTTAAGAGGCCACTACTGATTTTCTCTACTCTCTGCCCCCAGGTACCAGTCTTCTTCTATGTATGCAATTCCCACTCTTACTTCCCCAGGCCTAGAGAATGTAAATTCCTTTCAAGGCAGATTTTGTTGCAGCCTTCAGTTGACTCTCCTTGACCCCATTTGGAATTTTCTTGGCAAAGATACTGGAATGCTTTACTACCTTCCTCTCTAACTCATTAAAAGATGAGGAGACTGAGGCAAACCAGGTTAAGTGATTTGCTTAGGTATTACATTGCTAGTTAGTGCTTCAAGCAAGACTTATCACAAAGGTAAGTCTTCTGATTCCAGGTTTGGCACACTTATCACTTGCACCACCTAGCTGTTCTTTGAAGGCAAGTATTCTCATTTTTGTATCCCCTATGACTAGAACTTTGATTTTTCTCAACTTGGTAGAGCAATAGTGCTTATATTACTTTGTTATTTTTATTTATAATGCTTGCAACTGAACAGTCTTCAAACTGGAATTGTTCCTGGCTACATGCTTATCAGTTTATCCAAAAAAGTCAAATATTTGATGACTAAGGCAATTTTGCAATTTTTTCTTTTTTTTCCTTACCATACCTACATTTTTGATATAATTAAACTTTTACAGAAGTCTTGCTCCACTTGTCTATAATGGGATATTGATATGTGTTGATATGTGTTCCTGAAAGCCAAAAGAATATTCTCTGGCATATTATATAATCAAGGTTCCAGTAATTGTCTGTCAACTAGCTGAGGAAGTATTTTGTATAAAAATGTAATTTATTGACTATCAGATGATACAAACAAAATAAAGCAAAATAAAAATGTTCTTCAGTCCTTTTTGATTACCTTTCACTTCCACAATGATGATCATAGTAGAATTTGTAGGTAATCTATAAATTTTAACCTAACTGGTGGTCCTTTAATGTGAAATCTTTGTACAATAAGGAATGAATCAATATACTACTGAAAAATAAATCTACATCAATAGTAATGCAGTTGGTTTAAAAAAAAGATAAATATTAAGCCTTTTATGCTTTTTAAAAATCAACTTCACATGAATAAGATAGGGAAGATGTCACTAGATAATTTGCTTGGAAAAGATCTGGGAATTTTAGTGGACTACAAACTCAATATGAACCAACAGGAATACGTGGCAGTTAAAACACTAATGAGATTCAAGGTCCTCATGTAAAGATGGAAGGGTCCTTCTGATTCAGGGAAATGATGTTGAGAATTATGAAGGTAGCAGAAACAAAATTTGTAATCTTTTAAAGCTGTTAAAATCAGAGAATCTTGCTAAGGGTATGGAAAGGTCTTTGCTCTTGAGATGTAAATTGACTACCACTGTTTAATGTAAAATTTGTATACTGATTTCCCAAGTTTTCAATCCTCTATCTGAATCTGGTGATGTAAAGGGGAAGGGAATTCCCCTTTTGTCCTCCCTGCCCAGATAAGGGGCAAGGGTATAAAATCTGAGTTGGACCTCTGCCTGGGATGACTCTCTCTCTCTCTCTCTCTCTCTCTCTCTGGTCCAGTCAACTCTGCTTGACTGTTCCTCTTCTCTGTCTCCCTTTACCTATCTCCCTCTCTCATTCTCACTCTCGATCAGGCAACCACACTTAACCTTTTGTTGTCTTAAGTAGTTGCTGACCCTTCCTGGAGGCAAAGTTTTTTTAACCTGCTTACTCTGTTAGAAAAATCCTAAGCAGTTTTAACATTCCCAGAGAGTGTGTGAATCTCTTCACCTTTTTAGTGGCCCCCAAATTCCTATGCTTATCTGGTGACCCCAGATCTCAGTGGCTACACTTTGAAACCAATGATTCCAAATCAGATTGAAGTGAGAGATGTGTAGGGCACAGAAGATGACAGTACCTTTGGATTCTGCTCTACTCAGAACATATATGCTAATTTCTAGGTGCTATATTTAAAGCAGAACATGGTGAGCATATAGATAAGTCATCCGGATAGTAAAAGGGCTTCAGATCATGCCATATGTAGATGGTGGAAGAAACTAGTAATGTTTAGACTGAAGAATAGAAGACTTGGAGGGACACGTTGACAATGCTTGAACAGGTCAAATACAGAAAAGGGACTAGATTTGTTCTCTTCTGCTTTACAGAGAAAGTTGTTGGAAACTGGAGAAAAATTTTAGCTCAATGTAAGGAACATGAGTGTAACAATTAGATATGTTCAAATGTAGAATGGATTATCTCACAAGGCAGCAGATTTCCTTTCCAGTTGACTTCTGGGACTAGTTGTAGAATTCTTATTCACGTATGAGTTGGATTCTACGGCCTTTGAGGCCACTTTCAATTCTGAATCTGTGCATTTTTTCATAAATTTAATGTGAAATAAAGCAATTAGCATGTAATGCTGTATTATAAAAGCAAAGTCCCTTCTTGTCATTAAGAATCAACAATTTGGGGGATGGAGCCAAGATGGCAGTGTGAAGGCAGCATTTCCCAGAAACTCCTTCCCCAATAAACTCCAGAAGCCATCAAATGATGACTCTAGCCAAAATTTAGAGGGGCAGAACCCACAGAAAGATTGAGTGATACATTTTCCCAGTCCAAGATAACTTAGAAGTTGCACAGGAAAGGTGTGTTTCAGCAGGATCAGGGATTGGAAAAAAGCCCTGCTGCAGCTCAGCATAGCCAAGCCCAGCCCAGCCCAGGGATCACTGGGAACAGCTTGAAAGGATGGTGAGAGAACTCTGCTATACCAGAATGAGTGAGAAGTGAGGAGCACGAGCCACAGAACCTGCAGCTAGAATCAGGCAAACCAGCCTGCACCTCCAGAGCACAGCCCACGGATAGTAAGGGGGTCAGGGGAGACTGCAGAAATCTCTCTGCTCTCCTTGGGGAAGGACTCTGCTGTTTACCCAGACTCAGATCCAGGGTGCAGTTTGGCCTCCCATACTAAGATAGCAGGGCTTCTCCTCACAGCTCCAGGACAGAGGGGAGTGCCTGTAGTCATCTACATATTAAAGCACAGACAAGAGAACATAAGACCTTGGAGGAGTAAAGGTCCCAGTGGGGTGTCCCAAAAAACTCCCCAAAGCAGGTATCCCAATAGCACTCAAAAACTCAGGAGGCACCCCAAAACCAGGCACAGGCTGGAGAAATGAGTAAACAGAGGAAAAAAGAGGAACACCATTGAGAAATTCTTTGTCTATGATCCCCAAAAGGGTAAAATTCTCAATATGAAGATGAGGAAGTACAAATTCCTGCATCTAAAGATTCCAAGAAAAATGGAAGTTGGGCTCAGGCTTTGACAGAGCTCAAAAAAGATTTTGAAAATCAAGTAAGGAAGATAGAAGAAAAATTGGGAAAAGAAATGAGAAAGATGCAGGAAAATCACGAAAAAGAAGTCAGCAGTTTAGTCAAGGAGATACAAAAAAAAATGCTGATGAAAATAACATGTTAAAAACCAGCATAGGTCAAATAGATAAAACAGTTCAAAAAGGTACTGAGGAGAAGAATGCTTTAAAAAGCACAACTGACCAGGAAAAGGAGATAAGAAAACAAATCCCTCAGATATAGAATGGAGCTAAAGGAAGCTGATGACTTTATGAGAAGTCAAGACACAATACTTCAACACCAAAAGAATGAAAAATTAGAAGAAAATGTGAAACATCTCATTGAAAAAACAATTGACCTGGAAAACAGATTCAGGAAAGATAATTTAAAAATTATTGAGATACCTGAAAGTCAAGATCAGGAAAAGAGCCTTGACTTCATTTTTAAAAGAAATCCTACAGGAAATCAGTACTCTGTATGTATCAATAATCAATCAAAACTCTATCAAAAGTTAAATTGTTTTTACTAAAACATGTATTGGCTGTATGGGCTCTCGATGCCTCTTACCTCACATTGACACAATAGGTATATTATATGGGAAAGTATGCTCCAGATATTTGTTGCTACTGTTCTGACTGTGCCATTTTAATAACTGCTTTTGCTTTGGGCTAATTGTGTCCTTTGGCTAACTACAAACAAGGTATAGGCTCAAGAGCTACAGTTTTAAGATAAAGACCTCCAAAGTATCTTGAACTCAGATTTGTCATCTGAATATCTGAACAGCCTCTAGGGGCCCAACCTCTACTCTTGAGGAGATATCATCAAAAGGGCACTACCCTTAGATCAATTTTCTACCTACTGTAGAAGTAATCTTTCTCTCTTTATTAAAACTTCAACTTGAATCCATCTCCCTCACCTAACCCAGTTATATAGAGAGAAAATGGCATATCATTCCTTGCATTTAAGTGTTAGTTGATAGGACTTTAGTATTGTTTTGGACAAGGCTTGAGCATTCATTAAAAATGCAACTTTAAACACATATAAATATTCTGCAAAAACATATAAATATCTTTGATTTGACTGGCAATGAGACTTGATATTTTTAAATAATGAGAGAAAGCAATTTTTAAAAATTATGGTACATGCATAATAACAACATCCAGTTCTCTGGTCTAGTTTAACCTCATCAAGAAAAACATGTAAATTTATGCTAATATCACTTCTTTCCTTCAGCTTAGGATATGCAGGATCTTGATTCAAGAAAAACAAAGCTCTATCAAGATGCTTTCATGTTTCTTGTGTCTTTCAAGAAGACTGATCAATCCTGTGCCAATGAGACTATTTTTTAGGGTTTTTTTTTGCAAGGCAAATGTGGTTAAGTGCCTTGCCCAAGGTCATACAGGTAGGCAATTTTTTTATTATTTTTTTATTTTTTTAGGTTTTTGCAAGGCAAATGGGGTTAAGTGGCTTGCTCAAGGCCACACAGCTAGGTAATTATTAAGTGTCTGAGACCGGATTTGAACCCAGGTACTCCTGACTCCAAGGCCGGTGCTTTATCCACTATGCCACCTAGCCGCCCCCACAGGTAGGTAATTAAGTGTCTGAGGCTGGATTTGAACTCAGGTACTCCTGACTCATCATCTAGCCGCCCCTCAATGAGACTATTTTGCTATTAAATGACAAACAATTCTGCTGACTCTTCCAGGGTCTGGACTATTTAAAAGTTACTTTTCCAAAAGAATACCCCAAAGTTTTGGAAGAATGCTCCCAAGTCTATTTGCCAAATGTATGGAAATGAAGACTAAAAGGATTTGTAGATTATTTATGGCTAGAAAAGTGAATTTAAAGGTATGAAAAATGAAATAATACTAATGTAGTTATTCCAGTTCATTTTATTTAATATATATTTAAGTAATGAGTCAAATGAAAGGAGTTCCTTAAAATCTCAGAGGGAACTCATGGAAGATTCAATCAAGCTGGATGGCTGAATTTTCCAGGCAGTCAATGATTTATCTTTTTCAGAATCAAATTTTAAACTTTTATTTGTACCATATGGATAAAGATCTTTGTAGTATATGAATTCTTTAATTTTTAAAAATTACTTTTATTTTGAATTAGAAAATCATCAAAAAATAATCAAGAACCCAGAAAATAATCATTAAATCGGTATCCATCTTTAAAGGCCAGAAAAGACTGTTCTTAAAACCAAGAGTCTGTTACCTATAGCTTATTGTAAAAGAAGTATATACTAAATTTAATATGACAGCACCAACATACTTTATTTCCAAAACAAAAGATAATCAATATCACTTAACCTTTTATTATTCACTTTGATTCATTATGAACATCAACATTCCGTGATGTGCTCTCAGGGTCTATTGGCATATATAGGATTATTTGTTCATTTGTTGAATTACCTCAGACTATTGGATTTTTTAAATCTTTATTTGGTTTTTATACTTTCCATTATTTTCAAGCTGTCATCTCTCAGTCAGTATTGCTAACATGCTTGTCATAAAGGTCTCTCTCCATTGTATCTAATTTGCTATTTGTAGTTTGCTATTCCCTTAGAAAAAAATGATGATATGGTTAGCATTTATAGTGTTTTAAGTTTTACAAAGTTCTATATAAATATTATCTCATTTTATCCTAACAAAATGGAAGATAGTGCTAGTATCATTCTCATTTTACAGAGAGGAAAGTGAGGCAGGTAGAAGTTAATTGACTTTTCCAGGAGTACACTGCTAATAAGTGTTTGAGACCAAATCATTGTTTATTATTGTGTGGAGTAAGCCCTTTTTTGTTCTTTTTTTTTTTGCAGGGCAAGGGAGTTAAGTGACTTGCCCAAGGTCACACAGTTAGTTAATTGCTAAGTTTCTGAGGCTGAATTTGAACTCATGTCCTCCTGACTCCGGTGCTCTATCCACTGCACCACCTGGCTGCCTGGTAAAATTAACTCTTTACTACACACATGACACTAAAACTAAGAAACATATCTGCAAAATGGCATCTAACAACTTATTTTCTTTATGGATAAAATGAATCCTGATTGAATTAAAGAAAATCTTGAGTTTTTGCTAACATGAATGTTCTAATATGAAGCATCCCCAAAACATTTGTTCCTATCCAGTACAAAAATGACCACAAATGTTTGGCAATAATTACCTTACCTTTTTGATGAGAGCTGTGTTGTTACTTGAATTGCTTCAAAAGCACACATCACAAGAACAAAAGGAATTAAAATCTGTTTAAAACACAAAGTAGGTCATACATCTTTAAGGCATTTGTTAAATAGTTCAAAACAAATACCATTTATGCTTATACAAACTTTTTTTTAATATCTCAATTCATCTTTGCAATGTACTACAGAACAGCAAACAGAAGAATAATCAAATGCTGCCAATGATGAAGTGGGTGGAAACCTATTTGAAATGGCTCACAGTATATTGACTACACTGATAAAAAAAACTTCATTACTTACTTATATGCAGCACAAAAGATAAAAGCATCATCCTGCATTTCTAATAAAAGCCTATCAAATGTCCTTGCTCTATTGAATTTACTAATGCAAATGTCTGAATTATGCCATCAGGAAGAAAATTATTAATGTACAATACAGTGCTCTCAAGAACTTCTAGGTTGAAAGAAAGGGAAAGGGAAAGGATGCCAACAATGGGAAGAGATTAACCAGGCAAATCAAACAAATTGGGTGGGGCAGTAAACTGGTAGAAAAGTTCCCTGATTTCTTTTTTTTTTGGTTGATATTTCTATGTTAGCTATGCTATGTATCTAAGCTATGTTTAAAGAACCCTTATTGATTATTCCCAAATAGAGAGCTGATAATGTAAAAGTAAATGGAAAGACAAAGATGAGAAATGGCTTCTAAGATTTCACAGCTATTAGTAACATTGTTCATAAGGACAAATTATTTTAAAAAAATATCAAAAAAGAAAAATAGTTCTTGTAGAGCAACTTTTCTCAAGTAACACTAAAGAAATATTATTTTCCAAATTATGTTGTTAGTGAACAACCGCAAAAAAGCAATAATAACAACTAGCATTTATATAACACTTTACAAATATGATCTCATTTAATTCTCCCAAGAACCCTGGGAAGCAGATGCTATTATTTCCATCTGACAGATTAGGAAACTGAAATCAACAGAGGTTATATGACTTTCACAGAATCACAGAGTACTTGAGGCTATATCTGAACTCTGGTCTTCCTGACTTCAAGTCCAGAGCTTTCTTCACTTGTACTCCCAAGCTGCCCAGGAGCTATTTGTACCAGATGTTTCCTGATCTCAACACTCTAACCAGCTCTCACCTCTGTCTTTGCTCAGGCAGTTCCACAAGCATGAAGGGCTCACCCTTCCTCCCCTTCACCTACTAAATGCCTACCTTCACACAAGGTTAATTCAAGTACCATCTTCTACATGGAGCCTTTGCTGATTCTATCCCAGTCCTCAATTAAGTGTTCTCTTTCCCAACAAATTACTTTATATTGATTAATGTGTCCCTGCTGTATCACCCGCCCCCCCCCAATCCTTTATATTCTAAGATTCTTGAGAGGTTATTTAATTTTTGTTTTATCCTCAACTCTTAATATAATGCTTAAACATTAGTAGGCACTCAATAAATGTTTTTGGAAATAAATTTAATTGCATTTGATTTTGAAGGTTTATTGTGCTGGCAATTTTTTTTAATTGCTAACAGTTTTTCCAAGATTTATTTATTTTTTAAGTAAAATAAGAACGTGCTTTTTAATTAAGATTGCTTTTTAATCAAGTTTTGTTTAATCAATAGGGAGTTAAGAAAAGTTTCAAGTTTTCCACAATAGAGACAGCATCTTTTTGAAATGTATCATAAAGTAATAAAAAGAGAATAAAAGTAGAATTTTAAGCAAACTGGAAAAAAGACACCTTCTGTAAATACGGATCTGAGTCAAGACTCAATAAATAATTACGTATCAATCAGGTTTATACAATAAGCCTTGCAGTTCCCGGGACCTAATTTCAGATAAACTAAGCAGTTAGACTAAAAAGTAATCATACAAAAAAGTATTCTGTAAATTGTAAAGGACCCATCAGATAAATGAATTACAAAAGAAATCCTTTAAGTCAATATAAACACTTCTAGAGTAGAAATCCTGAAGTTCTTGCAGTTATTTCAAGCAGATCCACTTATTAAAACTCTTAATGACTTTCATCAAGTTCCTGGACCTTTGATTCAACATTCCCAGAACAGGTATGGCTTCTTATAGATGCCCAACCCTAGGTGGGGACAAGGGGGGAAGGGAGAGGAAGGGAGAAATAAGGTCTGTCTTGACTTGCAGCTCATCACTGGGGGTACTTTGGAACTGGAGCTAGGTAAAATTCCTAAGAGTAGGATAATTACAAAGCTTCCTGGTGAATTTCTCTCACTTCTACAAAGAACCCCCAGTGCCTTATCTGAACGCTTTTAGTTCAATGGACTTGCACTGGAATGAGAGCCAACTCCATCATGGACAGAACCAATCTACTATACCAAGTTCAAATCATCTTACTAGGGATAGCTAAATGTCTGTGATTTCACAAAAGAGGACATAAATCAGGTCATTTTTTGGGTATATGTTCTCAAAAAGAAGGCATGATTTTGGACTAAGATATATTCCTGGGTTCCTGAATGAGTATCATTAGCAAGTATAATCACTAACCTTCCACATCATCAAGGATCCCATCATAAAGGGGCTAAACACAGTCAGGAAGCAATATACAGAAGAAGGATCAAAACTGAGGAAACACAAGAAGAAGAAAAAAAAGACTTATTGAAAGGTCCAGTGTATTTATAAATGGTGCATTCACTAAAATGCTAAAGGAATTCATCAAATGTTGTCATTCAAAATATGGGTATATTTAATGTTAAAGGAGGCTATTTGTTGATATTAATGTTATTAATAGATGATTGTAAAAGAATGCTATTGAATGGTATCTGCAACATTGATGCAAAGCAATATTAGTCAGGGCAATATGAATTTATGTAGGTACTAGAAACTGACTTCACAAAGTTTTTCTGAGACACTATTTCACAAAATTAAGGTAACAATTTTATGACTTTACATGTGATACATTAAAAAAACTAGTCAGACTAGTTTAATTTAGTTAGAATGACTTAGTATGATCCTATCATTTGGGTTTTTTGTCTAGATAAAGAGAAAGATTACCTGTTAATAGAAGCTATATTTCCAGTTCCAAAAAAGGCTGTCACTATGAAGAAAACCTGGACAGAGCTAAGGAAAGGATCAGATAAATCAGGAATAAGAGTACCCAACATCCCATCTTCAAAACTGGGGATAGGGTGTGGGGAGCAAGGTTTCTTAGACTCTTTCCTCTACATCATCTTTTATAATTTCTTTTATATCCAACTTCTCCGTTTTTATTTCCACTAACACTATTTTTATTGATATTGATATTTTATTTTTCCAATTACATGTTATGAAAGTTTTTCAACATTCATTCACTTGCACATTTATGTTACATAATTTCCCACCCTCCTTCCTACCATCCTTCCCTCCACAGCAGATGGCCTAGTGAACATAGTACACCTACATTTGTTTTTAATATGTTTGCATGTTAGTCATTTAGTATATGAGGAATTGGGACTAAGGAAAAAGAAATAAAACTATGGGACAGGAAGGAAAAACACAAGAGAAATTTTAAAAAGTGAACAGTGTTACATTCAGATTCTGTGGGATTTTTTTTTCCATTTGTATGTAGATGACTTTATCTATAACAGGTCTCCCAAGGTTGTCCTAACTTTCTGACCTGTTGAGAGGAATTGCATCCATGATAGTTGATCAACTCACAATGTTGTTGCTAATGTGTATAATATTCTCTTGTTTCTGTTCCTTTAGGTCTAGTATATCTGACTTTACTGGATCTTCATATTGTCCCCCTGAAGTCCTTCATTTTATCAGTGACTATCAAACTGAGGTTCAGAGGCATTCAGTTAATTCATGGTTACAAAATTAATGATAGAGGAAGAGGATAATAATAATAGCAATAATTACTAGCACATTACCAAGTGCTTTACATATGTTATGTCATTTAAGTTTAACTATTATCCTATTAGGTAGTTGTGAATATAAAGGAGATTTCAAATTTTTTAATTTGCAATCTGGTAAAGTCCAAAGACAACCCCCCGCCCTTTACAGAAGAATCTTTTGCCGTCTGCATTCAAAATGAAAAATACAAATTTTCAATCAGACAACAGTGAAAATAAAGATGTATTTCTTTCCCAACATAGTTCACAGATCTGAAATCCTTCCACAGATCCTAGAAAAGTGACAAGACTGAGCAATACAAAAGTGTCTTGCCCAGGTTATAAAGCAGGTTGCAACTGATGCAGGATTAGAACTCAGCTCCTTCTGACCCCAAATCATCACTCTGTCTTTTCCTTCAAGCCACTTCTCAAATTATCAAATATCAGAGTTGAAATTCAAACCAGGTCAACCTTCTGACTTTTCTGGGTAGAGAAAAAGGTACTAGTCCAGGATGTCAGAGGTCTGAATTCAAATACAGTTTCTACCATGAACCAGATGAGTTTTAATGGAAGCATCAAAACTTTTTAAGCCTGAGATTTCTGTTAAATTAAGGGGTTCATAGATGATCTTCACATAACCACTTGAGATCTATATTTGCAATTGATTATAGGATGTTCTTATCTGGATGTTAAACTGCATGTTCCTGAAACTCAAAACGTCTCAAATTGAGCTGCTTTTCCCTAAATCTGCTCTTCTTTTTTATCTGATAATTTATCTTTATGCTAGGACATATAATTCATTGAATTTTTTTTAGGCACTGAATTTTTCATGTTCAAAATCCTAGTGTTTCTTTTTATTTTTTATTCTTTTTTAAAGATTTTATTTATTTTGAGTTTTACAATTTCCCCTAATCTTATTTCCCTCCCCCACCCCCCACAGAAAGAAAACTGTCAGTCTTTACATTGTTTCCATGTTGTACATTGATCCAAATTGAGTGTGATGAGAGAGAAATCATATCCCTAAGGAAGAAACATAAAGTAAAAGAGATAACAAGATCAGACAATAAGATATCAGTTTTTTCTTTTTCTAAATTAAAGGAAATAGTCCTTGGACTTTGTTCAAACTCCACGGTTCTTTATAACCCAAAATTGTCCGATTGTTGCACTGATGGAATGAGCCAGTCCATCAAGGTTAATCATCGCCCCCATGTTGCTGTTAGGGTGTACAGTGTTTTTCTGGTTCTGCTCATCTCACTCAGCATCAGTTCATGCAAGTCCCTCCAGGCTTCCCTGAATTCCCATTCCTCCTGGTTTCTAATAGAACAATAGTGTTCCATGACATACATATACCACAGTTTGCTAAGCCATTCCCCAACTGAAGGACATTTACCCAATTTCCAATTCTTTTCCACCACAAACAGGGTTGCTATGAATATTTTTGCACAAGTAATGTTCTTATCCTTTTTCATTATTTTTTACTCTTAATTAGCTTTTATCCATTTATAAGGTCCAACAATGTCATACTCCCTACTCAGTAAACTCCAGAAGGTCCCTATCACTTCCAGGATCAAATACAAAATGCTCTTTTTGGCATTCAAAGTCCCATTATACAGCTTCCTCCAACACTTCTTATACTTTAGTTCCTATTAAATACTTTTTGACCCAGGGAACTGGTCTCCTGGCTATTTCAGAAATAAGACACTCCATTTCTCAGCTATGGGCATTCTCACTGGCTGTCCCCCATGATCTCCTCTTCACCTCTACCTCCTGGCTTCCCTGGCTTCCTTCACATCCTAACTTAAATTTCATTTTCACAAGAAGCCTTTTCCAATCCTCTTAATTCTAATGTCTTCTCCTTTTACTCATTTTCTATCATCCTGCACATTACTCGTGTGGACATATTTGTTTACTTGCTGTCTCCTCTGTTAGATTGTTAGCTCCTTGAAACAGGGACTGTTTTTTTCCCCTCTTTTTGTATCCCTATATCTGACACATAGTAAATAGTTAGAAAAATTTATTAACTGATCAATGTTATGTCTAAGTCCACTTCTACAATATCTTTTACACCCATCCTTTTGGCTTCCACTGCTCAGTCTATTTCTGTAGCCTTCACCTCTACTCCATGACAGTGGTGACTATGCTTTATTCAAATTTTGTGATCTGTATTAGTGAAGGAACACCAAAACTGAAAACATCATAGATGCTCAAAATATTTAAGTACAGCCTCATTTAACACTCCTTTCTCATTACAAGTGTTAAAGTAGAGGTAGGTTGACTCTTGTCAGAGAGGTGAGAGGACTCCCCTTAGAGATGCTGCCCTGTTAGTTTTCAGATACTGTACCAAGAAAATGCAGTTTCTAGCCCACTGGAAAGGCTTTGCATATGGATCCATACACTGGACTGTTGTATATTATCAGAGAGCTGTCCTTCTCTGGTCTGAAGCTCACCTCTGAGTGCAGTACCAGATTAGTAGTTTTGACCTCAGAAGTTCATTTTAAAACATCTTCTAAATTGTGGGAAGGTTGTGACCTAATTCAGTCAGGGGAGTATAATATGGATGAAATAACAGATCCTCAAAGTAAGAAGATGTAAAAGCAAGGACTATTTGTGCTGTTTTTCTTTGTATTCTCAGTGCTTGGCACAATGTCTGATATATAAGGAAAGGTTCCCAACCTGAGATCCATGGAAGGATTTCAGATCTGTGAACTACTTAGATAGGGGAAAAATACATCTTTATTTTCACTGATGTTTAATTGAAAATTTCTATTTCTTTCCATTTTGAATGCAGACAACAATACCTTCTTTGGTGGGGGGGGGGGAAGAAGGGAAAGATTTGTGGGCTTTATTAGACTGCAAAACAGATCCATGACATAAAAATTTGAGAATTCCCTGGTCTAAAATCTTTTTTAATTTTAAAACTTGCTAATTCTAAGATATCAGTTCATATAGTATGAAATATCAAAATAATGCTGTACTTGCCTAGATTATATGACCCAAGTATGATATGCCTTTCAAAACCCATTTTGCATAGGCCTTAACATGACCTAGAAAATATATTTAAAGGAGACCAATCATAATTATCAAACTAACACCCCTGAGGGTTGGGGGAAATAGTATTTGCAAACTCTTCTTTCAATTTACTTCCTAGATAGAAACACACAATTGTTTTTCCTCTTACTTGTTCCAGGAACCTATGGCTAATCATTTGGCTTTTCTATGGATAATATTAGCTATTAACTGAAGATGAGAAAATTGTACCATTATAACACCAAAGGCATAAGAAAAATTCTTAAGCTTAGACCAAATTCATTTTTACAGGATCATTGTGAATCACTTGTGAGAAAACAAGGAGTTATAGTTATTTAAGTCCACCTCTTTTTTTTTTTTTAAGACAGGTTAAAGTTTGGATCCAAAGATTTTGGAACAGTCTTTATGCTGTTTATTATTTTTCCAACTCAGCAAAGTGGTACAATTACTTTGAATGTTTATATTTTTTCCCCATGCTACCATCAAATGATAGTGAAAAATTAACAGAAAATTAAAAGATGTTAAAAAATAGAAATATATGACACTAATGAGTGGGAAGCTCCAGATGGGCAAATCTCAAAAGCTCTGCTAATCAACTAAATAATTCAAGTAAAATCCCAGTTGGAAAGACAACTGTCACAAGAGAAGTCAAATGTGGGACATAAAACACCTAGAGATTTATGGAATTGACTCTACTTTTTAGTATATAATATAATATTCTGCCAAGAAAGTGAAATGACTATTTAATTCGATGTGATGTCTCTTTAAAACAAGAATCTTGATAAAGGATACAAAGAAGAAGGACCTACGGATGTCATCGAGATGGAGTTGCCGGAACTGAGTTATATTTATATTATAGGCAAAACTGATACTGGTGAGCTGTGAAAGCAATAAGAAAAAAAATCAATACATGATGCCCTCTTGGTTTACCTGGAAATAAATGGTAAATTTATAGAGAGGTGAATGAAGAATTAGTTCATTCCTATTTGCACTAGCCACAATGGTATACCATCCTAAATTTTAGTGATAAATCGTCTTCTAGCTTAATTATACTTTAATAAAATCTGCCAGAAAGGTATTATATATTGCCATGTTATTCTGAACCCAGTGGTATCTAGTGTTTTATGTTCAGAATAGAAAAAAAATCAGTGTTTTGCTTAGATTTCTAGTTTCCTTCATTTTAAACTCATTTGTCATAAGAACCCTTGACTATAAACTGAATTTACATGCACAAAAATTCCCATTTAAATCTCGATGAAGGATGGAATGAAAAAATAATGTATAGTGAAAATATTTCTCAGTTTCTCTCTACTACTGTACATAAACAACTACCCTACTTATACAAACATTACCTTCTCCCCAATTAAGAAAGTAGTGAATGTTCTTTCATTGGTTATTAAATTCCTCTGCAGAAGGTTCACTGTTCACCTGGCAGTGGTAATCAGAAGCCAAAGATAAGGCATAAATTTAAATAAATTTTTCCTGATTTATTTTAAAAATAAACCTCCTGAAATATTTTTATTTTCCTACTCTATCCAGGGAAAGTTAGGTTAGATTTATCAATGATGAAAATGAATCCCAAACTCCATACCTCCCCTGAAAAATAAATCTATTCTTGTTTATATTTTGTATTTCTCACATAGGCATTCTGATATGTGCATATCACATGTGCATGCTGTCTCCCAACAGAATGTGAACTCCTAGAGAGTAGGACCAATTTGGTTTTGGAATCCTATTACCTCTCACAGTGCTTGGCACAACAATAGGCATACCTGATGATTGAATGGTAAGGTATATCCTTCAATTCTCTTTGTACCAGTTTTAAAGATATAAAATGCTATTGTAGAAATTATGTTTTAAAAGACGGGATTAAAAACCCTTCAGAGTAGGGACTTGTCTATATTTATATCTCTAGTACCTAGAAAAGGACTTGACCTCTAGCACCTCTAGGTGCTAAATAAATGTTTCAAATGAATTAGAAAAGTAAAGGGATCAAATGATGTAAAGGTTTTGAAGGAGAATCTGACTCCTTATGCCTAAGCTATACAAAATATTCTGCTCTTAAGGTTTATAAGCTATATACATGAAATTAAAGAGTCATCATACAATCAACTACAATGAATTTTCCTGCTTTATTTTCTCCATTTTTTCTTCCAAAAAAGTCTGTATTAATCCCTTTTATCTCGGCAGTAGAATTGATTGAAAGAATTTTACTGCAGCATTTCCTTCAAGTGGCCTTGATAGAAATTGTGTATTTCCTTCTACTGATTCTATGCAATTACCAGTAGTATTTCTAAGAAAAGAGGGAGGTTAGGATGTCATTCCACCTGTCTAGCTCAGCTTGACGAAATATCCTTAGAAGGTGGGCTGACCTGAACAATTGTAAGTGTATTGTATTAAAGAAACCTTCTAAGACAGGACCTTTAGGCACTGATGTGTTGAAATCATTTTGAAAAGAGATGGTTAGGAAAATAAGAATAAGGTAGTGAAGTTACAAGTCACTTAGAATCAGATTCATAGAGCTGTAAATGAAAATAAAGGTCTTTCAGATTAGTAGAAGAGAAAAAGAAAGGGGTGGGGAAAAAAAGAAAATAAGATAAGAACATTACTTTTTTCTATTTCTCTCACCCAAACATTTTTTCACTTTGCATCATTGATTTTATGCAGTGGATTGCTAGAAACACTTGCAACTCCATACTACCTGCCATAAGCCTGCTCCTATTTGTTAAGGCTGACAAATCTCTTTACAGACTGGTTGTTTAAAAAAAAATTTTTGACAAAAAGCAATTAAATGACTAATAACTTCTACTGAATCAAAAGGAAATTTAAACTTTGAAATTTTAAGTAATGAAAATCTTTAATGCAATGATACTGAATATTTCGAAGAGAAGAGAATTGAATGTGTAGTCTCATGGACAGTAGAATTGTCCTGAGATTTTACCTTTTGTGTACAGGAAATACCCGACTGTTGCAGTGTTTCTTGTTCTACATATATCCAAACCAACATTAAGCATGACAACACAAAGGGAAAGAGAGCTTCATATCTAAGTTAGAAAAAATAAAAACAACACATATATATAGAAAGCTAATTGGCATACCATGCAAATATCAATTAATTAAAACCACTGATAGCACTTTTAAACGAAAGCAACAGCACTAAGTATTTGTCTTAAGACTGTACTTTATTATTTCCATTTCATATTTATATAGTACTTTATGGTTTTATCTGACTTTGGCAAGATAAGTCAACATACGCATTTTACAAACAGGGAAACTGAGAGAAAGTCATAGTTAACACAAGTGAGAAGGGTTAGGGGTTGAGGGTAGACCATGAGGCTGTACAAAGAGTGAAAGCCTTTGCTCTGCTTCTTACTGAGCTGTGTGATGCTGGGCAATTATTTAATCCCTGTGGGTCTCAGGTTCTTTATCTGTAAAGTAAAGGGACTGGACTATATGACCTCTAGGATACCCTCCAAATCTATATCTATTATGCTATAAATATATTTAAAGGAAAAGGGAAGTTTAAAAAATATATTTTTCCTTTCTTCCACAAATGTTTCCAAAAAAATTAAATGTTATAAACCTCAGAAGATTAAAAACAAACAAGTCTAAGCTTGTTTATGAATATTTAAGTTGGAGAAAATAAACTATAACTATTTGGTGAAATGGGTTTGAGATATCTATTTCTTTAAGGCTCTGCTCAAAACAAGAGTTCTTTTGTAAAAGTATCCCTAATGGGGCAGCTAGGTGGCACAGTGATTAGAGCACTGACCCTCTAGTCAGGGGGACCCGAGTTAAAATTTGAACTCAGACATTTAATAATTGCTAGCACTTTGACCTTGGGCAAGTCACTTAACCCCATTGCCTAAATAAATAAAAAAAACTTTTTTTTTAAAGTATCCCTAACGATGCCCACCCACAGTCATATCATTTCCCCCTCTAACCACTTTTTTACACTTAGTGTATGTACCTCAGTACTTCATATTAATTACCATTTTATTCACAAATTATTTCATATGTATATATATCTTATTTGCCCACTAGGATTATACTTTTGGCAGCATCAGCACTGTGATTCAATTCTCCTCATAGGCCACTATCCAGACATGAGATATATGCATTAGATAGCAAGAATCCTATGGAAGAGGTTGAAGATAAGAAGGATTTGAACCAGTAGAATCCTCTGTCTTATCCTTGGGATGTATGTTTACTTGGGGTAAAGAGGTCAAATACACTCATTTAACAGAACTCAAAGTACTTTGAAAGGCAGACTTTCTTAAAATTGTACAGATCCATAAGGGGTGGGGTTGCATGGGAAACCAGAAACCCTGCCTATTAAAAAACAACAATAGGGAAATACACATTCCTTGAAAGCTTCCAGTTGTTAACACCACATGTTTTGATTTGACTTTATTTTGCTTGCTCTATACCAGAGTACCCACCACCTGCTTAAATCTGAGTTTTATAAATGCATCATATTTCTTTGAATCGCTCTTAGAACTCATCATATTTATAGGTAAATATTTGCATGTTGATTATTGGAAACAAAAAGGCAAGTTCTAAGCAGATGAGGCTAATGATTTTTATACTTTTACAATGAATTCTGAAAATTGTAATTTTTTTTTTTGTTTCAGTAGAAAGATAAATACAGTTTACAAATTGCCTACTGGATTTACTTCCATCATAGGACCACATATTTAGGGATGGAACAGACTTTAGAGAAAGACAAGGCCCAGAGGTTGTGATTTGCTCAGATACACAGGTAGGCAAATCCAAGAACTGGTACTTGAACTGAGACCCTCTGACTCCAGAACCAATGCTCTCTCCTTTGTACAAGGGCTGCCTTCTTAAGTGACAAATACATTGTTAGATAATGTCACTGTTTAAAATTCTGACTATTTTCATATTTATAGCATAGTAACTCATAAAGCATTTTAACATGGGTGAAGCGTTCTTCACAATTCTGTGATGAAGGTAATACAATTATCTTGATTTTACTAGTGGAGAAACCAAAGTTCTCAAAGGTTAAGTAACTTGCCCAAGATCACATAACCATCAGATATGATCCCAGGTCTCCTGAGTCCAAGTCTAGAGTATTTATTTTTGTAAAGGAAATTATCATACAAAGATTCTATATGTGTGTGCATAAAAACACATGTATATACATATACCTATACAATACACCCATGAAAATAACATATCAGATAATATATACATTTATCTGTATATGTATATTATATAAAATACTATACACTTGTACATACATATATAATGTACATATATAGTCACACTTACAGATACAATTATATTAAGAAAATATGCACAATATGGTATTTTATATGTATGTATGTATTTATTTATTTATTTTATATTTTATGTGTTTACTTAACCCTGATACTCTGTAAGAATTATACATATATGTTATTCAAACAGGTACACACTCATATATATGCAAATTCTATATTAGATATAAAGACAAAGATACATATAGATGTATACCCATAAATACACTATATTAGATAACATATACACATACCTATATATCCACACATATTATATATTAGTTAACATATGCATATATATGATATGTACATACATATAAATGTAAAATGTTATGTTGTAGGTACACAATACAATATATACTGATAGAATATATAATACACACATACATGCACAATGCTTGCCTATATTATATAACACACATGTGCAACATGCATTATCTTGTGTATTTACACACACACACACACATATACACACTATATACTCAATAAAACCTCATTTATTTGAATGCCACTAATTTAATTTTTGTGAAATTTAGCCAGATGTCCATTGGAGACATTTTCTATAGTAACTTAAGAATTTGGTAGGTGAATGCATAACAAAAGCAGCAAAAAGATTTCCATAAGAGAACAGAATATTTTTAAGCTCATCTATTTAGGCAGAAAAATTAATATGCTGATTAAAAGAGACTCTTAGTTTTTCATTAATATAAGGAAATGGGACCTCTGGGTGATAACTCTGGATTTAAGATAGTTTTATTCTAAATTATGTGCATGCATATTATAAAACAATGAAACTTTTCATTTAAGCTATTCTATAATTCTAAAAAAAAAAATTCAAACCCGTCTTCTGAGGCAGTCTAAAATGGTTGACACTAAGCCATCTGGTTGGATCTTGCTTTATAAAACAGATTGGATTCTAAAAATTTATATGTAAGCCAAATTTTTGTACAATAAATAATTTAAATTTCATTAAGGAGTATAATTGAAATCGAAACTCTCATTGTAATTAAATATAACTATAGTCAGAAAATAAGTGAAAATTTAAAAATTAGAGAAATAATTTAAAAATCATTTTGGATTATAACTGAAAATGTAATTTCCCTTATATTTAACTATAATTACAGTTGGAAAATGAGTGGAAGTTTAAAAATTAGGTTTAACATTACCATACTGCTCCTGTAAAATACAAACTTTGTAAGGACTGGTTTTCATTCTGGCATGCCCAGCCTGTAGTAAATGCTTAATAAATGCTTGTTGGACTGAAACTGAATCATCTCATTTATTTTAAAATAACAAGTGCCCCACACAGCAAGGGGGCTCAGATGGCAGCTTGAGGAGAAATTCCAGAGTGATCACTGTGGAGTGAGGAGGGATGCTTGTCCATCCTCAGTTCACCTATGCTTTTGAAGTCACTGCAGCCTCCTCTAAATCTATAGATTGTGGTTTAGATGGTTCAAACTGGGAATTTATCAATTCCTCAGGTACTTGGCCAGGACCTTTCCAGACAATCCACTATTTGTTTCCCCAAGTCCATCTGGTTTTTGGCCACCATGTGCTTGGGTATGAAATAATGGCCTACTAGAATGAATAAATGAATGAATGAATGAATGGCTAAAAAAAAGTATTTACTAAGCACCAGGCAGCTAGATGGGACAGTGGATAGAAAGGACTGTAATCAGGAAGATACAATTTCCTGAGTTCAAAACCTGCCTCAGGCACTTACAAGCTAGGTGACCCTGGACAAGTCACTTAATCCTGTTTGCCTCAGTTTCCTCATCTGTCAAATGAGCTGGAGCAGGAAATGGCAAACCACTCTAGTATCACTGTCATGAAAACCACAAGTGGAATCACAAAAAATCAGATACAACTGAATAACAAAAATGTTAGGAATACAAAAAAAGTCTTTGCCCACTAGGAACTTGAATTCTCTATTGGGGGAAACAATACATATTGGGGAATGATGGCAGGGAGACTCATTCTGGTTTGGAGTCATAAAGATAATAAATGGAGGCATAGGGATGACACACTTTCCAGGAGCAAGTACTTCCTGGTGAGAGCATGCTGAGGAACCGAAATAAAATATGACTTGGGCAAACAAGGAAAGTCAAGCATGCAGCATAAGTTAGGAAGATGATATAGCATGTAGACAAGTCTGGTTTTCAAGCTAAGCCTTGATCCTGACATGCAAAATATAGCCAGAATTGGCTTAAGGACTTTTGCCTTAGTCTTGACCTTGTCTCCTCTCTTAAACACCTTAGATAGAAGTATTTACTTTGAACTGAGGCTGTAAATACTCAAGTGATCTAGAGCTGAAACAGAATCACAGACTTGCTAAAAAAAAAAAATTAAGTTTCCCTGTGTCCTAGAAATGTGTTCAGCTTCATAGGGTCTTCTTAACTGGGTACAATCTGGAGATAAGGCAGATAAAAGATCAGATATCATCTAATTGGATCTGTGACAGTTCTTTGCTCTAGTTTAGTCCCATCCAACTTTTTGTGACCCTGTGGACCATAGCACACCAGTACTTTCCATAGAGTTTTCTTGGCAAAGATGCTACAGTGGTTTTCCATTTGCATCTCCAGTTGAATAAGGCAAACAGAGGCTAAGCTATTAGCCCTGAACCACACATCTTGTAAGTGTCTGAGGTCAAATTTGAACTCAGATCTTCCTGACTCCTATGGCTCTATCCCTTGATCCATCTAACTGCCTTAGATAGATCTTAGAGGTCATCTAGTCAGACCCTTTCCTTTAAAAGGAGGATAAAGAAGCTAGGGACTTAAGTTTTGTTCCTTAAGAAAACTGAACCTATCCAGATTTGCTGAAAGGTCACAGTATTCACTATCTGATGTAACTATTTTCATACCCTCAAACTTTCTTCTGAGCATTCCATAGAAAGCTATAATGTATTCATCAGCTCAATATTTTTAAATATCACCATCAAAATGTTTTAGTTTTTGATAACAAACATCTTTTGAGAAGAAAATAAAAGTAAATTCTAGTAAATGTAAATGTTAAATCATTACAGAAAAGGAAATATGCATTATGAAAAATCTGAGCACAAATAAATTTAATATTCTTAAGAATGAAAAAAAGCCTTAAAATCTAACCAAGGAATCAAAAAAGAATTTTAAAAACTTAATTTTGTCATTGTTTCTATTGAAATAAAGGGAACCTATATGGCATTTAATGATTGTAATAATCACATTGGTAGCAATGGCTTCATTTCTAATACCCTTTATAGTTTATTAAGATATCTATTTTTATCTCATTTGAGCTTTATAAGACTCAACTTCCTGAGTTATATGATCTTGAGCAAGTAACTTAATCCTGTTTGCCTCAGTTTCCTCATCTGTCAAATGAGCTGGAGAAGGAAATGGCAAACCATTCTGATATTCCTTTAAGGCAAATAATTGTTTTGGAATGGTTTTTTTGCTTGTTTTTGGTTTGGATCTGTTATGGAACTTTAAAGGTGAGGAAACTGTGTCTCATTGACTTGCCCCAGACAAGTCTGAACAGGAATTCAAACAGAATACAAATCCTTAAAAGTAAAATTCTAGTAAAGTTGAATAGTATATTATGCCACAAGTTCATCACCCCCACCTCCACCCCCATCCCACCTCTACCCTCACCAACAACCAAAACCTAACACTTCAATGTAACTATATTTCTGAATTTATAATTGTTTAAATACTGATAAAGAAATTTTTTTTAAAAAAACTGAAAACATGATCTAACAAGTAAAGTAGATACCCTGTGCTCAGCAGCAGATATGTTGACATCAAGGAGAGAAGTATACTAAGTAATCGCTGAAAGACAATTGTAGGACTCAGTAATGGTACAACCAAGGAAGAGGCTGGAGAAAAAAAAAACAAAGCTTATATGTCACTGACAGGAAGACATGGGAAATATCTTCAGTAAATGCAAAGAACAATTTGGAATAATTACAGACAAGTGTTATGCATAAAAGATTTAGTCTGCCTTAGTCATTTTTATGAAGAAATGTTTTTAACTTGTTTTTTTTTTTCCCCTAACAGACAACAGATCAACCTCTCTCTGATTCGTGATCTCATCATTTTGGGCACAACAATGCAGCTCAGCACTCAGCCTCATTTTGAGGAGCTTTGAGAAAATCCTCTGTAGGAGATACAGCCAACTGTTGGCCCGGACACGTCTAAACACTATAAGTGTGGTTATTCTAAACAACCTGTAGTTCAGGAGCCAGTCATTTTCTTACAAGTTGTGTTCTCCTCAGCTCACTGGTTGTTGCTGGGGTACTGGGATACTCCTTGGTCCCCATGGTCCCCCACCTCCATCACTCAGTAGCATCTCTTCATTTGAAGTTCATGCTACTCAATCAAAATCTTGGTAGCTGTTGTGTTATAGACCCCTGGTTACTGTCATTCTTTCCTCAATGAGTTTTACACACACTTACAATTTTTCTCTCCTTCACAACTCCAGCCCTCTCTAGGGGACTCCAATATACTTATTGATTCTCCCTCAATACTCCAAGCACTCATTTCCTCAGCCTGCTCACCTCACACGAGCAAATCACCCTACTCTCACTGCTGAGATTATTTTCTACTGTTCTACTGCAAACATAGCTTATATGTCATTTTTCCTGTCCATAAATGCTTTTTGACTGACCGAATCTTAAGTGATATTCTACCTCCTCTGTCTGAGGTAGGAAAAGAATAAAGAGATGTACATAGGACATCCCTTTGTTAGTTAGACAGCTAGGTGGTGATGTGGACAGAATGCAGTACTTGAAGTTAGAATAAACTTGAATCCTGTCTTACTCACTTATTAGCTATGTGATCATGGACAATTCCTTAAGCACTGCTTGCCTCAGTTTCCTCATCTGTAAAAGGACTTTAATAATAGCACCTACCTCTCAGGGTTGCTGTGAGGAAAAAATGCATTAACATATATGAAAAGTATTTTGTAACTTTAAAGTAATAAGTAAATACTATTTTTTTTTTTTGCTGCTCTTCCTTTGTTATCTGATCCTCTACCTCATTCTAAAATCTTCCAGTCCTATGGGATAGATCAGGAATTCAGCATGGAAGAACAAGAAGACTGGTCAAGATCTTGTCACTACCTCATTATTAGGGAAGAAGGGTACCTTACTTGGATCATCAAACCCTTTCCTCATGCTGGGCCTGGGAATCATTTCATTGAAGATTGAGCTGAACCCCTTGCATCCTGCTCCCTTCAGGGAACTATCTTTAATTTTGTCCTTTAGATGAGAGTAATATGATTTAGCTTTGTCCTCTCTTCTCTGGCTTTCTCTCTGTTAACCTCCTCCTCCCTCAACCAATTGTTTAAAGGCTTGCCCTTACGGGAAGTGAAATGCATCCATACTGAAAAGGTTATTGCTTTTAGAATTATTTACTATATTTCTTCTTTAGATATAAACCTCTAAATATTCCCCAAAGCAGCTGCATTGATCTAAGAATTAAAGGTATCCATTATTTAGTATGTTGAGCATATTTAAGTTTAAGACATATCTCACCATAACAACATTAACTTTAAAACAGTCATTTCTCATACTACTTGGCAGATGAAATAGAAATTATCAAGTAGGTCCAATATCTTCGAATTTGGACAAACTAGAATTTATATATCAGTTAAAAAGTAATTTTGAGTCTTGATTGGCTATCTTGCATTTAATAGTCTATGTTTTTGATTACTTTGTTTGATATGATTGGCCAGAAGTTGCTTTCCTCTTTAATAAAGCAGAAATGTTAATAGTATTAAAATAAGATATATGTAAAATACTTTCTAAATCTTGAAGTGTTAAATATCAGTTATAATTAAGCCAAGTTAGGAAATGCCTCACTGGAAGTCATCAAGCAATGACAAGATAACTACTTGTCAAGGATGATGTAGAAGGGATTATTGCTTAGGAAAAGGTGGAAAATGGAGATCCCACTAAGTTTTTGCTCAACTTTTAAGATTCTGAAACTTAACTAAAGAGTTATATTAGTTTTTTCTTACAGGGTGAAAAAAAATACTAAACAACTTTTTGGAAGCATGAGGTAACAGTCAAAGGCATTCTTTTTTTATCTCATTAAATATATTTTCTTGGCCACTAAACTGTAAAAAATGTATTGAATTTTTCTCAGTTTACCTGATGAATATTTTATTATTGAATAAATAAAATTAAATCTCTGCTCTCTATAGTTAAATCTATGGGAGGGGAGATCCCATTTTAAATAATTTATGTTATTGTGAAACATACTTTTGCAAACCAATTTTTATAACACATTTTACAGCATGAATTTTTTGACTCAGTGATATTAATACAAACTGTAAAACAAATTGGATGAAGGGACACAATCCCTCTGATATAACTACAATGAATCCTCATCACTCTAATGTTATCAGTAAAACAAACATGGGGGCAATTATTCTGGGTGGCAGCACAGGGTGTAACATGAAGGTGCAAAGACTTAAATGTACCTGAAGGAAATACTACCCAAGGGCAAGGATTGGAAGAAGATAATAATTAGAGATAGGGCATAAAAGGAACATCGGCAATAGTAAGGTGTTGATGGTTAAGAATCAAGAAGTTATTAAGTCAAAAGGCTTTTATTAGATACCTATGTACCAGGTATTATTATAAGCAGTGGTAATACAAAAAAAAAGGGTAAAAAACCAGCCCCTGATCTCAAAGACTTGCAGCCTAACGAAAAAGAAGAGTGTTCCAATGAGATGCTACTGAGGTGAAAAATGAAATGCATCAATTGGTTGCACTGTACACAAGTGAAAGTGATTTTAGGTTCAATTTAAAAATAAAGTTTTTGATAATTGGGATTTCTCAAGTCCTAGCTTACATGGTACCATCTGGGTATCTCCTTAACAGTTCCAGACTTAGAGAGTGACACAAGTCCTATGATGATATAGATGGGGCTAGGATTTGGTCTGCTCAGAAATGAGGACATGCTACAGTGAAAACTGGAACTGAATTAAGACTGAGTTTCACAGCAAGTGTTGTCCTCTGAAAACAGGTAAGAACAATAAACTATGAATATGCTTATTGGATGCTTTCCTTTCCCTAGAATTAAGAAACCTAATGGAGGAGGTCATAAATTATATTAATAAAAATTTGCTAGTCTAAGAAAGGATGCAGTACACATACTAAATGGTATTTTTTCAATCACTTTGGCTTCAACTTTTTTATATTTAAAGTTTTTAAAGTAAAAATGTCAAAATTAATATGACTCATGTCTATAAAAAGTATGTTAACTTCCTACCTAATGGCCACAAAGCTCACATTTTATTACAAATTTTCCTGCATCTACTGAGATGATTGTACACTTTTATCATTAATATGATTAAATCTACAATTTTTCCAATATAAAATGAACCCTACCTTCCTAGTATAACTTCAATGTGATTATATTGTATAATCTCTGTGATATGTTGTTTTAGTCTCAGTGTTAATATACTAAAAATAATTTTTCTATCTATGTCTGTTAGGGACATTGATTTATAGTTTTATTTTACCATTTTGAATCTTCCTAGTTTCTGTATCAAGAGGATATTAATGTCACAGAAGGAATTTGGTAGAATCCTTTCTTTAACTATTTTCACAAACAATTTACATAATACTGAAATTATCTTTGGAATATTTTATAGAATTCACTTGTGAATCCATCCATTCCTGGAGATGTTTCATTAGGTGTTCATTTATGTCTTATTTCATTTCTTCCTCTGAAATTAAGTTGATTAAATGCTCTATTTCTTGTTCTGTTAATTTGAATATTTTATATTTTTTGCAAATATTCACTTGTTCATTTAAGTTGTTGGTTTTATTGGCATCTAGCTGGACAAACTAGTTTCTAATAATACACTTTGTTTTTCGATTTGTTGTGTATTTTCTTTTTTGATATTGGTAATTCTTTTTTAATCAAATTAGCTAACAGTTTATATATTTCACTGGTTTTTCTTGAAAAATGAGTTCCTAGTTTTATTAATTCAGTTATTTCTTTGTTTTTAATTTTCTTACTTTATTTAACTTTCACTATTTCTATTTTGGTGTTTAATGGAGTCTTAAAATTTATTGTCTTTCAAGTAATTTTAATTTCATTTTCATTGCATAGATTGTCTTTGGCTAATAAAATCATTTAGAAATTAAAGATAAAATTCCCCAAGAACTGCTTTGGCTGCCTAGCTAAAAAGGTTGTATCACTGTTGTCATTAACTTAATGAAATATTCACTTGTTACTTTAATTTTATTTTTGACCCATCAATTCTTTAGTATTAAGTTATTTAGCCTCCAGTTTGAATTTTAATACTTTTTAGGAGTCTTTTAATTAATATAATTTTATTGAATTCAAAATGTGCATAATTTCTTTGCTTTTCTGCATGTTTTTGATGTTTTTATGTCCCAATATAAGATCAACTTTTTGTTAAGGTGCCATGTATAGCTGAGATATAGCTATATTCTTTTTTTCTCATTTTGATAACTGCCAGGTCTATCACATCTATTTTTCTAAATTTCATTCAAGTTAACTTCTTTACTTTTTTCTTTTTGGTTAGATCTATTTAAAGCTTCCCCGTTTTTATAGTTTTGTTATCTAGTTTTCCTTACACTCATTTAGTATTTCTTTTAAGTATTTACAAGCTATGACATTAGATACAAATATGTTAAATAATAAAATAAAATCACTGTATATTTCCTTTTGACAAATGTAATTTCTGCTTTACCTCTGTTAATTAAGTCTATTTTTTGCTACTATCTTATCTGAAAACATAATTTTTATTGCTTTTTTTGTTCAGTTATGCATCACAGATTTTCTTCTAACTCTTTACTATAACTCTGGATGAGTCCTTGTTTCAAGTGTATTTCTTGATACACTTGAATATAACAAACCTGAATTAACATACTTAAATATAAGACACATAAAAAAACATTGTAGGACTTTGCTTTCTAATCGATTATGATAACTAGACTTTTTGCTCTTTGGGTGAATTTATTCCATTAACACTCACAGTTCTATCTCTGTATTTTAAATGATTACTTTCCCCTTTTCCCCATTTACAGTATGACTAAAGTATTTTACTTTCATGTCAACAAGAAATAGCTAACTTAATTTTGTGTCTTATTTCTTATGGTAAGGAGGACTGAGAAAATATAGCTTCAGATGAAAATCAACCACAACAACTATACAGAATCCAGTCTTTTAGGGGATAACACTGTATATTTTAACAGATGCTTAAAACAATTCATTGCCATCAGACTAGAAATATTTGCTGAACCAATTCTCAACAACATATGCAGACTCATAGGAGTTTTGATGTTTTTCTGGGAAAAAAACTACAGTTGCTGGTAATATAAATCCTCAGTACTATGTAATTTCTTTTTCTTTCAGTATCTGAATAATAAAAGATAATGACAAATAAATAGCACCAAAACAAAGGGGAATATAAACAGGCCTATTTCCCTGAAAGTCATCTTAATTTATTTGAAATATATCTTACCCAGTATTGTCCAGCTAATAATTTGGTTAATTTGGGGCAGACCTTGTTTCTGAAGAAGACTACTGTGAGTACTGTTCACAATATATGTGGAAGTAAGTACACCTACCATCTGGAAACAAAGAAAGAAAAAAGGAAAAAAATCAAAAGGATCAATTAATCTTGTGTCTAGTAAAAAATAAACAATCCATTAAAATTATTTAACCTATTACTTTATAGTTACATAGGTGATTTTCATAAATCAATTAAATAAAAAATAACAAATTAAAATGATGAGCAAGAATTTATTTTTAACTAATATATAAAAGATAGTTGCTATTGAGTATCTTTTATATCCGTATTACTCTGTGTACATATAAAGTTAGTATAATTTTTAAAGCTTTCTAATAATTTTTTCTCATGAAATATTAGTTCTTAATACTTATGCTAAAGAAACAATCTTCTTTGTCTTTTATTAGCTTGTACTCCACAAAATTTAATATTAGAAGCATTCTTCTATCCATTTCTACTAAAAATGCAATTATAATCCCATTGTACTATAATCCTATAGTACTTTGACCCACCATGTACTCAGGTAGCTCAGAAAGTTAACTGACAATATAAATGTGGTTATTACTTAAGAACGTTCCATCTTCATGTTATTCATAAAGATTATATATATTACATGATTCTGTATTTTTCTCTTCCATATATTTACAAATATACACATTCTATATTTTACATACAATTTAAAAACTGATTAAATACCTATACAGAAGTCATGACAACTGTGTGTAACACATAAAAAGGAGGTGTTTTATGCAGGTACAAAAGCTAGATGACTGCTTTATGGCTATGATGTAAAACTCCTTTATGAGAAGGACTATTTTATTTTTGTCTTTGCATATTCCACAACTAAGACAGAGTATTTACTATTTATTGAAATAAACTAAACAAATAGAATTAAGCAAAATAATTCTGTTGTCTATTTTCTCCAGGATTTTCGTGCAATGTCATCTATGAATCTTTTTTTCCTCTTTTTTAAAAAAAAAATTTCTTCTTTGATTATAGTTAAATTGTACAGAACCAAAGTTTAATTCAATTCAAGCAACCTTTTTTTGTTGTTGTTGTTTGTTTTTGCAAGGTAATGGGGTTAAGCCCAAAGTCATACACTTAGGCATTTAAACATTAAGTGTCTAAGGGCAGATTTGAACTCAGGGTCCTCCTGACTCCAGGGCCAGTGTTCTATCCACTGTGCCACCTAGCGGCAGCTACCACCACCACCACCACCAACAACAACAACCTTTTTTAAAAAGTCTATTATATGCAAGATATTTTGCTAGGCACTACAAGTACAAAGATAAAAACCAAGACCAATGTGAACACAAATTAATACAAAATACAGATGCATTTCAAGAGGGGGAAGATAACAATAATTTGGGAGTTAGGTGAAGGAATCAGGATAGGAATAGTGTAGAAATCAGAAGGAATAGTATAGAAAGTGGTACCCAAGCTAGACTGAGAGAACTGGGGACTTTTCAAAGTGGAGTTAAAAGAAGGAGAGCAATCTAGATAGGAAAACAACTATAAAAAACATGGAGCTTAGGATATAGCTGGTTATGTATGGGGATCAATTAGTAGGACAATATGACTGTAACATGAAATAAACCTGGATAGATCACTGGGAATCACTTTACATCATGTCAGACTGAGGATTTCATAATTTAGTCTAGAAGCAAGAGAGCACAGTGAAGGTTTTGGAATATGAGAAGAGTATATGTGACAGTAACTAATATATGGTTAAGAATATCAACATGGAAACAAAAATGAAGTATTATACAGGTGCAAGATACATTGTGATAGACAAATCAAGGTAAAGATTAGATAAGGGAAGCTAAGTATAGGAGGACCTGGAGATGGCTCCAAGGTTTAGAGCATGGAAAGCTGGGTTAAAATCTCTAAGACAGAGAAGAAACAGATAATGGAGGAATAGAATTCACATTTACCATATGGTATTTTTAAGGTTTGTAAAAATATTATAATTCAGGAAGAGTAGGGGTTTTGGGGGGGGCTGAGATGGATAGAATGATAAATAAATAAATGTGTTAGACAAATGGTATGTGAGAGGATAGCAAGATTTCTATGGGGAAAACAAACAAACAAACATCAATGATTAAGCTGGAAAGGCAAAACTGAATCACCAGATAGTAGGAGGGGAGAGATAGAGATTAAAGTTATCCTACTTGGCCCCAAGACAAATAAAGCCCACACCACTACTCATATCTTATATAATTTCCTAGGGGAAAAAAATTTGATTCCTTATTTTTGCCCTTTTCCATTCAGTTCTTTTTGGTCCTCCTCACTGTCTTTTTCAAACATGTGGTCTTCCTTTTTAAATAAGAATAACAGATTATGTTTGTCAGAGGAGAAAGGAAAATCCATATGGCAAGCTCTATAGAGTAGGGACTGGAGAAGTAAGAGCCTGAACACATGAAGAGTAATTAGAAAGTTAAAATGTAGGCTAGTGTAGGTGAGGGTCAAAATTTGAATATAGGCGAACAAAGAACAACAACGTGAATAGAGAGAAGGGGATTGATATCAGAAATATTATTTCATGCTTCACTTCCTTATATAAAGCTTTTCATATTTTCTTATATGGTTAATATTGAACATTTTCAGCAATATAATATTTCAATACATTAAAATACTTTATCGAAGTATTCTATTTGTTGATCATACAGATTGTTTTTATTCTTGCTAATACAGATACACACACACACACACACACACATATAAAGCAATTTTAAATCTTTTTTTTGGGCAGAGATTTTCTCTATCTCTTCCCCCACTTCATGATGTTGTCAAGATAGATTCCTAGAAATGGAATTTCTGGGCTAAAATATATGATAAATTCTGTGACTCAAATAATGCTGTACTGCTTTCCAAAATATTTATATTAGACTAGAATCCCACAAAGGATTAGTCCTTACTTCTCCACAACTTCAGCAACAATCAAACTTTATAATTATACAAGGTGTCCCTAAAGTATTACTGTAATTCTTAATGAAGTTTTAAACTATTATGTATATATATAAATGCATACCTAAACTATTATATGTATTATACCTATATATAAGCTATTATGCATATGTATGTATAAAGATGTATAATATCTTAAAACAGCAATAATTCTAGGTCTGTATCAAAGAGATCATGTAAAAGGGAAATGAACTCACATGTACAAAAATATTCACAGCAGCTCTTTTTGTGGTGGCACAGAACTGGAAACTGAGCAAAGAAATTGCCCATCAACTGGGGAATGGCTGAAAAAGTTTTGGTATATGAATATAATGGAATGCTATTGACCCATAGGAAATGTTGAACAGGTAGATTTCAGAAAAACCTGAAAAGACTTATATGAGTTGATGAATGAAGGGAGAAAAAGCAGGAGTACATTGTACATGATAACAACACTGTGTAATGATCAGCTATGATAGACTTGGCTTTTCTTGGCACTCAGATCAATATAATTCTAAAAGACCTATGAATGGACAATGCCATTCAAATCCAGAGAAAGAACTATCAATTCTAAATGAAGATCAAAGCATACTATTTTCACTTAAATTTTTTTTCTTGCTTGTTATTTTCCCCTCTTGTTCTGATTCTTCTTTCACAAAATGACTAATGTTTGATATAACCTACATCAGATTGCTGTCTTGGGGAGAAGGGAGGGAAGAGAGGGACAAAGAAAAATTTAGAACTAAAAATCTTACAAAAATGATTGATGAGAATTATCCTTTCATGCAATTGAAAAAATACTATTAAGACAAAAAAAAGAAGATTTTGGTAATATTCTATTTTTGCTACCAGAGTGGGTATAAAATAATTTAATAATGTTGAGTTGGGTTTAATTTCTATCTTATTTACAGAATTTGAGAATCTTTTAGTTCAATACAATTCAACAAATATTTATTAAGAATCTATTTTGTTTGAGACACTTTGGTAAGTGCTGGGGATAAATTTAGGAGGACATTCCTTGCCTCATGGGGCTTACAATCTAAAGGGGAAAGACAACACACACAAAAATGAAGTAGGGCAAGGACAGTAGGAAGTAATCCAAGGCTGGGGCAGAGTTGCAGTTGCAAAGTTCAGTGAACTACAAAGTCCAGGTTCTGACCTCTAAGCAGATGTAGTTTAGTGCACTAGTCCCAGTTATTAACAGTATGTATTTCTTTCTACCTAAAAGTGTTTTCTTGTGTCCCTTGACTATTGCTCAATGGGAGACAGCATATTAATTTTTTACAGAAAATGGAAGATTTTTATTTCATACATTTACTTCAACTATTACCCATCTCCAATCTCTTTCTTCTTTTTTAAAGGAATTAATTTTTTTTGCTTCACAAAATCCTTTCATTTTTGCATAATCAAATCCAAATTTAGTTATGGGTAAACAAGCAAAAGTAGAAGAATTTAGTTCTACCTTTTAAAGGAATATTACTTCAGAAACAGATCAATGAAACCTTTGAAGAATTATTTGAGTTTCAGAAAAATGTGAAGAAACAGACTTTACATGCCATTTTTCAGTAAATAATATAAGAAAATCACTGGGAATGAAGGCCCTTTATGAATTTATTGATAAAATTTCTAGGATGATGACATAGAGTAACCCAAAGTTTACCTCATCCAGAAATATTTTTGACAAGTTTGGAGTTTGGTCATCAGATATACCTCTTGCAAATAGAAAAGTAGAAATAATTCAAGATTCTCATTGATTTCATGAAAAAACAGAAGAGATTTGTATGCAATCTACTCAAACAGAAGAGAAATCTCTCTATGTTGGTAAATAATTTAGCCTGAAGAACTGAATATATACCATCATGAGGAAATACAATTCTTCAATGGTATCACACAATTTAATTATTTCCTATAGTCATTGACATGCAACTTTGCCAAGAGAAGAAGTAATCAAGATTTGAAGACAAGTAATGAACAACAGATGAACCAGTTGTTTATATGTAGTAAATGGTGATATAGTTTCTAAGTCACATCAAGTTATAAGGGTCATTGAAAATGTAAAGGTTAGGAATTTGAGGGAATTAGTCCTTGAAAATGAGAGAAAGAATTAAAGAGCCATAGAGAAGTAGATTTGGAGTCAGGAAGACCTGAATTGAAATGGAATCTCATGTGACCCTAACCAAGTCACAACTTCTGATTGCCTCAGTTTCCAAATGTAGTATCAAGTCATGGGGATAATGATAGCACCTAAGCCCAAGAATTGTTGTATGAATCAAATGAAATAATATATGTAGAGTGCTTAGAATAGTATGTTCTTAACAAATGTCTGTTACCTTATCCTTACTCCTCACCTCCAGATAATCCAGTGGACTAAATGTAAGGGGAAAATTATTTATTGAAATTGGGCACCACAAGTGACATGATAAAGTGAGGAATAAAGAAGAGAAGATAATTATTAAATCATTCTCCTATATAAATCCCATGGAATAAAACAATTTAAGTAAATATAGAATCTGGAATCTGCCTTTGGTAATTTTGTGCTTGATTGTGGGTTTTTTTTTGGGGGGGGTAGGAATCAGTTATTAGGATTCAATTGTTAAGAGAGAAGCTTTAGTTCTTTTCTGTTGTGATGATGGTAGGGGGGTAGGGGTGGGAGGCAGACTGGGCTGTTAAAAAAAAACCAAACAGGTAGCATAACATACCCTGAGCTGCCAAAAACAGGAAAAATACATTAACAAGATCTAATGAAAGGGGGAAAAAAATCTTAACAAATATAATACTGACTGTTAATCGACAGAATTCACTACTTCTTGTTTCAAAAACTGGTTAGCAAACAAAATCCAATCATTTGTTTCTTACAAGAAATATATTTAAAATATAGGTTCTTGTTATCTTATTATGCAATTTTACTATCTCTCATACTTTATTTTTCTTCCTTAAGGATATAAGTTCTCTCTCATCACATTCAACTTAGATCAATGTATACCATGGAAACAATGTAAAGGCTAATAGACTGCCTTCTGCGGGGGTTGGGGGTAGGAAAGTGGGATTAGGGGAAAAATTGTAAAATTCAAAATAAATAAATTTTAAAAAATAAAATATAGGTTCTATATAATTTCTAAGTGAAAAGCTGGAATAAAATTCAATACGAGTAGAATTATAAAACGCAAAAGTTGTAATCATGATTTCTTGGATAATGATAATAAAAGCAAATATAGACATTGTTAAGAGGGCTAAGCAGAAAAGCTACATTATGATTAAAGGCAATATGAATTATTAATAATAATATTGAATATTACTATTAATAGCAAAGGTCTTTAAAAATGAATAAAATTAGAAGCTTAATGGGGCGGCTAGGTGGCACAGTGGTGGATAGAGCACTGGCCCTGGAGTCAGGAGTACTTGAGTTCAAACCTGGCCTCAGACACTAAATAATTACCTAGCTATGTGGCCTTGGGCAAGCCACTTAACCCCATAGCCTTGCAAAAATCTTAAAAAAAAAAAAAAAGTAAAAAAAAAAGAAAAAATAACAAATAGAGTTATCTAAAAGCATAATGAGGGGGCAGTAAAATGTAATCGTATAAAACATTATAAGAGACAGTGCCCAGGATTAGAGATATAATTGTCCCACTGCATTCTGACCTTATCTGACATGCAATTATATCCTGGTATAGCCATCACTTTTTTAGGAAGGACACTGACAAGAAAGAGAGTGTTCAAAGAAGGGTAATTAGAATGGCAAAAAACAATTGAAGACTCTCTGACATAATATCATTGGTTACATTGAAGATATTTATCTTAGAGAAAAGAAGACTAGTAGGAACATGCCTTGGGAAGGAGAGGATAGCATGACATTTCTTTACAAATATTTGAAGGGTTCTGATGTAGGAAAGAGATTATATGGCTTCTGAGGGCAGCTTAAAGAATCATAGGTTGCAAAAAAGCAAAAATAAGTTTTAAAAAAAAGAAAAACTTACTAACAAATAGAGTTATCTAAAAGCATAATGAGGGGGCAGCTAGGTGACACAGTGGATAGAGTACCAGTCCTGGAGTCTGAAGGACCTGAGTTCAAACTGGCCTCAGACACTTAATAATTGCCTAGCTGGGTAACGTTGACAAGTCACTTAACCCCACTGCCTTAAATAAACAAAATTTAAAAGCATAATGAGCTACTTTAGGAAGTACTTGTGCTCTTTTACTTGGAGGTTTTCAACCTAAGACTAGAAAGTCACATATACTGAATATATTGTGAAAGAGATTCTCCAGATAGAGGGTGGACTAGGAAGCCTCTGACACCCCTCCTTACTCTGAGATTCTGTTTAAAAAAAAGAAAGAAGGTAACTGCTACCCTATTCTCCTCCTCTCAAAAAAGCCCACTGAAATAATCCCCACCTTCCAATGAATATCAACTGGACATGGTCCCTTAGTCCTAAAGAAATCCACTATGTCCTATGTGGTATGCTGCACTTTTTTAAAAAGGTTTTTACAAGGCAAATGGGGTTAAGTGACTTGCCCAAGGCCACACAACTAGGTAATTATTAAATGTCTGAGGCCGGATTTGAACTCAGGTACTCCTGACTCCAGGGTTGGTGCTCTATGCACTGTGCCACCTAGCCACCCCATATGCTGCACTTCTTGCATATTTTTTATTTTGCTTTTGTGAAGCAATGGGGTTAAGTGACTTGCCCAAGGTCACATAGCTAGTAAGCATCAAGTGTCTGAGGCTACATTTGAACTCAGAACCTCCTGACTCCAGGGCTGGTGTTCTATCCATTGTGCTATCTAGCTGTACCTCTTGCACATTTTGTATTGAGGTTGTTCATGCACCTATCATTGCTTCTTGGTAGATTTTGAACTACATGAGTAAGAGTGCAAGTTGTACTTAATCTTTGTATTTTATGTAGTGCCTAGTACAGAGCACCCATGGTAAATATACAAATGTACGTGATCTGTGATTTTATCAGAGCTTCTTTCAACAAAAAGTTTCATTGAAGGTCACAGATTTTCTTTGATTTAATAGATCTCTCAATTTCAGTACAATATAGTCTATTGGAGTTTATATCTATTGGAACATAATTCTGAAAAGAATGCTTATGGTTGTTAGAAGATGTGACTTTAATGACACATCACGCTGCCTTTCTTATGATAAAAACCTAATAAATCTCTGTGTAAGTTGTTAAGAATTTATACTTGGTGAGGCTGCATGTGAGAGGCAGTTAGAAGGCTCCGTGGATATTATACTGGGCCTGGAGTCAGGAAGACCTGAACTCAAATCCAGTCTCAGATACTCATACAATCTGTGATCCTTTGCCAAGAAAACCTCACAGAGTCACTAAGTCCTATATGATTAAACAACTGAACAAGAAGTGTGCAGGTATCAAGTCTTCCAGATCTTGTTCCACAATGCTTGGCTCATCCTGATGGACCATTTCCCTATTCAATTTTAATGGATCTTCTCTTCCAGGTTAAAAAAAAATAGCTAAAAAATAAACTATGACAACTTTAATTATCCTTTACCTTGTAGCATTACTAAACTTCCTTCTCTTTTCTTATCCTCATTAATCTTTTACAGGACCAGGAAGTGTATTATATTGAGTCTATTTTGTGATGGCCTCCAAATCCCCAGAGATGAATCCAGAACACAAATAAGAGAGTAATAGAATCACAGAATCTCAAAGTCAGAAGGAAATGTAAGGTCAGACCCTCCCTCTTGGGGGGAAAAACACTGTAGTTCTTGAGAGAAGTTTTTGATTTTAGAAAGTTTTTCCTTATATTGAAGTGAAATGTTTTTCTGTATTGTTTTGAATTTTGTCCTCCGGGAACAAGTTGAATAAACTTCCACTTCTCAGAATTCCAAATAATAGAAGAGAGTTATCACACTTTTCTCTTTGTCATCCATAATATCC